>NW_024420375.1:1594524-1688749 GCF_014898765.1 Herpailurus yagouaroundi | reverse complement strand
GGGGGAGAGAGAATCCCAAGCAGACTCCATGCTGTCAGCACAGAGCCCAATGCAGGGCTCAATCCCATGAACTGTGAGATAATGACCTGAACTGAAATCAAGAGTTGGATGTTTAACTGACTGAGCCACCCAGGCACCCCATGACAACCATAATTCTGTTCTCTGCCTTTATAGTTTTGTCATTTTACAGAATACTATATAAAAAAAATCAGACAGCATATAACTTTGTGAGGTTAGCTTTTCACTCAGGATAGTTACCTGGAGATTTGTTCAAGTTGTTGTGTGCATCAACAGTTCATTTCCTTTTATTTCTGAGTTGTATTCCATTTTGTAATATATAAAAATATTAAATCTTGTACACTTAAAACTGATACAATGTTATGTGCCAATTACAATCAATTATTTTTAAAAAACCTGTACACCAGTGTTCATAGCAGCTTTATTCATAACAGTCAAAACCTGGAAATGGCTTAGATAGCTTTCATCAACCCAGATAGCATTCAGGCGAATTATTAAACAAATTGTGGTAATCCACACCATTGAATAAGTTAATTTTGTATAAGGTGTTTGTGATGTATTTTGAGTTAATTTTATATAGCTGTGAGGTTTAGCTAGAGGTTCATTTTTCTGTCTGGATGTTCATGGTTCCCACACCATTTTGTTGAAAAGTCTGTGCTTCCTGAGTTGAATTGGTTTTCCACTTTAGTCAAAATTTGGTTGGGCGTATTCGTGTGGTTCTCTATTCATTTCGGTTGATCTATGTCTATCTTTTTTCCAATATCATACTGTTTTGATTACTGTGACTATATAGTAGGCTTTAATATTGGGTATAATGATTCTTCCCACTTTATTCTTTTTCTAGATGGCTTTAGTTAATCTAGGTCCTTTGCTTTTACATATAAATTTTAGAATAAGTTTGCCTGTGTCTAGAAAAACTTTTGCTGGGATCATTTAATTTAGTAGCTTTGTTAAGGTATAATTGCCATACAATAAAACTTCACATATTTAAAGTATACAATTTAGGGGAGCCTGGGTGGCGCAGTCGGTTAAGCGTCCGACTTCAGCCAGGTCACGATCTCGCGGTCCGTGAGTTCGAGCCCCGCGTCGGGCTCTGGGCTGATGGCTCAGAGCCTGGAGCCTGTTTCCGATTCTGTGTCTCCCTCTCTCTCTGCCCCTCCCCCGTTCATGCTCTGTCTCTCTCTGTCGCAAAAATAAATAAACGTTGAAAAAAAAAATAAAGTATACAATTTAGCATCTATATCCATAGAAAAAGACTGAAAGTATAACCATGACAATAGCAAATGTATAGATGATTTCTGTTTTCTTCTTTATACTTTTCTCTATTTTTTTCACATTTTCTAAAATGTGTATGTATTTCATTTACAATTTAATACAATTTTTAGATATTAAAATAAATAAATAAATAAAGTATACCATTTAATACGGTTTGGCATATGTACACACCACCACAATTAAGATATGGAGCATATTCATCATCCTCCAGTTTATTCATGCCCCTTTGTAATCCTTCCCCATTCAGCCTTGTCTCAAGGCAACTACTGATCTGATTTCATCATTATACATTAGTTTTCATTTCTAAGAGTTTTACATAAATTGAATCATATGGAATAATTTATTCCTTTTTGATGCCAAGTGATGTTCTATTGTATGTGCATCTCACAGTTTGTTTATTCATTCCCCAATTGAAAGGACATTTTAGTTGTTTCCAATTTTGGGCCAGTACAAATAAAACTGCTATGAGCATTCACGTACAACTATATATTTTGACACATGCTTTCACTTTTTTTTTGGTAAAAATCTAAGAATAGTATGGCTGGATCATATGGCAAATGTATGTTTAACATTTAAAAAAACCTGACAAACTGCTTTACAAAATGGTTGTACCATTTACATTCCCATCAGCAATGTATGAGAGTTCCAGTTCCTCCACATCCTTGCCAACTCCTGGTATCATAAAAAGTTTACTTTTAGCCATTCTAATAGTCTGTATCTCACTGCATATTTTATTTACATTTCCCCAATGTCTAATGATGTTTGAGCATCTTTTCATATGTTGCTTGCCATCCGTATATCATCTTTTTTAAAATTTTTAATGTTTATTCATTTTTGAAAGACAGAGAGAGAGAGCACAAGCAAGGGTGGGGCAGAGAGAGAGGGGTGGACACAGAATCTGAAGCAGGCTCCAGGCTCTGAGCTGTCAACACAGAGCCAGATGTGGGGCTTGAGCTCACAAACCGTGAGATCATGACCTGAGCTGAAGCCGGACACTTAACCAACTGATCCACCCAGGCGCCCAATCCATCCATATATCTTCTTTGGTGAAATGTCTGTTCATATATTTTGCCCAGTTTTTTAATTGTGTTGCTTGTTTTCTTAGTGATAAATTTCAACAGTTATTCATATATTTTGGGTACAAGTCCTTTATCAGATACATTCTTTGCACATACATTCACTCATTCTGTGGACTGTCTTGCTATTTTCTTCACCCCGTCTTTTGAAGAACAGAAGTTCCTCAGGACACCTTGGTGGCTCAGTCAGTTAAGCAACTGACTTCAGCTCACATCACAATGTCACGGTTCATGGGTTTGAACCCCACATCAGGCTCTGTGCTGATAGCTCAGAGCCTGGAGCCTGCTTCAGATTCTGTCTCCCTCTCTCTGCTCCTCCCCTTCTCATGGTCTGTGTCTCTCTGTGTCTCAAAAATAAAAACATTAAAAAAAAATGAAGAACATAAGTTCCTCATTTTTATGAAGTCCAATTTATCAGTTTTTTATGGATTATGTCTTGGTGTCATATCTAAGAAATATTGCCCATCCCAAGTTCAAAGAGGTTTTTCCTGTTTTCTTTTTTTTAAATTAATTTATTTATTTTGAGAGAGAGAGAGAAAGTGTGCACATGAGCAAGGGAAGGACAGAGAGAGAGGAAAGAGAGACAATCCCAAGCAGGCTCCACACTTGTCAGCCCGGGGCCCAATGCAGGGCTCGAAATCACTAACAGCAAGATCATGACCAGAGCTGAAACCAAGAATCAGATGCTTAACTGACTGAGCCACCCACGTGCCCCTTTCCTGTTTTCTTGTAGAAGTTTTATAGTTAGGTTTATGATCTATCTAGAAACATTATATTTAGGTCTATAATCCATTTTGAGTTAATTTTTTCTTATGTTCAAGGTATGGATAGAAGTTCTTACTTTTTTCTCATATAGATATCCATCCAATCGTTCTAACATCATTTATTGAAAACATGATTCCCTCTCCACTGAATTGCCTACTCACCTTTGTAAAAAAATCAGTTGTCTATATATGTGTAAGTCTATAATCTAGACTTTTAATTTTGTTCCATTAATCTATTTATCTATTTTGCACCAATATCACACTGTCTATTTTACCAAAGCTTAAAAGAAGTCTTGAAATCAGGTAATATTAGTCCTCTAACTTTGTTCTTCTTCAAAAATTTTTTAGTTATTCTATGTCCTTTGCATTACCATATGAAGTTTAGAGTCAGTTTATTAATTTTTACAAGAGCCTGAAAGAATTTTGATTAGGATTGCAGTTGAATCTATAGATCACTTTAGGGAGAGTCAACACCTTAAGGATGCTGAGTGTTCTGTCCTATAAACATGATATATCTTTCCAATTATTTTGGTCTTCTTGTATTCTCCCAGCAATATTCTGTAGTTTTCAATGCTCAGATTTTTTATATCTTTTGTCAGGTTCATCCCTAAGTGATTTGGATTAGTTATTGGATTATTTATCACTAAGTATTTGGTGTCACTGTAAATAGTATTCTTTTCTTAATTTTGATTATCAATTTTCCATTGATAGTATACAGAAACAATTTTATGTACTGATCTTATATTCTGCAATATTATAAATGCACTTCATGGTTTAAAAATAATGTCTGAAAATTCCATCAGATTTTCTACATAGACATTATATCTGTGGATAAAAGTAATTTTAGTTTTTCCTTTCCAATTTGATGTCTTTTATTTCTTTGTCCTGCCTGATTGTACTAGCTAGAATGTCTAATACAATGTTGAATAGAAGGGTAAAAGTGGACATTCCTTTTCCTATTCGTGATCTTTCACCAATAAATATGATACTAGCTGTAAGGCTTATTTATTTTTATAGATGCTTTTCATCAGAATGAGGAAAGTTCCCTTCTCTTTTTGCTTTGCCGATAATTTATATCAGAAATGGATACTGAATTTTGTCAAGTGTTTTCTCTGTGTTTGTTAAGATGCTCATGTGGTTTATAGTTTTTAGTTTGGTAGTATAGTCAATTGCATTCACTGATTTTAAGGGTTAAACCATCTCTGCATTCCTGGGATAAACCCCACTTCATCATGATTTATTAATATCTTTTATATGTATTTTTTGATTCAATTTGATGAAATTTTATTTAGAAAACTTTTGTATCAAGATAGAGCTGGCCTTATAGGAAATATTTTATCAGTTGTTATGAGTTGGGGAATATTTCCTCCTCTTCAAACTTCTGGAGCAGCTAATGTAGAATTGGTACTGTTTCTTCTTGAAATTTTTGGTAGAATTCACCAATGAAGTCATTTGGGTCCTGGCATTTTTGTGTGTGAGTTGGAAGGTTTTTTACTTTTTGCTTATTTTTTAGAAACTTTTTTTTTAAATTAATTTTTAAAAAATTTTCTTTTGTGGGAAGTTTTAAACTACAAATTAAATTTCACTAACATAGGGCTATTTAGGTTATGTAACTTTCCTTATGTGAGATTTAGTACGTTGGTTTTTTTTCAAAGAATTTGTCCATTTTATCTAAATTGTCAAATTTATGGGCATATAGTTGTTCATAATATTCTATTATCATTTTAATATTTTGTGGAAGTTTAATGACATCCATCTCTCATTTTTGTTATTAGTAATGCATGTCTTCTCTCTGTTTTCTTGGTTAGTCTGGCTAGAGCTGTATCAATTTTATTGATGATTATTTCTTTTTCTTTGGTTTATTTTGGTTTTAATTTGTTCTTCTTTTTCTAGTTTCTTAAGGTTAAACATGAAGTCGTTGACTTTAGACCTTTTGTTCTTTTCTAATACAGTTACTTTAGTACCACAAATTTCTTCCTTTTCCCTACTTTAGCAGCATTCCACAAATTTTGGTATGGTCTGTTTTCATTTTCATTAAGATTAAAATATGTTTTATCCTTTATTTTTGGCTCCATCTCACAAACAGAACAGAACCATGAGATCATGGCCTGAGCTGAAATCAAGAGTCACTCTCTCAGCTGACTGAGCCACCCAGGAGCCCTCCCCATCATCTATTTAACCTATACTCCCACCCACCTTCCCCCTGGTAACCATCAGATTGTTCTCTATAATTAAGAGTATGTTTCTTGGTTTATCTGTTTCTCTCTCTCTCTTTTTTCTCCTTTGCTCCTTTGTTTTGTTTCTTAAATTCCACATGACTCATGGGTTTTTTTTAATAAAGGTATTATTTTGTTTTCAAAGATTTGGCAATTTCCCAGGCATCTTTTTTGTTATTGATTTCTAATTTAACTCCACTGTAGTGAGACTACATACTTTGCATGAATTGAATCTTTTTAATTTTCTCAAGTTTTCCTTTATTGCCTTAAATATGGTATTTGATGAATGTTCCATGTATACTTGAAAAGAATGAGTTTTTTCTGTCATCTGGTGGAGTGTTCCATAAATATCAATTAGGTAAAATTGGTTGACAGTGCTGTGCAAATCTTCTATATCCTAACTGATTTTCTAATGTCCAAGTATTGTGAGGGGGTATTGAAATCTCTAATCAAGATCATGGATTTGTCTATTTCTCCTTGTAGTGCTATCAGGTTTTGCTCCATGTATTTGGAAGCTCTTTTATTAGATACATAAATGTTTAGGAATGTTATTTATTCCTGATGAGTTGAATCTTTTGTAATTATGAAATGACCTTCCTACTGCTAGTAATATCTTTTTCTCTGAAATCTGCATTCTCTTATATTAGGAGCCACACCAGATTCCTTTTGACAGGGGTTACCATGATATTTTTTTCCCATTCTTTTGCTTTTAGCCTATTTGTAGCTTTATATTTAAAGTATGTTTCGGGGCACCTGGGTGGCGCAGTCGGTTAAGCGTCCGACTTCAGCCAGGTCACGATCTCGCGGTCCGTGAGTTCGAGCCCCACGTCACGCTCTGGGTTGATGGCTCGGAGCCTGGAGCCTGCTTCCGATTCTGTGTCTCCCTCTCTCTCTGCCCCTCCCCTGTTCATGCTCTGTCTCTCTCTGTCCCAAAAATAAAATAAACGTTGAAAAAAAAAATTAAAGTATGTTTCAGGGTGCCTCAGTTTCTCAGTCAGCTGAGCATCTGACTCTTGATTTCAGTTCTTGTGGTGATCCCATGGTCATGAAATCAAGCCCTACATTGGGCCCCACACTAAGCATGGAGTCTGATTAAGATTCTCTCTTTCTCTTCCTCTGACCTTCTCCCTGACCTCTGCATGCTATCTCTCTCTCAAATAAAAATAGAAATAGAAATAGAAATAGAAATAAAAATAAAAATAAAAATAAAAAACAAAATATGTTTCTTATAGGCAGCAAATATAGCTGGGTATTGATTTTTTATGTAATTTAACAATTTCTACCTTTTCACTGAAATATTGAGGCCATTTTCATTTAATATAATTTTATATGTGTTTAGGTTTAAATCCATCATCTTGTTATTTGTTTTCTATTTGTTCTATCTGTATTTTGTTTCCCTTTTCTTCCTTTTCTGCCTTCTTTTGGATTATTTAAATAATTTTTATTATTACACTTTGTCTTCTTTTTTGGATTATTGGCTATAACTTTTTGTTTTGCTATTTTAATGGGTGCTGATTCTTCAGACATTATAAGCATAATAAAAAAATACTACAAACAACTTTATGTCCATAAATTTGACACCTTAGATGAAATGGATCAATTCCTTTACAGTACAAATGATCAAAACTCACTCAAAAGAAATAGATAATCCAAATTATCTAATATCTGTTAAGGAAATTTAATTTGCAGTTTAAAAGCTTCCAGGTGCAGATGGTTTCTCTCACAAATTCTACTAAACATTTGAGAAAGAAATAATATCATCATACACAATCTCTTCCAAAAAATAAAAGAGGAAGGGGAATTTCCCAACTCATAATATCAGATATGAGACCAGTGTTACCCTAATACCAAAGCCAAGCAAAGACACTACATGGAAAGAAAACTACAGACCAGTGTTCTTCATGAACATAAAATGAGACCAGTCAGCATAGCTGTCATTTTTCCAAATTCAATTATGTAAGTGCATAATAGGTGGAGAGTTGGATTTAACTAGACTTGAGGCTTGCTCATTTGAACAGAAGTGAGAGAGGGGCAAAGGAGTGCGAGTACATGTAGAGCCAGTAATGTAATGATTGACCACAGAATTTATGCTGGGTAGGGCAGGCAATGAGGACATGAAGGGGAGTGAAAGTAGTAGATTCAATGAGTGGGGATGAATTTTTGTTAGAATGCGGGAATGATAAGGAATGTAGAAAGAAGGTGATAGTTGAAGAATGAGGTGCTTGAAATTGAGACACGAGAGGAATAGTTTTGTTTTGTTTTTAGTAATTGTAAGTCAACGGTTTGGCCACGTGGGTTAGTGGGTAAATAGATATAGTAGGGTGAAGATATTTAGGGGAGAAGAAGCCAAGGAACTGAGAGGCCAAATTATCAAAAAGATCATCTATTTGGATACTGAAATAACCAAGAATTAAGAATATTGTTGGGATGCCTGGGTGGCTCAGTCAGATGAGCATCCAATTTCTGCTCAGGTCATGATCTCGTGGTTCGTGAGTTCAAGTCCCCTGTCAGGCTCTGTGCTGACAGCTCAGAGACTGGAGCCTGCTTCAGATTCTGTGTCTTCTTCTCTCTCTCTGCCCCTCTCCTGCTCATGCTCTGTCTGTCTCTTTCTCAAAAATAAACATTAAAAAATGTTTTTTTTAAAAAAGACAGGAATAGTGTTACAGGGAGTAACAGTGAATCAGGTGCTAAAATCTTCAAGGAATAAGTGTGAACAATTCAGGAATCAGTGATTATTGAGGACAGATAGTGAATGGCCTAATATGGGGACATGAGGTTCAAAACTGGGGGCTGTTACTGAAGAAAGAGGAGAATGTCCTGGAAGTGACAATGAGGATACCTTTTCCACCTTCAGGCCTTGTGGTACTAAATGCATGGGAGAGAAGACAGCACCATATAAGAGGGTTTCAGCACACTAAGCACCTTAGAGGAGAGTTTGATTTCAGTTAAACAAGATGAAGGGAATATACAAAGAAGCAGTTGCAGATATAGGGGGATTTAGTGATGATTGTCCACCAATTTCATAAAGCATAGTGGAAGATTTCAGAAGTTGGAGAGGAGGGAGATTGAGTTATAAATGATATGCAGAGCTGTCTGACTACACTCAAATTGAAGGATGGCTTGAGAGTCTTAGGGTGACTTAGGATGACTGACATCAGAAAGCCCCCCCCCCCCCCAGCTTATATCTTGCTTGGCCTCTATCCCTAGGTTACAGGGAAAATGGATCACGTTATGATTCTCCAACTGTGAGTTTCTTCTTCAACCCAGATTAACCCTTGGAATTTAGAAAACTCCACCCAAATTTCTGTGATTATTACCACTATACAAATACTCCTATTCTGGTCCCCAGACTCCAAATTGGCTCTCAAAACCAGTGCAAATAAGGCTTGAATTAGCCCCATTCCCTTGGACCCTATGATTTGGACGTTTGGTCATGGCCTTATTCAGGTTGAGCTCTATACACCAGAGGTTTCCTTCTCCTCATCACTGCCTGCCAGTCTGTTTTATCCTCCTGCTAACCCACCATCAAGGTCCCTTTTGCTGTGCCTGTGCCCATGCCTGTTGCTGTAGTTATGACACTGACCTCCAGAACTTTTTCTAGCTAGTTCGCTCATTGCCTGATGATCAAAGCCAAATGAAAACAAAGATGATGGAGGCAGCAATGCCTGATTCAGCAGCTCCTCTCTAGTGAAATATTCCTTCCAATCAGGAAGAGGTTGCTCTGGCAACCAGCCTTCTCATTTCTAACTTACTCTAATCCCTCTCTTATCAATTCTTATTACAATTGAATGAGTTTTCTTTCATGAGGCAACTTTCTCAACCATTTCTACAATTGACTTTTTGGCACCAATTAGCTTTTTCTTAAAGGAAACAAATTCTTTCTCTTTCTGAATGCTTTCTGGTAATTATTTCAGCACTTATTATATGTAAGGCAGTGTACTGGAACTTGGTGGTAGATATAAAAATAGAAATATATGATGTATGAGAAAGAGCACTTATATTTGGAGTCAGAATACTCGGTATTGTCAAATAACTTTTTTTTAGTTTATTTATTTACTTTGAGTGAGAAAGTGCACAAGTGGGGGAGGGACAGAGAGAGAGAGAATCCCAAGCAGATGCCGCACCTACAACACAGAGCCTGATGAGAGGCTGGAACTCATGAACCGTGAGATGATGAACTAAGCTTAAGTCAAATGCTCAAACGACTGAGCCACCCAGGTTCCCCATGTCAAATAACTTTTAAAGTTTATAGAAGTCATGGAGGGGCACCTGGATGGCTCAGTCAGTTAAGCATCCGACTTTGGCTCAGATCATGATCTCACGGTTTGTGAGTTCAAGCCCTGGGTCGGGCTCTGTGCTGACAGTTTAGAGCCTGGAGCCTGCTTCGGATTCTGTATCTCATTCTCTCTCTGCCCCTCCCCCACATGTGCTCTGTCTGTCTCTCTCTGTCTCTCAAAAATAAATAAATGTAAAAAAATTAAAATTTATGGAAGTCATGGAAACACATGACCAAAAACAAAAAGAACACAGAAGAATATAAGTGAAAAACAGAAGTGCTCATCTCTCAATTTCATTGCTCACATATAATATTTTTTGTGTGTTCCAGTGATTTTCAGTATATATATAAGCATATATTTTTTTGTTTTATTTTTTGAATGGGATAATGACAGTACCTATCATCCTATTTGACTTTTTGCTTTCCATAGTGCTTTGATTACTACAGCTCTGTAATATAATTTGAAGTCTGGAATTGTGATGCCTCCAACTTTGCTTTTCTTTTTCAAGATTGCTTTGGCTAGTTGAGGTCTTTTGTGGTTCCATACAAATTTTAGGATTGTTCTAGTTCTGTGAAAAATACTGTTGGTATTTTGATAGGGATTCCATTAAAAGTGTAGATTGCTTTGTGTAGTATAGATATTTTAAAAATATTTGTTCTTCCAATCCATAAGCATGGAATGTCTTTCATTTCTTTGTGTTGTCTTAAATTTCTTTCATAGATTTTTTACACTTTTCAGAGTACAATTTTCTCACCCTTGGTTAGATTTATTCCTAAGTATCTTACTATTATTATAATTGTAAATGTTTTCTTTAGTTTCTCTTTCTGCTGCTTCATCATTGGTATGTAGAAGTGCAACAGATTTCTGTGCATTGATTTTGCATCCTGTGACTTTACTGAATTTGTTTATCAGTTCTGTCAGTTTATTGGTGGAGTCTTTCAGGTTTTCTATATATAGTATCATGTCATCTGCAAATAGTGAAAGCTTTACTTCTTCATTGCTGATTTGGATGCCTTTTATTTCTTTTTGTTGTCTGATTACTGTGGCTAGGACTTTCAGTATTATATTAAATAAAATTGGTGAGAGTGGACATCTCTGTCTTGTTCCTGACTGTACAGGAAAAGCTCTCAGTTGTTTCCCATTGAGGATGATATTAGGGGTGGGTTTTTCATAGATGGCCTTTATTATGTTGAGGTATGTTCCCTCTAAGCCCACTTTTTTGCGGGTTTTTATCATGAATGGATGTTGTACTTTGTCAAGTGCTTTTCCTGTGTATGTTGAAATGAGCATATGGTTCTTTTCCTTTCTGTTATCAATGTGATGTGTCATGTTGATTGATTAGCAAATATTGAATCACCCTTGTAACACAGGAATAATTCCACTTGATTGTGGTGAATGATTTTTTGTAATGTATTGTTGGATATTTTTTGCCAGGATTTTGTTGAGGATTTTGCATCTATGTTCATCAGAGATGTTGGCCTGGAGTTGTCTTTTTTAATAGTGTTTTTATCTGATTTTGGTATCAGTGTAATGATGGCCTCATAGAATGAATTTGTAAGTTTTCCTTCCTTTTCTGTGTTTTGGAATAGTTTGAGAAGAATAGGTATCAACTCTTCTTTAAGTGTTTGGTACAATTCTCTCTTGGTCATAGACTTTTGTTTGATGGGAGTTTTTTTTTTTTTTTAATTATTATCACTGATTCGTTTTTTTGTTTTTTTTGTTTTTGTTTTTGTTTTTTTTTTTGCTGATTATTGGTCTGTTCAAGTTTTCTTTTTCTTCCTGTTTGACTTTTGGTTGTTTATATGTTTCTAGAAATTTATCCATTTCTTTCAGGTTGTCCAATTTGTAGGCATATAGTTTTTCATAATATTCTCTCATAATTGTTTGTATTTCTGTGGTGTTGGTTGTTATTTCTTTCTTCTCATTTGTAATTTTATTTATTTATTTAGGTCCTTTCTCTTTTCTTTTTGGTGAGTCTAGCTAGAGGTTTATCAATATTATTAATTTTTTTCAGTGAACCAGCTCCTGGTCTCATTGATCTGTTCTACTTTTTGGTTGCTGTTATTTGTTTGTTTTTAGTTTCTATATCATTTATTTTTGCTCTAATCTGTATTATTTCCTTCCTTCTGCTGGCTTTAGGTTTCATCTGTCATTCTTTTTCTAGCTCTTTTAGGTGTAAGGTTAAGTTGTTTGTTTGAGATTTTTCTTGCTTCTTGAGGTAAGCCTGCATTACTACATAGTTCCCTCTTAGGACCACTTTTGCTGTATCCCAAAGGTTTTGGACTATTGTGTTTTCATTTTCATTTGTCTCCATGTACTTTTAAATTCTTCTTTGATTTCCAGGTTGACCCATTCATTGTTTAGTAGCATGTCATTTAACCTGTGTGTATTTGTGGTCTTTCCAATTTTTTTCTTGTGGTTGGTGTCTAGTTTCTTAGTGTTGTGGTCAGAAAAGGTGTATGGTATGATTTCAATCTTTTTATATTTGTTCAGGCCTGTTTTGTGACTTAATATGTGATCTACCCTGGAGAATGTTCTGTGTGCCCCTGGAAAGAATGTGTATTCTTCTCTTTTAGAATTGAATGTTCTGAATATATCTGTTAAGTCTATCTGTTCCAGTGTGTCATTCAAAGCCATTGTTTCCTTATTTATTTTCTGTATAGATGATCTGTCCACTGTTATGAGTGTGGTGTTAAAGTCCCCTACTATTATTATATCATTATAGTATGATATAGTAATAGTTCCTTTATGTTTGCTATTAATTGTTTTACATACTTGGGTGTTTCATGTTGGGTGCATAAATATTTACAATTGTTATATGTTCTTGTTGGACTGTCCCTTTTATTATTATATAGTGTCCTTCTTTGTCTCTTGTTATAATCTTTGTTTTGAAGTCTATTTTGTCGGATATAAGTATGTCTAAACCAGGTTTCTTTTGAGATCTATTTGCATGATAAATGTTTCTCCGGCCCCTCACTTTCAATCTTCAGGTGTCTTTAGGTCTAAAGTGAATCTCTTGTAGGCAGCATATAGATAGGTATTGTGTTCTTTTTTAATACATTCTGACACCCTATGCCTTTTGATTGGAGCATTTAAATCATTTAAATTCAAAATAATTATTGATAGATATATACCTAGGGCCATCTCATTACTTGTTTTATTTCTGGAGATTTTCTCTGATCTGTTCTTGCCTTTGTTACTTTTGTTCTCTCCTTTGTACTCAAAGAGTCCCCTATAATGTTTCTTGCAGGGCTGGTTTACTGGTCATAAACTTCTTTTGATTTTGTTTGTCTGGGAAACTCTTTATCACTCCTTGTATTCTGAATGATAGACTTGCTGGATAGAATATTCTTGGATGCAGATTTTTCCCATTCAGCATTTTGAATATATCATGCCACTCCCTTCTGGCTTGGAAAGTTTCTGCTGAACAATCCCCTGCTAATCTTATGGGGTTTCCCTTGTACGTTCTGTCTTCTTTTTCTTGCTCCTTTTAAATAGTTTTCCTTATCACTATATTTTGCTAATTTAATTACAATATGTCTTGGCGTGAATCTGCTTTTGTTGATTTTGATGGGAGTTCTCTGTGCTTCTTGTATCTGGATGTCTCTTTCCTTCCCCAAATTAAGGAAGTTTTCAGCTATTATATCTTTGAATAAATTTTGTGGATCCTTTCACTCTTCTTCTTCTTCTTCTTCTTCTTCTTCTTCAAGTCTTACAATACAAATGTTTGATGAAATCACTGATTTCCCGAAGTCTATTCTTGTGTTGCTTAAATCTTCTTTCTCTCTTTTGTTCACCATGATTACTTTCCATTAATTTGTCTTCTAGGTCATTTATTCATTCCTCTGCTTCTTCCAGCTTGCTGTTAATTCCAGCAAGCCTGTTTCTCATTTCCTTTATTGAGCCCTATATCTCTGCTGTGTTATTCCTCATCTCTGAATGAAGGGTCTCATTCATGTCTTCCATTCTTTTCAAGTCCAGTGAGTATTAATATGATCATTGCTTTAAATTCTCCCTCCAACATATTACTTATATCCTTCCACTTAGATCTCTGGCCATGGCCTTGTCCTGTTCTTTCATTTGGGATCATTTTTTCTGTCTTCTCATTCTGTCTAAGTCTCTGTCCCTGTTTCTGTGTTTTAGGAACATCACCTATATCTCATGTACTTGAGTGTTAAGGCTTTATGAAGAACAGGTCCTGTTGTGCCCTGCCATGTAGTGTCTCCTTTTCTCCAGGGCCTGGTGCTTCTAAGAGTGTTCCAATGTGTGCTGCATGCGCTCTGGTATTTGGTTGTGGCTGCTTTAATCTTCAGGCCAGTTGTCTACAGAGGCTCTCTTTGCCTGTTGTGTGCAGTTTTTGGTCCCTGGACTGAATGTGGTGCATTTTAACTAGTTTTTTTGTGGTCTGTTTGTGAAATGAGACCTGTTGTTATTGCCACCAGAACCAAGGCTCCATAAAACTCCCATGTTAGGGGACCACTGTGATCAGGACCTTGGGCCAGTCTTCTGGGGGAGGGAGCCTGTCATGCTGGGACTGAAGCAAGTGTGACTGGGAAGGGCAAGTGTGTCATGCTGGGCCTGAAGCAAGTGTGACTGGAGTGTGGGAGTGAGTGTGTCTTCTTGTAAGCAAGTTAGGTAGCAGGTGTCAGTGCTGTACTCGTTCCCGGAGGTGGCTCTGTGCTTATGTTGTGGGGTATGGGGCGGGGGGAATGGTGCCTGCCAGTTTCATTATTCCCAAAGGGGTCTCTCCCTGAACACTGTCTCTCTGGGATGCACTGTGAAATTAGCAAATAACCTCCCCACTGTGTGCCCCAGGCTCTCTTCAGATCTCTGTTTCCACACTGTATGTCTGCAGTTGCTTATCTTTCTTCTTTCCAAGAGTAGGGCAATGCCCTACAGGCTCTTTCCCAGCCAAGCTTTCTGACCTTTAAAACTCCAGGCTTTAAGCCTCACTGGTTTCCAGAAGTCATGGAATTTGGCCCCTCTCACTTTCCAAGCAAATTGTTATAGAGATTAGTATTGCCCATGCACTCTCTTATGTGCCCCTCTGTCTCTTGTCCTTCTGCACAACTGTGACTCCCTCCCCACCACAGTGGCCATGATCCCTTTCTTTCTCAATGTGCATCTCCATATTCCTAATATCTTTGATGTGGCCTCTTCTCTACCTTTCATTGTGGAGTTTTTTTTTCCAGTCTTCAGGACAATTTCTGGGGTATTTATGATGGTTTGCTAATTATCTAGTTGTATTCATGGAGTGAGGCAAGCCTAGGGTCCTCCTACTCTACTGTCATCTTCAAACTCTCTGGCAGCAGGCTAATTCTGAACTTCAGCCACCAGTGAGAAGTTCCTTATATGTTTTCAGGCTTGGCAGGTGGTGGGTGAGGCTGACAATGAAGGCTAAAGAGCTTCAGTTCCTACAAATGGGCAATTCTCTAGCAGGCAGAGACCAACAGCTAGAGCTCCATATCTCCTTCAATCAGATCTTAGTTCAAATATTACCTCTTCAGAAACACCTCCTTTGACCACTGTAGCTAAAATGTCCCTTAACACTCACCAGTGACTCACCAAGTCATTCTTTATTCCATTACTCTGTTTTATTCTTCATTATTTGAAAATATGTGAGGTATTTGTCTATGGGATCGGTTTCTACGTCCCTCCACTAGCATATAAGCTCCACAAAAGCAAGGACTTTGCCTCATTTATCACTATTTTTGACCCCTAGAACAGTGCTCAACACATAATAGGTGTTCCATAAATATATTTTGAAGCCCAAGCTGAAGTAACAAGTCCAGGAAAGAGTTAAGTATAAAGAACCACTTCCCATCTTTCCTCAGAGGAAAAAGAAAAGCCCAAGTTTAATTTAGACAGTGACTAAACAATTGAGTTTATTGACAAAGGTACAAATTTATTCTTGTATTTCTATCTTTTTCAATTTCACTCTAGCCAGTACATAATTTTCTCTTATGTATTGCTTACAGTGAACAGACATTTTCTATCTTAACAGGTTCTTTTGAACCAGAACAATTGCCAAAGGAGCTAAAGTGCTAATCTATGATTACCTCTACCTGTTCAAGAAGAAAGTGTTGTCTTCTATCTATAGTCAAATCTGTAGACTATACATTAGCATAATCCTAAAGACAATGGTTCTGAAGGGATGTCTAAGGACCTCCAACATCTGAATCACTTATCAAAAATGCATATTTCTGGGTGTCATTCTGGAACCATCAAATCATACTTGGAGGGAGAATCAAAAATCTGCCTTTTTTAAAAGTTCATTTATTTATTTTGGGAGAGAGAGAGAGAGAGAGTAGGAGTGGGGAAAAAGAGAATTACAAAAGAAGGAGTGGGGAAAAAGAGAGGGAAAAAGAGAATTACAAGCAGGCTCTGTGCTTTTAGTGTGAAGCCCAATGCAAGGCTTGAACTCAGGAACCATATCATGACCTGAGCTGAAATCAAGAGTTGGACACTTAACCTACTGACCTACCCAGAAGCCCCAAGAATATGTATTGTAAACAGGCTCTCCTGATGATTCCTGTCAAGAACTGTGAGATTTTACTCTACTTGTAAGTTAAAAAGTTAGCCTGTCATGATTTCATGGATGCTGACAGAAGACATGAAATTCCTGGGTCAGAGACAGGAGATGATTATGATGATGTTATTATTACTCAGAATTATCAGTAACCAGAGTATCAACATGTGTGTCAGTTTCCCATGCTTTAATTTCGCAGGATGACATGAGGAGGGCCAAGTGATGCAAGGACATGCAGTGGGTTGTATAACAAAAGAAGAAGACCCAGCTTAGGGAAACTAAATTTTTTTTATAATGGGCAATAAGTATGCCTGATCTTTTCTGTAGAAGGAGAGATTATCTTTAGCATATGCGACAGAAATAAATTTGTCTTTTGTTCTGGAGGGGGATGCAATCTATATTCCCAGGCTGTTCACTGTATAAATACCCTTGAAAAGATAGTCTAGAGTACAATCAATGCCTCTACTCACAAGACATGCAGAGATTTATGGAGAACTATTTCCTAAGAGTTCTAATGGCCACTCAAGTTTGGGAATCATTGCCCCAGAATGACTCAGCCATATCTACAGAGCTACCTTCATATGCCCAAGCCTGTTAGGTCTTGGCAAATATTCTACCCTTCTCTGCTCCTCTCAGCTTGACCAAGCCTCTCTCCTCTAGCCATGTTTTTGTAAGTCATGCTATTCTCTTCAAGGTAATCTTTTGCTCTGGAAAATAAACTCACAAACTTGCTCTGAGGCAACAGGGGTTCCCACTAAAGGATTTGTTTGAAGAAGTAGGAAAGTACCTGGAAGGAAAACACATAACAGTGAAAAAAGAGTGCAAACATTTGTTAAGAAAACAGCTATTTATTGAGTATATACTGTGTCCTAGAACTGTGCTGGGCACTGGGGATATCAAGATTCATTCATGACTCTGCGGTGGCCACTGCATAAACCAAGCTTCACTGCTAGCAAGCCTTGCTCTGCTTCTTCTGCAACCATATCTGACAAATCCGATATGGCTGAGATTGAGTAATTTGATAAGTCAAAATTGAAACACAGGAAAAAATTCATTGCCTTCAAAAGAAACAACTGAACGAGAGAAGCAATCAGGCAAATCCTATTGAGATGTGTGCCACCAATATGCGCTGTACATTCCACAGGTATGGCCTTCTTATTTTATTTTATTTTATTTTATTTTATTTTATTTTATTTTATTTTATTTTATTTTATTATTTTTTTAACTGTTTAACTTTGTAAGATGCAAAGAGGTTGGATTAAGTTTAAATGACCGTGCTGCCCCTTTTCACACCAAAGAATCAAGAACTGACAATGAAGGCTGCTCCTGCCTCTCCCATCTGCCTGTCTGGCTGGTAGGGAAAGAAAAGAACTTGCATGTTGGATGCATGTTGCATGAAGGAAGAAGCTGGGTGGGACAGCAGTAAATCTGGACTAGAAACCAAGCTGGTCCAAGGTATCCTGGAGCTTGCAAAATGCAGTTTAATTAGAGTGCCATTTTTTTGTTCGAATGATTTTAATTATTAGAATGCACAATTTTTAAAATATGCAAATAAAAAGTTTTAAAACCTGAAAAAAATATTCATTCATTCAACACATATTTTGGGAGTGCCTATTATGTGCCAGGTGCAAGTTAGAATAAACTTTACAAAAATAAAAATACTGTCATCCCCCTCAAGAAAGTTAATAAAGGAGACAGCTCTGTAAAAAATAATGGTGCAATGGTGTGATAAGTGCTACAATAGAAGTGATGTACAAGGTACATGGGTGACACTGAGAAAAGAATAGCCAATTCTGCTTAAAGAAGGTAAAGGAGGGCATGGTAGGGCAAGGTGTGGCAGGGAAGGGAAGGCTTCATCACAGAGAGGATGATTATACTGAGTCTTGAAGCACATGTAAGAGCCTTTCAGGTGGACAGGAGATTCCAACTGGAAGGATGAACATGGACAAAAGCATAGAGGCAGAGATCAGAATGGTGTGGTTAGGAAAGTTCAAGTAGTTTGGTACAGATTGAGTTTGAGGTGTGAAAGGTGATAGATAGTTGTGTGGTAGATGGGGCCTGGATTTTGCAGGGTCTTATTTACTATACTGAGAAAGCTGGGTGTATCCTCGAGGCAATAGGGCCTCACTGAAGGGCAAGCCAGGATGTGCAAAATTAGGTTTGTACTTTAGCAAAAACAGCAGAAGAAAAAATGATAAATGGGAGTTTACCAAGTGGATTTGGTAGGGTATACTGAGAGTGGTCCATTGAGAGAAGAGATGTGAAAAGGGACAGATGTGTGAAAGAATATGGTGTGTTCGTGGAACAGTAAGTAGCTTGATGTGGCCAGAATGTTCATGTATGGGTGGTAATGATAGAGTGATAAGCTTGCAAAGTTCATTAGGATGGCAGACAATGAAGGGCATTATAGAGGGCAATGTCATGAGGTGGTTTAAGAGCATGGACTCTGGAGCCATGTTGCTAGCGTTTGAATCCCATTTCTTCTGTGTGACCTTAGGAAAATTATGGAATCCCCCTCATATCAGTTTTCTCATATGTAAAATGAGGATAATTACAATAACTACCTCAAAGGTTTGAAGATTAAATCATTCAATATGTAAAAATCAATTTGCATGTTCTCAGCATTGAGGAAATACATAAATGTTAGTTGCTTTTAGACCATATTAAGAAGTTTGAACTTGTTTTAGGGAGCAATTGGGAAGTCTCTGATGGCCTTTGAATGGAGAGGGTATACACAAAATGGTTTAGGAACATTGACTAAATGGTAGTGTGGGCAGAATGGCCTGCATGAGAAAGAAACTAGAGGCATGAAGCCCTGTTAAGAAAATGTTGCAGAAATCCAGGACAAAGATGAGGTTTGACTATAGGCAATTACAATAAGGTGGGGAGGAAGGGACACACATGAGAAATTTGAGGCAAACTGACTGAACTTGGAAAGAGTTGGGTAAAAGTAATGAAGAAAAGGAAAGTTCATATTCAGTTAGGGGTCCCAGGTTAGGTCCATGTTTGAGTGTGCCATGCCAACTTTTCCTAACTTAAGTTCTCCCTTTCTGGTCCCAGTTGCAGCGACTGCCCAACTCTGTTATACTTCCTTACCTTGTTAAAGTGCTGTTCTTCTCCAGACTCAGGCCCTCTAGTATGAAAGAGGAGTTTAAAAAAAACAAAACACACACCATCTGAGATTTCCTGGGAAAACTGATAGAACAATGCTGACCTACAGACTCTTAATCTCTTACCACTGCTGCCAAATACCTAAAAAAATGAACAAAGATAAATCATAATTATAAAAAAAAACACTAACAATTTCAACAGCAATAAGCAAACAAGGAAAGAGTAAAACTTTAAAATTTATATTTCCAAAAGTGGCAGCCAAGAAAGAAAACTGAAGACCTTGGGACAGTGCTAAAACGTTCCTAACTGTTCCAACCCCCAGAAACAGTGCTTAGGGAAAAAGGCAAGTCAACAAAATCCTATAAGTCATCACTAAACCCCACCAATTTGGAGAGTAGTCAATGGTAGTTTGGAATGGGCAGGGGAAAGGGTTGAGGAAGTTTTTGAGGAAGAGTCCAGAACATACCTTCAAGAGGAGAAGCCCAACATATTACTGTAGGATCTCAGCCAAGGTAGAGGGTGCTATCAGAATTTGTTATTTTCTAGAGTTTCCCTTCTTCCCTATTTCTTAGGAATATTGAGCCAAAGCTTTGGGATTGGAATATACTCCTGGCGGGTTTAAATGGGCCATGTATAGACATTTAATAGAACATCAGAAGACAGAGGTCAGAGTCCAGGCCCCTCAGCAAAAGAGGCATAACTTTAGCTGAGTTTCCCCTTCCCATAATTTACCTGAAGTCTACAGAATAATGAACAGAACATTCTGCTTTCAAACAAGACCTTGGAGGGGTGTATGAAAAGGTCCTAGATACACTGGGAAGGTTGTCATGGAGAATTCAACCAAATTATATCAAAACAAATAGAAGCCCTGGCAAGACCTGCCCATGTGAAGCACAAACAAGGGTAAAAGAAATGGCATGGCTACCATGCCAACATACTACTACAACCAAAGAAGAAAAGGGAAGAAACATAGCATGCAAACGAGAGATTAAATCCACATGGAGCAGCAATTATAGTCTTGGGCATTTATCCCAGAGAAATGAAAACATAGCCACACAAAGACCTGTGCACAAATGTTCCATAGTAGCTTTCCTCATAATAGCTCCAAACTAGAAACAACCCAGATGTATTTCAATGAGCAAATGGTTAAACAAACTATGGTACACCCATACCATGGAATACTACTTAGCAATAGAAGGAATGAACTGTTGATGCACACAATAACTTGGATAGGTCTCCAGGTAATTATGTTGAATGAAAAAAGCCAATCCTTGGGGCACCTGGGTGGCTCAGTCACTTAAGTGTCTGACTTTGGCCCAGATCATGATCTTGCAGTCTGTGAGTTCAAGCCCCCATTGGGCTCTGTGCTGACAGCTCAGAGCCCGGAGCCTGCTTCAGATTCTGTGTCTCCCTCTGTCTCTTCTCTCCCCCACTTGTGTTCTGTCTCTCTCTCTCTCTCAAACATAAATAAACATTTAAAAAAGCCAATCCTTAAAGTTCACACACTATATAATTCCATTTAAACATTTTTTAATGTTTACTTGTTTAGAGAGAGAGAGCATGCACAAGCACAAGTTGGGGAGGGGCAGAGGGAGAGAGGGAGACACAGAATCTGAAGCAGGCTCTGTGCTATCAGTGCAGAGCCTGATGTGGGGCCAGATCTCACGAACCATCAGATCATGACCTGAGCCAAAATCAAGAGTCAGATGCTTAACCGACTGAGCCACGCAGGTGCCCCTGTGTAATTCCATTTATATAACATTTTCTAAATGACAAAGTTATAGAAATGGAGAGGTTAGGGATAGTAAAGATCAGGAGGGAGGGTGTGGTTATAAAAAGTCAACACAAAGGATCCTTGTGACATTACAAATTGCGTAAAGGTACACACACACACACACACACATACACACACACACAGGCACACACAAATGAATATAAGTAAAACTGGGGAAATCTGAATAAAATGGATAAATTTTATCAATGTCAATATTCTGGTTGTGATTTTTACTGTAAGAATGCAAAATGTGACCATTGGGAAAAACTGGTTAAAGAGTACACAGTATCTCCCTGTATTATTTCTTACAAGTGCACATGAAACTACAATGATCTTCATAAAAAGTTTAATTAAAATAAAAACACATGGAAGAAAACATAATACAAGAAACACCCAAAACATTCTGAGCATTTTGCATGTTAGAACTCAATAAAACATGAATGCAATAAACAAAAACTCAAAGACAAGTTAATAAACAATAGATTGAGGATATGGCAGAACTAAAGGAACATAGTAAGAGCCAAAACAATACTATATTAGAACTAGTAAATTAATTAGAAACAGTGTGGCTCAAAATAGCCCTGACTAAAATAGAATCACTGATATGAAAGGAAGTATTATGATAATCATAGTGAATCAAAACTAAAGGACAAAGGGATTAATTCAATCATAGGATAATAGTCATGGAAAATGAAGACAATGTAACAAGGCTGGCTAGGGTTCCTAAGGTCTATGATGAATTCAAAAAATTGTGCAGAAAAGGTATTTAGGAATATAATAGAAAAAAATTTCACTGAAATAAAAGAAGAACCAAATCTGTAGACAGAAAAGACATACTGTGCTCCAGAAAAAGAAGAAAGATGAAAGAAAGAAAAGAAAGAAAGAAGGAGAAAGAAAAAGCATGATTGAACATCAAGGATAAATAAATGATTTTTCAGATGTATAGACAGAAAAAAGTAAGATATTTATATGAAGGAAAAAATCAGCCTGGCTTCAGACTTCACAGTAATATTCAATACCAAAATACAATGGAGCAGGTCTATAAAATGTTGAAAGAAAGTTTAAGTGAGACTCAAAGATGTCATACCCAGCCAACTAGTTTTTCAAATAAAAGGCAACATGTAGCACTTGGGGAATACAGCATTCATGTTTATATATTTTTGAGACAGAGAGAGAGAGAGACAGACAGAGTGTGTGGGGGGGAGGGGCAGAGAGAGAAGGGGACACAGTATTCAAAGCACGCTCCAGGCTCCAGGCTCTGAGCTGTCAGCACAGAGCCTGAGGTGGGGCTCAAACTCACTAAAGGTGAGATCATGACCTGAACTGAAATAGGATGCTTAACCAACTGAGTCACCCAGGTGCCCCAAGGAATACAGCATTCATAAAACCTTCTACAAAATCCAGCCAATGAAGAGAAAAAAATCAAATTAAAAAATCTGGGAACAGGGGTGCCTGGGTGGCTCAGTCAGTTAAGTGTCCAAATCTTGGTTTTGGCTCAGGTCATGATTTCACAGTTTTGTGGGTTCGAGCCCCACATTGGTCTCTGTGCTGCCAGCAAGAAGACTGCTTGGTATTCTCTCTCTCTCCCTCTCTCTCTGCCCCTCCTCCACTCGCTATGTCTCTCTCAAAATAAATAAATAAACTTTTTTTAAATATGAAATTTAATGGGGCACCTGGGTGGCTCCGTTGGTTAAGCGGCCGACTTCTGCTCAGATCATGATCTCGCGGTCCATGAGTTCGAGCCCCGCGTTGGGCTCTGTGCTGACAGCTCAGAGCCTGGAGCCTGTTTCAGATTCTGTGTCTCCCTCTCTCTGACCCTCCCCCATTCATGCTCTGTCTCTCTCTGTCTCAAAAATAAATAAATGTTAAAAAAATTTAAATATGAAATTTATTGTCAAATTGGTTTCCATACAACACCCAGTGCTCAACCCAACAGGTGCCCTCCTCAATGCCCACCACCCACTTTCCCCTCCCTCCCACTCCCCATCAACCCTCATTTTATTCTGTCTTTAAGAGTCTCTTATGGTTTGGCTCCCTCCCTCTCTAACTTTTTTTTCCCTTTCCCTCCCCCATGGTCTTCTGTTAAGTTTCTCAGGATCCATATAAGAGTGAAAACATATGGTATCTGTTTTTCTCTGTATGACTTATTTCACTTAGCATAACACTCTCCAGTTCTATCCACGTTGCTATAAAAGGCCATATTTTATTCTTTCTCATTCTTTTTCATTGCCAAGTAGTATTCCATTGTATATATAAACCACAATTTCTTATCCATTCATCAGTTGATGGACATTTAGGCTCTTTCCATAATTTGGCTATTGTTGAAAGTACTGCTATAAACAGTCAGAATGGCTAAAATGAACAAATCAGGAGACTATAGATGCTGGAGAGGATGTGGAGAAATGGGAACCCTCTTGCACTGTTGGTGGGAAAGCAAACTGGTGCAGCCTCTCTGGAAAACAGTGTGGAGGTTCCTCAAAAAATTAAAAATAAATAAACAATCTTAAAGAAAATCGGGGGGGGGGGGCGCCGGGGGGGCTCAGTCGGTTGAGCGTCCGACTTCAGCTCAGGTCACGATCTCATGGACCATGAGTTCGAGCCCCGCGTCGGGCTCTGGGCTGATGGTTCAGAGCCTGGAGCCTGCTTCCAGTTCTGTGTCTCCCTCTCTCTCTGCCCCTCCCCCGTTCATGCTCTGTCTCTCTCTGTCTCAAAAATAAATAAACGTTAAAAAAAAAAAAAGAAAAGAAAATCTGGGAACAGACAAACCATGATAGAAGAATACAGATGGAGCAATTAATTCCTTTAATTAAATGTTTGTAATACATATACATCCCCTAAATAACAGACTTGATGCTGGTGACAAAGCAGCATGTAACAGTTAATAACACTGACAGAGCAATGATATAACTAATAAAAATCTGGAGGCTGGGGGAGAGGAGATGAGAGGAGGTATACCAGTGATAATCTTATCTTCCCTAGTGTGAAGTCAATATCTCTTGAGGTGAAATAATATTTATCCAAAGGTTAGCAATTTCTTTGGTTTCATTTTAGTCTTCTGTTGAATTCAAATAAAATTAGATTGAATATTTTTAATAAAACTGGTCTGCACACTATGATCCTATTTTCATAAAATCTTTTTTATCTAGTCATCCATCCCTTTTCTGAATATGTGCATACATAGAGAGAGGTCTGAAATAATGCTCACTAAATATTAATGCTGATTATTTATGGATGGTAGAATTTGGGGCTATCTATTGCTTTTTTATTTTTATAAAAACAGTAAAATCATTTTCTTTTTCTTTTCTCGGAAGAAAGAAAACTGTATTTGTTCTTTGGTTGTACTAAAATCAAATTTAATCTGATATGGCATGATATTAATGGACCATATCAGAACCTTGTATATCTTAAGTTCATACAGAAATGTCCTTTATGATGTGGAATGACATCTCCCTATTTTGAGAGAATATGCATTGGTCAATTAAATATGCAATTAGCACCCACCATGGATCTGACCCTGTGCTGGGCCTTATAGGGGAAACATGGCTTCCAACCTTGAATGAACTTTCAATTCAGTTGAAAAGATAAAATGCATATTAGGGAGAAGTTTCTCACCAAAGGTACCTATGTCAAAGTAAGGGAAACTAGCTCAAGTGTTAAAAAAAAAAAAAAAAGAAAGCAAATGGGTGCTTATTTTAGGTACAGAAGATACAAAAATTCAATGCATAAGGCACAGTCTCTGAACTCAAGGAATTTATAATTCAGTTGGGAAGACAAAGTATAAATATATGATTTTATTATAATATGATAATTGCTAAGATGCAAGTATGCCAGTAGTACAATGTGGACAAAAAGTGAATAAAAGCCATAGTACTGAATCAGTAAAGACAGAAATTGACGAGTTGGATACAGCTCACAGTTAACTTTGTGAATGGTTTTGTGCTAGCCTCCAATTTCTGTTTACCATATTTTTACACCATGTCATTGTTATGCATCCTTTGTTTATTATCATCTTCCAATGAGACCATGGTTCTTTGACAGTTCAACTTGGTAAACATTTGAGGCCCACTGTGTGCCAAGCCTTGTGTTAGAGACACAGAAATAAATATATAATAGACAGTTCTTTTCTCAAAGAAGGGGGAAAAGGAGGCAACTATCATTTGTCAAAAACTATTTGTGCTAGGCAGTGTGCAGAAGATTTCTTATGTTATCTTATTTAATCTTTGCAAAACCCTATGAGATAAATAATGTTATCTTTTTACAGAAGGAAACACTAAAGCTATTTGCATCTATTTCTGTACTAAAAGCAGTGCCCATCTAATGAGAAGAGCAGGCATTTATAACTCACAGTGCTATTCAAGGATACCTGACATAAAATGTATTAACAGAGTACTCTGAGTGCTAGGAGGGATCCAAAGGTACTTCTCCATAGTGACTCATTTTTGAGGAACAAGGGTGAAACTGGGGGCTGAGGGGCATTCTAGCAGACAGAAGAGAATGGATTTCTAAGAATAGACAGCTACCATAATGTCCTTAAAATAATGATTTGAGGGGGGCGCCTGGGTGGCGCAGTCGGTAAAGCGTCCGACTTCAGCCAGGTCACGATCTCGCGGTCCGTGAGTTCGAGCCCCGCGTCAGGCTCTGGGCTGATGGCTCAGAGCCTGGAGCCTGTTTCCGATTCTGTGTCTCCCTCTCTCTCTGCCCCTCCCCCGTTCATGCTCTGTCTCTCTCTGTCCCAAAAATAAATAAACGTTGAAAAAAAAATTAAAAAAAAAATAATAATGATTTGAGGGGAGCCTGGGTGGCTCAGTCTGTTGAGCATCCGACTTTGGCTCAGGTCATGATCTCACCATTCCTGGTTTGAGCCCCACGTTGGGCTCTGTGCTGAAAACTCAGAGCCTGGAGCCTGCTTCAGATTCTGTGTCTCCCTCTCTGTCTCTGCCCATCCCCTGGCTTGTGCACTATCTCTCTCAAAAATAAACATTAAAAAAATTTTAAATAATGATTTGAAAAATTTGAACATCTCCACCAGGAATCTGAGCAGGAAAAAAGTAAATGTAATTGTTTAGCTGTATTAAATCCATGAAATTATTTTGAAAATATAATTAACTACAATTATAAAGTTTTAGCTATTTTCTTTCTTTTTAAAAAATTTTTTTTCAACGTTTATTTATTTTTGGGACAGAGAGAGACAGAGCATGAACGGGGGAGGGGCAGAGAGAGAGGGAGACACAGAATTGGAAACAGGCTCCAGGCTCTGAGCCATCAGCCCAGAGCCTGACGCGGGGCTCAACCTCCCGGACCGCGAGATCGTGACCTGGCTGAAGTCGGATGCTTAACCGACTGTGCCACCCAGGCGCCCCTCTTTTTTTAAAGTTTATTTATTTATTTTGAGACAGGGAGGAGGGGCAGAGAGAGAAGGAGAGAGAGAAAGAATTCCAGGCAGGCTCCACACTGTCAGTGCAAAGCCTGATGTGGGGCTTAAACCCAGGAACCATGAGATCATGGCCTGAGCTGAAGTTGGATGCTTAACCAAGTGAGCCACCCAGGTGCCCCAAAAGTTCTAGTTATTTTCTTACCTCTCTACATCTCTCCTCTACACAATAGCCTCAAAGCTTGTTGGACTTTCCCCCCAAAGTAAGGTCTTGAAAATACTTATTTATACCTTTACCTCCTCTGAGGATGTCACCAGGGGATATTAATCCCAGTGACTTGCAGAGCAGAATGAGGACTTCCTGTGCCAAATCACCTTAATACCCATCATCCTAGCTGGGAGTTTCCTTCAGAGGCCAATCTTTCCCCACCTCTGGGTCTTTAGAAAAATTCAGATGAGTCTCAGACAAGTGGCCAAAGAAGAGTGTTACTACCTTAAACTTCTGGAAGACTGCCCCTGCCCTCCCAGCCCTCTGATGTAGACCTTTCTTGAGTATTCTGAGATCTCTAGGTGTCTCTTTTCTTTTCCTCCAGATTCTGAAAAGTTCCCAAAACAAGCATATTCATTCATCTATCTATACACTCATCCAAGTCCACATCCATCCACTAACCTACCCACCTACACTCAATAAATATTCATTGAAAACTTACCATGTTCCAGATATATTGCTAGATATCTGGGATGGAGATAAGAAACAGACACTACTGTAGAGTGATCAACTGTTCCAGATTGCTCAGGACTGGGAATTAGGGTGCGGGACCCCTGGGATATGTCATTTTAGCACTAGAACTAGGAAACTCCTGGGCAAACCAGGATGAGTTGGCTGCCCTACCATTCTCTCAAGGGAATGGGGATACAGGCTACCATGATCAAACAAAAAGGATAGTATTTCATTCATCACTAACTCCAGTGTAGAAAAGAATATCTAGCACTTAATGAGGACTGATATCTGTTGACTGATCAACCACATAAATGACTGAGGGAAGTGTTATAAGAGATGCTTTTGGAAGGCAGATTCATTCATTCAACAAATACTTATCAAAGACCCGCTATGTGACAGACGTAGTGCTATTCACTAGAGATAACAATGGTGATTAAAACCAGACATAGGCCCTGTCCTTATGGTACTTATAGTATAAGAATAAAGATAGACATTTAAATAGTTACAACAAAAACAGCAGACAGTATGGGACCACCTAGCAGGAGAACCTTCCCCAGTCTACTGATCAGATATGACTCTACCAGAAGAAGTGAAATTTAAATTGAGATTTTCAGGATGAGTAGGAAAGAAGAAGGTGGGTGGGTAGTAGGGGAGAGCTAAATGATTTAAGTCAAATGAGTTCTGGAAAGAGACTTTCCAGATGGGAAGATATGGCTATTATAGCAAACTCTAACTTCATCCTTTGGGGTTTTATTTTTCCCACAGCATTATTTCACTCTAACAGTTCGCACTCATTTTTCTTTAGATATTCCACCAAGGATCATCTCCTCCATAAAGGCTTTCTTACCCCTTCCAGGTAGAATGGACCATTACATCTGAGGCAGGCTAACTACATAGTCACTGAACCCTGTTTTCAAATATCCTCCTCAGCATATCACTACATTGAATCTCTTGGCTTTCTTGCATATACGGGGCCACATGGCCACATGCTGTGTCACTTATGGGACAAAATGGTTATAAAAAGGTATGTCTTCTCCACTCTGGCTCTCACCATATGCCACCTAGGTGATGCTTAGTGATCTTCAGTGGAAGATGGAACAGGCCTGGATCTCTAAATGACTTTGAGGAGTAGAGATTTCCTTCCCAAGTTAGCCCACAAACTTTGATGTAGGCAAGAAATACATTTCTGTTGTAAGTACCTTATATTTGGAAATTCATATGTTACAACAAGTAGCCTTACTTAACTGTTACACCATCCTCTACTCTGACTATATCTCTGTACTATTTTGATTTGATTTGATTAAAAAAATTTTTTATTACATTTATTTATTTTTGATAGAGACAGAGCACAAGTCGGGGAGGGGCAGAGAGAGAAGGAGACACAGAATCCAAAGCAGGCTCTATCAGCACAGAGCCTGATGCGGGGCTCGAACTCACAAACCGTGAGATCATGACCTGAGCCGAAGTTGGACGCTCAACCAACTGAGCCACCCAGGCGCCCCGATTTGATTTTTTTAAACATTTATTTATTTTTGAGAGAGAGAGAGAGACAGAGCATGATCAGGGGAGGGGTAGAGAGAGAGAGGGAGACACAGAATCTGAAGCAGGAACCCGGCTCTGAGCTGTCAGGACAGAGCCCGATGCGGGTCTCAAACTCACAAACCATGAGATCAGGACCTGATCCGAAGTCGAAGGCTTAACCAACTGAGCCATCCAGGCACCCCTCTCTATTATTTTTAATCGTTTAGTACACCTACTTGTTTATGTGAACATCTAATCTATTAGAATTGAAGTTTCTTGATGTGTCTTAGTCCTCTTTGAATCTTTAGCACCTAGCACAGTGCCTAGCACATGCAAGTACGTAATTATTTGATGAATGAATGAATTAACGAATGAGTAAAGGCATGATCCCCAACTCTCTGAAGTTTTCCATTCTTCCTTTAGTAATAAAGCCCACACTGAAAAAAATCCTTTATTTTCTGGTTTACCTTAGCATAGCTTACATTACCTGAAGGAATTTTACTAAAGCCTGAGAGAAAGCAGAAAATAATTAAAGAAAATAGAAACAGCACAGAGTCAGGTTACACTACGGGTTTTGAATTCCACAATCCCGGTAAAAGCAGTGAAAGCTTTCTTTATGGAGTCCCCACACCCTCTCCCTTAAGATAGATTTACTGTTTAGGCCAGTGGTTCTCAAGACTTTTTCCCTGCCTCCACACATTTCCCATGCACAACATCTTCCAATCAACAACAGCTCTCTGTACACCCAGGTAACCGAAATGCACTGATGAGCTGCTGTGGCTTGGCAGGGAGATTCACTTTTCCTTTCCTTCCACCACACACACTACCTGTTTCTTGGTCATGAGGCCCTCTGGATTTCCCAGCCCTTAATCTCTCTCACTTCCATCCGCCCCCGCCCCTGGAATTTCTAGCTATCAGCTGCCAAAAACTTCACTCTGGTGTTTCAAATTTCCCAGGCCTTAAAAGGTTCACACTTTCAATTCAGCTGTTTGGCCTGCTGCAATTACCCATTTCATAGCCAGTTTTTGGGAGAGAAATGATTGCCATCCTTGAGTCCCCATAACTGGCCCTGGAGCCTTCTATAAGGATTCAGGTGAGCCCTTTTTATTACCCACTTCAGGTCCATAATATAACAAGACCTTTACCACACAATACCCAGAACAGTCCTGCAGTGAGTTTAAGAACCACTACAGAGGTTTATGCAAGCATAGAAAAGATGAGGGGTGCAGTGTAAAAAAAGATGCTCTGAGGAGTTTCTCTCTGAAAAAAAGTATGCTAGACTGTGCTGACTATGCTTATATGATTTACAAGTCTTTGTAAGAGCAAGCAGCTCTTTTTCCTGTGCTCACTGGACCAGTAACCACAGCATAAGCTAAGATAAAACCTAGAACTAGATCACAATAAACAGACTCTTACTGCATGCTAGTACCTTAAAGTTAAATCTGAACATTGCTCATGATCTGGGAATAAAGATAGCCATTCTTTCTTCCAACACGGAGCCCCAAATCTAGGATTTACTCCATTGGTTCAACACAATGAAGCCGAGGCTAAGTGAGCAATTATGTATTCTATATGGAACCCCTAGGAGCCAGCTTTAGCTCCTGGCATATAGTACATACTCAGCCAATGTTTGATCACTGGATATATTCTCAGCAATATTTATTCTCTCATGAAGACCATATTCTTTAGGAGTGGAGAGTTGCCAATTCATGATTCATGAGAACCTATCCTCTCACATAAGGGTTCAGATGGTTAAGGAGAGGTGAAAGCAAAAGGTAAAAGTCTAGCCCAGCATGACAAACACAGGGCACATGTACTACAACTCCTTTCTCCGTCATGCATGGCAGACATCACTAATCAATCATGGCACTCTACCGCTGAGTCCACGTGCAGCCTCAGACTCCTTTTCAGCATATCATTCTAAGCAATCCCTACCATTCAGCTGGGGCACAGCTGGAAAGGTATTGACTGTCTTGAATCCAGGCCCCGTTGGTTATGGAAAGAGCCATGAATACAGGTCTAAAAGGAAACTGAGACACCTATACGGTAAATTAGAAAATCTTCACTAAGTACACCATGACTTTTTTTCCCACACTCATGGCTAAGATTTATTACAGGGATTTATTAAGGATGTTAAGATTTATTAAGGATACACAGCCAGATCAGAAGGGGAAAAGATACAAGCGGAATCTGGAGGAATCCATTTGCAAAGACCATGATTTTTTATGTTTTTGAACCTTTGAACATGCTCTTTATTCTTGAAATGAATTTTTTCTCCCTTGTCTTCCTGGTGAACTCCTTGTCATTCTTCATGATTTAGCTCAGGTCTGACCTCCTTTCTGAAGTCTCATCTCTCTTTTTCCCCATCCCAAAGAGGGTTAGTTATCTCTAGCCTATTCTTCTCAGTCTCCTTTCATTTACACAGCAACATTTATTATGCATTTACTATGAGGCAGTTTCTATTTTCTTATTCCTTGCCTCATTTGTTAAAGGCTGGGGTTCCTGAAGGCTCTGTTCTCATCCCCTTTCCTCATTTCTCTCTCTTTCTCTCCCTTTCCTCATTTCTCTCTCATTTTGCTCTTGGGCCATCCCATTCACCTGCATGGATTCAATGATCAGCCCTATTCGGTGGATGCGACAACATTCTTGCCTGATCTTTAGTTCTGTACATTCACAAATTTGTTTGAATGATTGGCAGACACTTTAAAATCAACACGTCCAAAACTCAATTAACTATTTTTTCCACTTTGCACCTTCCCCTCCTCCAGTGCTCCCTATCCCAGTGCATGGCATTGCTGTGGACCCAGGTGCCTAGCTTAAAAATCTGGGAACTCTGACTCCTTCCTCCCCCTTAGCTTCAATATCTAATCAATTACCAAGCAGATCTGTTGATCCTACCACCTAAATCTCTCTTTCATTGCTCTAACTTGCTCTTTGCCCACTGCCATCACCCTATTTGGGTCATCATATTCTTTCATCTGGATCCCGCATGGGCCTCCTAACTGGTCCACTTGCACCCAATTTTTGCTTCCCTTCAATCTGTTCCCTATAAAACAGTGAAAGGGATTTTTAAATGTAGATATGATATGTAACCTTGAAAATTCCTCAGTGGAATTTCCCTGGAAGCAAAGTCAAAATATGGCTTTGAATATGGACCAGTACAATGAGGCTGCTGCCGCTCTCTCCCCCCCATCCTCAGTTGGTCACCACCCACCAGCCCCCTCCTCACACTCCACACTCCTGCCACACTAAACTTCTTTCAGTTCCTCCAGAATAGATGCCATTCCCTCTACTTAGAAAATGCTTTCTCCTTCTCCCCTCTCTTGCCCCTACTCATTGAGTCTGAGTTCTGCTGCCTTTTTATTTGCTCCCACAAAACTTGTGCTTTCTTCTAATGGTACCTTCACACTACACTTAAATCATTTGTTTTTGTGCCTGACTCCCTCACTAGCCTATGAGCTCCCTGAGGCCAGTGACCATGAGTGTCTTATTTATTCTCATCTGTACCCCTAGTGCTTAACACAGTACCTGGTACAGACTAGGTGCTCAATAAGTATTGGTTGACTGCATGAGTGGCTGGAACTCAATAGTAAATTTTCACTTAGACTAGGCATAAACTTGGAAGGGTGATAAGTCCCTTGGAAGTAGTGGACTTCTCTATAAATGTGGTTGTTTGCAAATGTTAATGTATGACTGGCAAGAGATTGATTGAAAGCAGAAAGATAGGTGAGAAATTTTTCTCTGGTGTGTGTAGAGCCAGGAATGAGTCAGGAAACAATGAAAGAATCAGGATTGAATTAGCTAAAACAAAAGATTTGCATGAAATAGCCTGAAGGAAGCTGGAGAATGGGTAAGGAAGGTAAGTGGTGAACTAAGAATAACAACTAGAACAGGTTATGATTCTTTATATTTTATAAAGCCCTTCACATGTACTGTTCACTGAATCCTCACAGCAGCCTGCGAATATAGCCATTATGATTAAGCCCTCCCGTATCAATTTTAGTACAAGAGGAAACTGAGGCTCACAGTATAGAGTAACTTGGCAAAGTCATGCAACAATCTAATGAGAAAGCCAGTACTTCCCTTCAAGTGTACTAACTATTATACCTCTACTACATCCTGGAGCATCTTGGGACGGGGAGAATCATGGTGAGATAGCCATTCTGGTTGAGGCAGCTAAGGCATATTTGATCACCTGCCCCTACCTCCCATCTGGATCAGGGCCTCTCCTCTGCGGGGTTATAATACCTTAGGATTCCTGGTATCGCACTCAGCATGCTACATTGGAATCATGTTTACTCTCTCTTTCTCTCTCTCTCTCTCCCCTGTTAATAGCTATCTCTATCTATCTATCTATCTATCTCTCTATCTATCTATCATCATCTATCTCCCCAGCACAGCAGTCTTAGTTTATGGCACAGAGGGGGCTATGCCTCAAAGTGGTTATTAATAAGAAGGAGCTGAATCAAAAAGATATGGCATGGGCCTCAGGAAGGGACAGGAAGTGCCAGGCCAGCAATTTTCCAGTCTCTCCAGAGAAACAAACCATTCAACACTTCAAGTTCTGCCCCCGTGAGATAGATCCATACAGCCAAAGAAAGGGAATTTCTCATAAAAATGCTTGAATTCCCAGGCCACTGAGTGCTCAGGCCCTGCAATGGCCATTTAAACAAATAACCGACAGCAAATAGACCATAAACACATACAGAAAAGACACAGACAAAATCCATAAAGCTTGAATGGCTTCATTTCTCAGGTAGAAGGGAACGGCAGAGGACTTGAGGGGAATTAAAGGAGAAAACACCCTGGAGTGTGTAGTAGGTTGAATAATGGCCCCTAAAAGAGATCCACATCTGAATCCCCTGAAACTATGATTGCAGTGTTAGTTTAGGCAGATGTGATTAAGGATTTTGACATGGGGAGATTATCCTGGACTATCTGGGTGGGCTCTAAATGCAATCACATGTATCCTTATAAGTGGGAATCAGAGAAAATGTTGACAAGGCCATGTGACCAAGGAGGTAGAGATTGGGGTGATGCAATCATAAGCCAAGAGGTGCTGGCAGCACCAGAACTGGAAAAGGAAAGGACTGTATTCTTCCCTAGAGCCTCCAGACAGAGCATGATTCTACTGACACCTGACTTTTGGCCCAGGGAGACTGAGTTTGGACTTCTGACCTATAGATATGTGAACAAATGTGTGTTGTTCTAAATAACTAAGTTTGTGGTAATTTGTTATAGCAACAACAGGAAATTAATACAGACTACAAAACATGTTCAGGGATGTTTAGTTATTGCAGATATTCTGTCACCAAGAGAGATTATACACAGGGAAGACAGATGCCCAGCCTCTTTCTACTACCCTCTCACTTTCCCATCAGGTGAGAAATCTCGGTCACTTGTCTGAGCTCTGTCTTCTATTACAGAAAGAGAGTATACAAATCTGGCAGTTTTTCTTTTCAGAAATGCTCCAGAAGCAAGATTTGGGTTGCATGGGACATGACACGGCAAGGCTTAGGTGAAAATGGGTAGGTGGGATCTGCCCTGACAGTCTTTGTTGCTTGTTATTCAATCAACCAAGACTAGTCCATAGTGCACCATAGGCCTGGATGCTGATAAAAAATGGGAATGTGAGATCTCCAGGGGAAGCCAATTTTCATTAAGGAGGGCCAGCTGTGAAAGTCATTTGCCAGGGACCCAAACCCCAGGTGTCAGAACATCTGAGCCAAAAGAGACTGGTGTTAGAAAGTCAGAGGGGGGGCACCTGGGTGCCTCAGTCAGTTGGGCGTCTGGCTTCGGCTCAGGTCATGATCTCTCAGTTCGTGGGTTCAAGCCCCATGTTGGGCTCTGTGTTAACAGCTCAGACCCTGGAGCCTGCTTCAGATTCTCTGTCTCCCTCTCTCTCTGCCCCTCCCCTGCTCATGTTCTGTCTCTCTCTCTCTCTCTCTCTCTCTCTCTCTCTCTCTCTCTCTCTCTCAAAAATAAATAAATATTTAAAAAAGAAAGCCAGACAAAGACTGAGGATAAAGCAGTCTCCATGCTGCACCTTCTCTTCTCCCTGATAAAGGTCAAGAGTTGTTCTTCAGGATGAACTTGGAGCAGAGCCTACAAATCACAACAAAATTAGCTAACACTTCAAAGCACTTACTGTGTGCCAGGCATTGTGCTAACGTGGTTCACAGGTATTAACTCATTGAATCCTCAGAACAACCATAATGAGATACAATTGTTGTTTAAAGATAAAGGAAGTAAGGTTTATAGAGATTATATAACTACTCCCAGGTCACACAGTAAGTGGAAGAGACAAGATTTAAACTGAAATCTGAAGTCAGGGCTGTCTGGTCAGGGCCCATTTTCCAGTAGATCTCAATCCCAACTGCATATTAGGAGCTTTAAAAAGACACTCCTATCTGGTTTTCACCTCCAGAGACTCTGTTAGATGTGGGGCCTGGGAATCAATTAAAAAAAAAAAACCTGCCCCCATGGGATTCTAATAGCAGCCAGAGTTGAGACCCACTGGACTAGTCTATATTGACTCTTGAATGAATGATACCCCCTCTTTCTAATTCTTCCAGAAGTGTTTGCTAGTGATAAATAAATAAATCTCTAATGGATGGAATTTCAGCCCAAGTTGGGAGACAATAATAACTAAATGACAGATAACAGTAATAACAACTCTTTATGGCTGTGTAGGCCTTGTCATTTACAAAGGACTTTCATATGCATTCTCTTCAACTTAATCCTCATGACAACCCTGTGAGTTAACAATTGTTAGGTCCATTTTACAGATTATCAAACTGAGGCTCAGAGAGATTAATAAACTTGCCCAAAAGATCATACAGTTAGAAAGCAGTAGAACTTTGGTTTTCTGATTTCAAATTCCCTGCTCTCTTGATTCCAGAACAGGTACAACCTGCGTAGGTCAGATTTGCAGACATTGGAGCAGGCAGACAATAACAATATACACCTCCCAATCTCATCCCTTCTGTTCTATGCCAGCAGCCTCAGCCTCAGCCTTCTTTCAACTCAGCAACATCATTTTGTGGGGATTCTCATTTCTGGTGTCTGCCCTCTGTCCAATTTGCAAGGTCATGGTTTAGTTTGTTTCCCAACTATCAACTTTATTTTATCCTTTGTAATGGCATAAATGACATTAACATAAATCAAAAGAAAAGAAAAAAATAATTCACTGATAATCCTGCCACCCAGTGAGTCATGTTTTTATTTTTTATGCTTTCCTCTCCAGAGCTTGGCCATATGCATACATCATCTTTACATACTTGTAATCATGGCATAGATGCAATTTCATACTCTGCTTGTGTCACTTAGCATTACTATATCATAATCATTTGCTGTGTTGCTATAGCATCTTCATAATTATCATTTTAATGGCCACATAATATTCCATTGAGTGGATGCACCATCATTTAGTTAAGTATTTTCAATTTTTCACTATTATAGACAATGCTGCAACAAATATCCTTACACGAAGAGCTTTTTCTTCTTCTGGATAGTTTCCCAAACTGTCTATCACATTAAATACACCGTTTCTTCTCATCTAGTCATCCATTTATCCAATTGTTCATTCAGTCTGCAAGCATTGTCAGAGCATCAAGGCACATGCTCAGAACAATCAGATGAAGGCCCTGTGCTAATTCTCTGGTAAGACAAGCATCTCAGCAAATAATTGTGATATTATTCTGTAAGTGCTACCAGAGTCCAGTGGAGGGAGTGATAAATTCTGCCTGTTTCTCCTGGGGTGGCTTCTCACTGTTCTTTTTTTTTTTAATTTTTTTTAACGTTTATTTATTTTTGAGACAGAGAGAGACAGAGCATGAACAGGGGAGGGGCAGAGAGAGAGGGAGACACAGAATCTGAAACAGGCTCCAGGCTCTGAGCTGTCTGCACAGAGCCCGACGCGGGGCTCAAACTCACGGACCGCGAGATCATGACCTGAGCCGAAGTCGGACGCTTAACCGACCAAGCCACCCAGGCGCCCCTCTCACTGTTCTTTTACTGGAACTTTGTCTCTTATCAGGTAGCTCCAGCTAACCTCATTTTTTCAATCTCTTCTTTCTCCCTTGGTTGGCCTCTCAGTGTCCCTAACTCAAATTCTCCTTCCTCTGAGCAATCTTCCCCAACTTAATCCTGGAATTCACACTCCCTGCAATTTATGAGCTTGCTGGTTTCCATCATTCAAACATTTCTGACTACCACCTCTTCTTAAGAATCCTCCCCAAAGGTTACAAAATATGGCCTTAGGCCATATTATTTGTCAGGCATAATGTTTTCAAAAGTTGGAATTGGAGTGCCTGTGGACTGCACATGCCTCTCTGCTCCCCACAAGGTCCACCTCTCCCTGCTGTCTCAGATTAGGTCAGCTCCACTCAGGAATTTTACCTGCCTAGTCTGATTGGCAAGGCAAACAAGGCTCTCCTCAACTACACCTGGGACTTTCATTATCTCCCCTCACTTCCTTACCCCTCTACCATAGGAATTTAATTTCTCCTATCTCCCAACTTTTAAACATGTTGGTATTTTGTCAATGTATATCCATTTGCTTCATTCATCTATGTTTCATTTACCTATTCAGTCAGTCAATTGGTCAGTTAAGATATCCTTGCTGAACATCGATATTGTGTCAGGTCCCCTGTGGGATGCTGGACATATGGAAATGAATGACAAGTGATCTTTTTATTGATGGAACACATGGTCCAGTGTACACATGTCCTTCATCAATTTGGATTATAAACTCTTTTCAAGGAAGAATTGAAGGCAAAAGATCCACTTCATGTAGAGTTGTGCATAGAAAATGACTTATTCAGTGCTCTTTGATGATGACTTTGCCAAAGTAAAAAATATTCAAGGGCCATTCTACCTCATCATACCATATCCCACTGACATTTAGCTTTGTGGGAACAGCATCTGACAAAATTCGTCTTTCTTCCAGGAAAAAACTGGTCACTTGGAAGAGACTGGATGATTATCCTAATTTTCTCATCAGTAGGGATCTTGTCCTTTCTTTTCATTTGATTGTGGCCTTTATCTAAACAAGCTTCTGTTTTGTTCATACATTCCTAGGCTTTTGCATAAGTACAGGTCCTCCCCTACAGTATGATAGGGCCCAGATCCTCCTGCCTTATAGAGACCACAGTGAATATATCTCTTTATCCAGACAGAAAAATAAAAGAGGGAAGAAAAAAGGTGGTTATGATCTTACATGGCTTGTCCATGGCATTTGACCCCTGTTTTGGAACACTCTCTTGACCTGCTCTTATTTTCTTATTTTCCTGGCACTTGCTCTGGGTTATCCTACCTCTTGGACATCTTTCAAAAAAATATTTTGAGTTTTTATTTATTTATTTTGACAGAGAGAGTGAAAGGGGGAGGGGCAGAGAGAGAGGGAGAGAGAGAATCCCAAGCAGGCTCCGCATGGTCAGTGCAGAGCCTGATGCAGGGCTTGAACTCATGGACCATGAGATCATGACCCAAGCCAAAACCAAGAGTCGATGCTCAACTGACTGAGTCACCCAGGTGCCCCTTAGACATTTTTTTAAAAAATAATTTCCTCTGAGGGCCTTTCTTTCTGTGTCCATCTTTAAAAAAACATTAGCAACAGTTTTATTGAGATATAGTTCACATACAAGTCACCCATGTGGCTATACAATTCAGTGGGTTTTTGTTTTGTTTTGTTTTGTTTTGTTTTGTTTTGTTTTGTTTTGTTTTGTTTTTACAATCCATTGGTTTTTAGTGTATATGCCAAGTTGTGCAATCTTCACCACTATCTAATTCCAGGACATTTTCATTATTACAAAAAGAAGCCCCATACCCCCTAGCCATCACCCCCCAATTTCTTAATCCTCACCAGGCCTAGGCAACCACTAATCTACTTTCTGTCTCACTGTATTTGCCTATTCCAGACATTTCATATAAATAGAATTATACAATATGTGGTTTTTTGTGTCTAGCATAATTGTGTCTAGCTTCTTAGCATCCCTATTGTAGCATGTGTCAGTACTTAGTTCTTTTTATCTTGGCTGATTAATATTCTGTGTATGAATATGCCACAATTATTTATCCATTCATCCAGTGAGGGACATTTAAATTGTTTCCAACTTTTGGCTATTGTGAATACTACTGCTATGATCATTCATGTACAAGTTTTTGTGTGAACATGTGATATCATTTCTCTTGAGTATATAGCTAGGAGCAGAATTGCTGGGTCAAATGATAACTCTACATTTAACCTTTTGAAGAACCATCAGTCTGTATTTCAAAGGGCCTTGATCTACCTTTTTAATGTTGTTGTTTCTCTTCTCCTCTTAATTACTCTTGGCATTTTCTAAATTTCCATTTCCAGCTCAGGTTTCTGTCCTGCCCATCTCTATCTGGACATCTCACAGGTTCTTCAGCCTAACATTTCAGAATGGAACTCATCATCTCTTTCCTGCCCCTTACTGCATTCCCACTTCGTCTTGTGTTGCCTATCCCGGTACATGTCACCCTAATCTATCCAGTTTCCCATATACCAAACACTAGACTCCTCTCCTTTTTCATTCTTCACATCTAATTCATCACCAAGTTCTAAAGGTACTGTCTTTTCACTAACTCTCCAATTCACCTCTTCTTCTTCATCTCCATTTGCCAATGCTCCAGTTAAGGTCCCATTTTGCCAAAAATAGTAATTTTTCACCTAACTTCTAATTTCACTATTCCTTGAAATCATCTTAAATATCACTGCTAATGTGATAAGCCACTTTCCTGCTCAAAATTCTTTAGTAAGATGCCCTGGGCTATAGCATTAAATTTAACCTTCTTTGAGAGACAAAACATGCAACAGGCTCTTAACTATAGGGCACAAACTGATGGCTACCAGAGGGGAGATAGTGGGGGATGGGTGAAAAGGTGATGCAGATTAAGGAGGGCACTTGTTGTGATGAGCACCAAGTGATGTATGGAATTGCTGAATCACTATATTGTACACCTGAAACTAATGTAACACTGTTTGTTAACTATACTGGAATTAAAATTAAAAACTTAATAGAGGGGCACCTGGGTGGCTCAGTCGGTTAAGCCTCCAACTGATTTCGGCTCAAGACATGATCTCACAGTTTGTGGGATCGAGTCCTGCATCAGACTCTGCACTGATGACACAGAGCCTGCTTGGGATTCTCTCTCCCTCTCTCTCTGCTCCTCTCTCTCTCTCTGTCTCTCTCTCAAAATGGATAAATAAACATTAAAAAATACTTAATGGAAAAATTTACCCTTTTTTTATCAACATTTATTTATTTTTGCGACAGAGAGAGACAGAGCATGAACGGGGGAGGGGCAGAGAGAGAGGGAGACACAGAATGGGAAACAGGCTCCAGGCTCTGAGCCATCAGCCCAGAGCCTGACGCGGGGCTCGAACTCCCGGACCGCGAGATCGTGACCTGGCTGAAGTCGGACGCTTAACCGACTGCGCCACCCAGGCGCCCCACCCTTTTTTTTATCTATGGTAATAGGTAATGCTCCAGCAATACTAAATTAGGTATGCTCTCTCATACCTCTATCTTTTGTACATGCTGTTTTCTCTGCTTTGAAGACTATCCCCATGCTTGTACACTGAGTGAATTTCTACTCATTCTTCAGAGCCCAGATTAAATTCTACCTCCTCTGTGAATTCCTCAGGTAGACTTTGGTCTTACTTCCTCCATTTTCCCAGTGAGCCTATATGTGTATACCTTTACTAGAGTCTTTACTATAAATGATATTTCCTTAGTTATCCCCTAGACTGTGAGATACTTGAGGGAAGGAACTGTATAATTTCATCTCTGAATACCCAGCTTCTAGCAGAGTGTCCAGTATCTGGCACAAAGACACACAATCTGGATAGATTAGGGTGACATACACTGAAGGAGGAAAAAAGTATGTCTTATTGACTTTATTGAGTCTTTGATCACCTGCTCTGAGCCAAGAATGTTAAACCCTTCATATGTGATCTCATTTAATCCTCACAGCATCCATACCTGGTATTTCCATCTTGAAAATGAGGAAATTGGGACTCTCTGAGATTTGGTAACATGCACAATTTCACATATACAGTCACAGCAGAGGGAAAGTTGATAGATAGAAAAGAATTGAACCTCTCTGAGGGTAGTCTTTCCTCAAAAGGACCCCAACCTGAATCCTCACCAGCTTCATCCTGCATTCAGGCTCAAAACCCTCCAATAATGTCCTGTCTACAGACAATAGTCATCTGTATCCCCTTTCTATGAAGGAAAAGTCCAGGAAGGACCTTTAAACCTCATAGAAATGCCACCTCTCCATCTACCTCTAATTCATCCTCTCATCCCAAGATTTCAAGTGGCTCAGGAGTTTGACAATCTTCCTAGCTGTTATGATTTATCTGTGGCCAAATGCCTTTTTTGCTTGAACTGATCTGAGGAAAGATGGGGGTTTTCAAAAGATACTTTTCTCAGAAGCTGAGGGGAACACAACAATTTTTTAAAATTATAAAACCCTAGAAATAAATGAGTTTACAGAAAGATTGGTTACTTTTCCTAATGCAACTCAGATCTTTCCGCTGATGGGCTTGGCTAGCACAGTTTATAGGGCACTCAATCCCCATTCCTATTCTTGGCCTTAGTCCTGTCTCAGTTGGATGCTCAACCACACTACTCAGACTCATTGCCTGGAAAGTTTGGTTGGTGCCACCATTAGTGCTGGTGGGATTCTCTGCCTTTTCCAGAAACTGCTTTATTAATTTAGCTTTTGGGGATGATATGGGGAACATTTCCAGATTGCCTCCTGATTCTGGGAAAGTCTGTCCTTGTCCTGAGTAGTTTTCCCGGCCCCCTGAGAGAAATACCCTGGTTCCTGGTCCCATGAGTGATGAAGGCACTTTCTCATCTAGCTCGAGAGAGGTCTTTCTTGCACTTCAGGAGACCTCATGAGTGTTTCTGTAACTCCTTTTACATAGCCTCTGTGGCTCTGGCCTCTGAAAAGCCCCCTTTCACTTTCACCCTAGCCTGTTTCTCTTGGTCCCTTTTGGTTTACCTGAAGCATATCTGGGGTAGACACCCCATGGAGTGGTGGTTTGGCTTACAACAACACCCCTGTGACAGTCACTGCTTATTATTTATCCAATAGCTATTTCCCCACTCCTTTTGCTAACAGATGGAAATATGCTGTGTCCTTGATGATGAATTAACCAATCCCAGAACTCCATATCCCTGGACATTATATTAACAATAAGTTTCCCTCATAGCTTAAGTCACTTTTTGATGTGTTTTCTATTAATTGCAGCTGAAAGCATCTCTGGGAACACCCCAATTCCCAGGCCCAGTGGTCAAGTCAGCCCTATGTTATATGACCCCATCCTCTCTCCATCACTTATGGTTCCAAGGTTTAAAAATCTGTTCCAAGTTGTCCAATCAACTTCACTCTGGAATTTAAAACTGGCAATGGGAGACAAAGCATAGGAGCTAATCATTGGAGCTGAGTCCCATAAATGGCAGTGCTCTAATGAGGAAGGGCCATAAATGTCTACAGAGCTGTCCTCATTCCTGCCCTTCCAGAGGGCAATTCTTTTGTTCTTGCAACCAAAAAAGCATTAGATAATGATATCTACCTGACTAGACATTGGGACTACTCTACCCTTTTGTGACACACTGCTGTTGTTCCAGGAATGAGATTATAAACTGTTTTCATTTCTATGTCAATGTTGATCCATTGCCTGGAGTACTCAATTAAGAAAGGCTTTGAGGTAGGGGCGCCTTGGTGGCTCAGTTGGTTAAACATCCAAATCTTGATTTTGGCTCAGATCATGATCTCACAGTTGTGAGATCTAGCCCAATGCAGGGCTCTGCACTGACAGTGTGGAGGCTGCTTGGGATTCTCTCTCTCCCTCTCTCTCTGCTGCTTCCATGCTTTTTCCCTCAAAATAAATAAGTAAAAAATTTAAAAATACGTTAAAAAAAAGCACTTTGAGGTAGAGTCAGCACTGAAGTTGGGGTGCAATGACCAATTAGCAATGTTCACAATTGGCACAAGAGTGGTTAAATGGCACTATGTATTTGCAGTAGTTCAGTGGCACCAAGTATTTACAGACCCTATCTAGGTTAATACCTGAAGCTGTTCTCTCTGGTAGCCTATATGGCCTCTTTTTGAAGCCTATATATCCACCTAGTTCACTAACACAACTTTGTGATGCTGGCCAAATCACTTTCCTTCTCCGAGCTCCAGTTCCTTAAGTGTAAAATAAAGAGGTTGGATCATATGATCCTGAGGTCCTTTCTAGTTCTACAACTCAGGTCAGACCCTTTCAAAGGTCACTAGCATACTCCCTGTCTCTTCCTGTTTCAAAACTCACTCTCCTTCCCCTATTACAGCACTCACAGAGATCCATTGTCTTATCTGAGGAATGCCTCCAGTTCTCAGTCTGTTGGTAGAGGAGAAAGGATTGACAGATCTTGAGTTCAGTGAATCATCAGGTCTTTCCCAGTTCAGGTTATGAACTCCATCCACTTCCTCAGGGTTTCTCTGATGATTCATTCAGGTGCCCCTCTCCTATCCTTGGTAATGACCTTCCAGAATTTTATCTCTCCAGTTTTGCAATAGAAAAATACTTCACATGCTAAGTTATGGTAATAGACAATATTCATCAACAGTAAAAGGGTTGCTCTCTCATGCCCTCCCTCCTCTGCCCTGCCTCTATCATCTATATATACCATGTGCCATCCCAATGGGCCCTAATTCCACCCATTGGCTGCCACTGCACCTCCCCTTCCTCTCTTCCTTCAGACACAGTCCTGCATTCCTGATGATTTCCTCTCTTACACCTCAACTGCTTGTACCTCTCCTCTTCACCCTACACTAAGCTCTGGCCTTTGGTGGCAATCCAGTCTTTACCTTCTCCCCACCCTGTCACCCCACTCCAGTCTCATTGCCCCATTCACAGGCCTCTCCCTCTGCAGCTGCTACAGTCTGAATATGCACACACACAAAAATACCACATGTATTAAAGGGAAGCTCTTGTTGGACAACTGCAGATTTCCCTGGGCAGGATTTCAGTGTGATTTTCTCAGGGTTCTTGTGGAGCCTGAGTTCCTGCCCAGACCCACTCCACCCCCACCCCAGATGTCTAGGCCTGTAGGGAACCAGAGGCCTAGCCAGTCCCAGAGGAGCAGCCCCTAAAACTTCCTTGTCCACCAGTCAGGGGCCAAAGGAACAGAGAAGGCAGGGGAAAGTCAGCCAAATGGGACAGGGAGCAGGCAGCTTGCCCTGCAGGGGAGTTTAACTCAGAACTGGGGGCCTGAGGGCATAGAGCCAATCTCCCCCTCACTGAAGCAGAAACCAATCTTGTAAATAAACACATAAACAGATTACCAATGAGTCAGGAAGGGCTGCTAAAGGCCTGGAGAGCTGAGCTGTCCCCAGCCCCACCCCTGGCACTTCCCCCAAAGTTTAGGCCCCAGCTTTGCCTAGGAGGGCTTGGAAGAGGGATTGGGTGTCCAAAGCCCAGGCCCCACCCAGCCTCTCAGCTGCTGAGGGAAGCCCTGAGTTTGGCTAGACCTGGGTGTCTCTTCACTGTTGCCCCTTTCTCCTTGGCTTCTCCACCTAGAATCCCACTCCAAGTCTTTTTGCTTGTCAAGCCTGGGCTCTTGCCCATATCCTGAATGTACTTCTGCCATCTTTTCCCAATATTTCACTGCTCCCAGCCATTTTCCCAATACTCCAAGCATATTACCACCACGTGGTTTCCTCTCTGGGCCTCCTTTCCGAATACCCACTATGAACCTTGAAAATGACCCCAGATAACACTCACTTCATCTCCCCCCTTGCTACTCTTACTCTTTCAGAAGTCCAGGTAGAATCTTTAGTTTAAGTTGTTTGGGCCTCAGTTTCTCCCAAGATGCTGAGAGCCCTGCCCAATCCCCACAAACATCCCTGAGCGATGTCTACATGGTGTGGAGCAGAACTGCAGTGCCCAGTCTCTGGGCCTCAGAGAGATTTTCCCAGCCTGTACCTTTCTCTCAATGCCCTTTTCTGACACTCCCATCACAACTTTTCAGGAATGGCACCAAGCATTCAGGTGCTGGGAGGGCCCAAGGGGATTCTGATAACAGGGCAGAATGTTTGCCTCCAGATTTGGCCAGAGGGAGAGAATACCGCCCCTGGGCTAGACTAGAAGTTCCATAGCTGTGCTTACTGCCATAACCTTAAGGCCTAGCAGTGTCAGGCACATAGGAGGCACTCAGCAAATATGTAGAATAGTACATGCATAAATATCTATATGGATAAAGCTTAGAGCAACAAACTCCTAGGGCCTGGGGTGGGGCCTCTTCATATGAGTAAAATCCCAAGTTCTCTGTATTAGTTTTCTATGGCTGCTATACACATTTATACAAACTTAGCAGCCTGAAACAACACCCATTTATTAGCCCACCGTTCTGTAGGTCTGGAAGCTTGGAGGAGCTGACTGGCTTTCTGCTCAGGGTCTCGTAAGGTCAAGATCAAGGTTTCAGCTGGCCTGGAGTCTTATCTGGAGGCTGGGAGTAAGAACCCACTTCCACATTGATTTATGTTGTTGGCAGAATCCACTTCCTTGTGGCTGTAGGTCTAAGGTCCCATTCCTTTACAGGCTGTCACCTGGGGGCTGCTCACTGCTTTGAGAAAGGTCACCTGCAGTTCTTTCTGCCCCACTCCATCTTCAAACCAGACACAGTGTGTCAACTTTGATTTTCTGTTCTTCCTTCCTCTTCATCCATCAGATAAAGTTCTCTGCTTTTAAGAGTTCATGTAATTAGATTAGGCCCATTTAGAAAATCTCCTTTTTAAAAAGTTTATTCATTTTGATAAAGAGAGAGCAAGCATGTGCATGCAAGCGAGTGGGGGAGGGGCAGAGAGAGGAGAGAGAGAATTCCAAGTAGGGTCTGCACTGATGCAGGGCTCAAACTCTTGAATCATGAGATCATGACCTCAGCTGAAACCAAGAATTGGATGCTTAACTGTCTGAGTCACCCAGGCACCCCATCTTTTTAAAAATTGTGGTGACATAAATATGACATAAAATGTATTGCTGTAACCATTTTTAAGTGTACAATTCAGTGTACATTTATATTGTGCAACCATCATCACTATTCATCTACAAAACTTATTTATCATTTCAAACTGAAACTGTATATCCATTAAACAATGATGCCCCATTTCTTCTTCCCTCAGCCCCTGGAAAGCACTATCTTACTTTCTGTCTCTGTGAATTTGACTCCTTTAAGTACTTCATATAAATTAAATTATACAATATTTTTTTTTTGTGACTGGCATATTTCACTTAGCATAATGTCTTCAAGGTTATAGCATGTGTCAGAATTTCCTTCTTTTTAAGGCTGAATAATATTCTATTGACTCTCCTTTTTTAAAGGTCAACTAGAACATATAATATAACACAACCATGGAAGCAATATCTCATCACACTTACAGGTTCTTGGAATGAGAATATGGAATCCTGGGGCCATTGTTAGAAATTCTACCTACACAGCCTCCAATTCAGAGATATTGAATATTGCTGTCTTCTACCCAGAACAAGGAGATCAGTTTGTAGTAGCCAGAGCATGCATTGGACCTGGTGATGGTGGATGGTATGGGGAATGGGCTAAGAGAAGGGAAATAACATTAATGTTTATCAAATACCCACTATGTGCTAGGTGCTCATAGGTGCTATTACAGGCATTATTTCATTTAATTCTAACAACATCCATGAAAAATATATATTATAACCTTCATTGATAGATGATAGGCTCAGAGAGTTTAAATGACTCTCCCAAGGTCTCACAACTAATAAGAGGAAACAGGTGCCTAACACCAAAGTCCATGCTCTTGCCACTATACCATAGCACCTTCCAATATTGGAAGTAAGGATGGTCAAGCCTCTGAGGTCATGACTAAATGGCTCTTGCCTCCACCTCTCCACCTCTCTTTAACCCTGTCCACCTGTACTGGAACAGTATTTGTGAATGCTGGCAGCACAGCGGAAGGTGACTCTTGTGGACTAAATGTTTGTGTCTACCCAAAATTCATATGTTGAAGCCCTAACCACCAATGCAACTATATTTGGAGATAGGACCTGTGTAGAGGTAATAAACGTTAAATGAGGTCATAAGCATGGGGCCCTACTCCTATAGGCTGGTGTACTCATAAGATGAGGTGACCCCAGAGCTTTCTGTCTCTCTCTCTCTTTCTCTTTCTTTTTAACTTTCACACACTCTCTCTGCCATGTGAGGACAGTGGTGAGAAGGCAGCCATCTACAAGCTAGAAAGAGAGTCCTTTCTAGGAATCAAATTAGCTGGCACCTTGATCTTGGACTTTCTAGCCTCCAGAACTGTGTTGAAATAAATTTCTATTGTTTAAACCATGCACTCTATGGTATTTTGTTATGGAAGCCTGAGTAGACTAGCATAGTGACCATGAAATACAGCAGCAGAAAGCAAGATTGAAAGAAAACCCCCAGCCCACATGTGTAATTCTACCCTATGTTTTTTACCTTTCTGGCATTCACTGAGAGCTAGCCTGGGTGTCCTGCTGGCCCCAAGTCTGGGGACTAGAGGGATGGGGGAAAGGGCCAGTGTCTGAGACTCAGGTTGGCTTGATGTAGCTGCTTGTGAACTGGATAGGGCTGCCTGAGTAGCTGGGGCCCTGGGTGCAAGTCCACCTCTCTAGAGAGGGCCAGGAAGGTTGCAAGAGGAATTAGCTACAGTTGAAAATCTGAAGCAGGAAGCAGGGCAAGTGCACAGTGCCATCAATGTGCAATTCATTTGTGATTGTGAACAGCATACTTGGGATGTGACAGCCAACTGCAGGGTCAAGCAGCCAGCAGAGCTGGGTTGGTTTGGAGGCAGTTCAAGAGTCTGAACTGAAAAACCATATTTTTGGGGAAAGACCACGAGCATCTGTTTCAACTCGAAGCCTGGCTCCTCCCCATTGATGTTGCTGGTTTCTTTTGTCATAATGTATTGGTCCCAACTGTGGCCCCTGGAAACAAAGCTCCCATTTTTTCAATGGCATCTCACTCTTGGGGCTGTGGCTTAGTTATATATTGCTGTGTAACAAATTATCACAAGTACAGTGGCTTAAAACAACACAAATGTACTTTCTCATGGTTTTCCTGCATCAGAAGTCTGGGAACAGCTTAGCTGGATTCTCTGTTCAGAATCTCACTGGGTTGAAATCAAGGTGTTCACAGGGCTGCGATCTCATCTGAAACTTGGACTTCTCTACCAAGCTCACTAGCTGTCGGCAGAATTTAGTTCCTTGCCATTGTAGAGCTTAAGTCCCCATTTTGTTTTGACTGGCTGTTGGCCAGGGATTACTCTCAGCTCCTAGAGGCCACCAACCATGAGGTCCTTGCCACACAACTCTTTCCATAGGCAGTTCACAACATGGTTGTTTGCTTCTACAAGGCCAAAAAGAGAGCATCTGCTGAGGCTGCCTCTCTGTTTCTGTCTCTGTCTCTGGCTCTGGCTCTGTCTCTCTCTTCCTTCCTCCCTTCCTCCATCCCATCCTCCCTCACTTTTAGCTTTTTCTTTTGAAATAATTATAGAATAACAGGAAGTTGTAAAAATAGTACAGAGAAGTCCCATGTATCCTTTATGCAGTGTTCCCCAATGGTTACATCTTATATAATTATAGTACAATATTCAATCCAACCAACTGACACTGGCACAGTGTGTGCATGTAGTTCTATGCCATTGTATAACATATATATATAGATAGATTTGTGTAACAACCACTGAAATGAAGATTCAGAACTGTTTCATCATATCAAAGATGTCTCCCTTGTGCTATTTCTTTATAGTCACATCTACCTCTTCCCTCTCACCATCTTTAACCCCTGGCTCCCCAACTCTATAATCTTGTCATTTGACATTTGACAATGCTATATAACACACAGCATGTGACTTTTTTGAAACTGGCCCCCCCACTTTTTTTTTTTTTTTTTTTTTTGCTTAGCATAATACCCTTGAGATCCATCCAAGCTGTTGGGTATATCAATAGTTTATTCCTTTTTTTTTATTGCTGAGTAGTAGTCTATGGTACAAATGTACCACAGTGTGTTTAACCATTCAACTTATGAGGGAAGTTTTGATTGTTTTCAGTTCTGGCTATTACAGATAAAATTGTTATGAACAATCATGTGCAGATTTTTGCGTCAACACAGGTTTCCATTTTTTCCTGGCATAAATGTACAAGAGTGCAATAGCTGAGTTATATGGTAAATATATGCATAGTTTTTATTTTCATTATTTTTTAATGTTTGTTTGTTTGTTTGTTTGTTTAGAGAGCACGTGTGCATGCACAAGCTAGGGAAGGGCAGAGAGAGAGTCAGAGAGAATCCCAAGAAGGCTCTGTGCTGACAGCACAGAGCCTGATGTGGGGCTCAGACTCATTAACTGTGAGATCATGACCTGAGCTGAAATCAAGAGTTGAACATTTAACCGAATGAGCCACCCAGGTACCCATGCATAGTTTTTAAAGAGACTGACATAGTCTTTTCCAGGGTGACTGTAATATCTTACATTCTTACCAGCAATGTATGAGTGATTCAGTTTCTCAAATCTTCAACAGCATTTGGTGGTGTCACTATTTTTTGTTTGTTTTAGCATTTTGAATAGGTAGTTTTAATTAGCAATTCCCTAACAGCTAATGATGTGGAACATTTTATGTGCTTACTTACTGTCTGTATATTCTCTTCAGTGACATATCTCTTCATATCTTTGGCTTCTTTTCTGATTGTTCCTTTTTTACTGTTGAGTTCTGAGAGTTCTTTATTATACATTCTAGATACCTCTGCTTTATCAGATACATGGTTGCAAATATTTTCTCCCAGTCCATAACTTGTCTTTTCTTCTTGTTAAGAAGATCTTTCACAGAAAACTTTTTTAATTTTAATGAAGTCAAATTTATTAATTTTTTTATGGATCATGCTTTTCATGTCAAATCTAAGATCTCTTCACTAATTCCTAGGTCCTAAAGATTTTCTCCTATGTTTTCTTCTAAAAGCTTTATAATTTGACATTTTATATTTAAATATATGGTCCACTTTGAGTTAATTTTTATATAAATATACAAATTGTAGGTCAAGTTTAATATTTTTTTGGCCTACAAATACCCAAATGCAGCAACATCATTTTTTGAAGACATTTCTTGTCTCTTTTAAGGGCTCACCCAATTAAGTCAGGCCCACCCAGGATAGTCTTCCTTTTGATTTACCCAAAATCAACTGAATATGGACCTTTACTACATCTGAAACATCCCTTTTCCCATATGGTAGTGTAATTATGGGATTGATAGCCCATCATATTTAATGGCCCCACCCACACTTAGAGGGAGGGGATTATATAAGGATGTGTGGATCATTGTGTAGGGGGACCATACTAGAATTCTGTCTAACACATGCTGGTAAAATCTGTTAACACTCAGTTTTTCCTCCCCTGGGTTTGAGAAATTCTGCCTAGCACTATTGTCTTGTCTAAGTGAGGACTGACTGCTTTGGAAAGTTCCATAGGGAGCTAAGGGTAGGTATGGGTGTATGTGTATATGCCAAGGGTAAGTACAAGTGCACTGTGTACACCAAGCCCCAAGCACAATATGATTTGTTCATTCCTTCTCAGAGTTAGAGCTGGGTGCCCTCATCTGAACTAAACAACTCCGGTGGTGAGGTGAAGCATGGGGTGGAGGAAGGGTATTATTATAGGAGTCCTTATAAAATAGAGCTTGGATTAGCTAGCTCAGAGCAGAAGGTTGCTGTAGGCCCAATTAACGTGGGAAATGCCCATTCTCTTGCAGTCTATTTTCTAACCTTCATCAGAGTCTGTATTCTGTCACTGACATTCAGTGAATAAGTAGTGCAGAAGGCCAAAGGTAAAACTTCTTTTAACTGTGACATTTTTAGCCATGGGCTTCCTTTTGTCTTTTTACACTTCTCTCAGAGACTTCTACCCCATCTCTTCTGCCTAAAAAAAAAATCAAGTTTACAGAAAAGTATGCCCAACTGGAGCCTTGTGGTAAAAGATCCTAACAGTCTTTCTGAAACTGCATACAGGCCACTACCATAGAGGGACCAGGTTGACTCTCTGACTTCTGAATGGAAGGTGACATGGTGAAATCAGGTCACAATGGTGTTCTTTCAAGCTGGGACCTCCAAGAAAATTGTAAGGAGTATGTGACCAAGAAGTGTGAGGAAAATTAAAGAGAAATGGTGAATTGAGAAATGTGAGGGAAAAGCCATTAGAAGAGAGACCCACCTGAAATGAGTGAGATCCAAAACCTGTTTGTTAATTAGTTCTTCATGAAGCCAAAGGAAAACCTGAAGCAAGAAGAATGAGGAGGAGCACAGAAGTCTCATATGGTCACATTCCCTTATTCTCTCACTCCCATACTGCTTTTAACTTTCTACTGCTTTTAACTTTCTTCTTCACCAGGCCCAACATTCCTAATATGAATGGCACCCCTGGAGCTCAGCAGTATGATAGCCTGGATTCTAATGTGTGCTCTGGAAATGCCACTGTAAGGTAAGCAAACTTCCCTATATTCTCAAACCTTTCCTTTATATGTTCTGGATCCTATATTCATGCCTTCTTCATAATTGAATTGTCAACCCGTGTTGGTTTCTTCATACACACACATGGGTGTGCACGTGCATGCACACACACACACACACACACACACACACACAATCAAGTCTCTCTCACCTACAAACTTTCTGAGGCTTGTATTTTCCTTCAGCTACCATCTAAATTTGTTTGATCTCAGATAAGCTTCTTGAAAGAGTGGTCTAATTTATTGTCTCCATTTCCTTATCTGTTAGTTACTCCTCAAACTACAGTTATCAGGTTCCTGCCACTCCACTAACTGCATGGAAAAGAGTCAGAATATAATCCATAGGAACATGTCCAGATCTTTCTTTTATTGGAACTCCTCTCCACACTATCTGTGCTAACCACTTCTACCTTTTGAAAACCTACCTTGGCTCTCATGATTCTCCCCTGTCTCACCTCCTACCTCTCTGGCTGCTTCTTCTCAGTTCTCACTGCTTTTCAGATGTATTATAAAAGTTGGCAGATTTGAAAGTCCTGTCCTTAGCCCTCATCGTTTCTCTCTCTATACCTTCTCCGTAGATAGCCTTATACTGAGGACTCCCAAAACTCTCAGTCCAATCAAGCCTCTTGGCTAAGCTCTAGACCTATATATCCAACCATCTATTGGGTCTCTCCTCCTCCTTTTCTTCCTCCCCCCTTCAAATTTCACATGCCCCAAAACAAGCTCACTATCTTGCTGAATCCTTTTCTATCAAAGTATTAAACCAGAGCCTAGTGTTTCTCATCTTTATTAGTTACATCATTATCCACTCAGACTCTCACAACAGAAACTTGGGTGTGTTTATCTAGAGTGTCCTCTTTGCCTCAGCCCTCATATCAAGTTCTATCAATTCTACTCCCTAAATAGCTCTCCAGTGCAGCTCCTTTTGTCCATTGCTACTGCCTTCATTCAGGTCTTTATCTCTTACCATGACTAGTGATGCTATAGCCTCCTAACTTGTCTCCCTGTCTGGAGTCTTGCTCCTCAATGATTACTTCATCCAGCAGCCAGAGTGATGAAAATCCTTTAGAATAGTATCTGCGATGGGCACCTAGGGGGCTCAGTTGGTTGAGCATCAAACACTGGGTTTTGGCTCAGGTCACGATCCCAGGGTTGTGGGATGAAGCTTCATGTCAGGCTCTGCACCGTGTGTGAAGCCAGCTTAAGATTCTCTCTCTCTCTCCCTCTCTCTCTCTCTCTCTCTCTCTCCTTGCCCCTCCCCTTCTCCACTGTGTGCACATGCACTCTGTCTTTCTCTCTCAAAATAAATAAGTAAAAACTTAAAAAAAAAGAATAGTACCTGGGACATAGTAAGTATGTATAGTAAAGTTTTGTTGAATGAATGGACGTCCAAATGCTTTCTGGGGTGCCATGCAAAGCCTTTTCTATTTTCCAGCCTTGTTTCCTCTCTTGCAATTTAGGTTCTAGCTAGTGAGTGCAATAGCAGATCTCACAACAGATCTTCTGATTCCAAGTTTGAGAGCTCTTTCAACTACTGCCCAGCTGCTTCCCTTTCAGTCTCATTTCATGGAAGTATTAAAAACCTTCTGTCTAGGAGCATTTGAATGCAGTCCCAACCAGAGGCAAGAGGACAGACGATATGACCTCCCTTTGTAACCTCCCATGAGGGAATGGTATGATATTACACCCACAAGGGAAGGAAAGGGGTAGATTCTGTAGAGGTCTAAAGCATGGAAGCATTCAGACCGTAATTATTGCATTTGTTAATTAATTCATTTCTTCAACAAAATTTGCTTTGTGCCAGGCTCCATGCCAGGCTTTGAGGGTATGATGGCAGGCTCAACTGCCTTTAGGAGTATTGATGGGCAATGATGGGAGCTTTTGGTATAGTGGGAAGTGGATGGTAGGGAGCCTGTGGAGCATGGCCCTGGTGGTAGTAGGGAGACAGCATCTCCCATGCTCAGGAAGAATTACCAAAGAGGGACACCTAGGTGGCTCAGTGGGTTAAGTGTCCAACTCTTGATTTCAGCTCAGGTTCTCATGGTTCTTGAGTTCCAACCCCATGTCCAGCTCTGCACTGACAGCACGGAGCCTGCTTGGGATTCTCTGTCTCCCCACCCCCTTCTCTCTCTCAAAAATAAATAAATAAATAAACCTTAAAAAAAAAAAAGAATGGTCAAAGAGCTGCTCCAGGATGTGTCCTGCCCACTGCAGTCCTAGGGCAATGGGACATCATAAGATGGTAGGCAAAGAGGAAATCCTGAGTCTGCGATGAAACATTATTGCTTTAGCCACTCACTCCTTACTCTAACCATTCCTTACAGCAGCAATTATATCCATCTATCTGGATACATAGGATATGGCTAAACTCAACCTTCCTAGCAGTACCCAAGATGGGTGGCCACATAAACTTCTTTGGGAAGATGTTATTGTGTAGGATAGAGCAGGTACACCAAAGGGCAAGTTACCCAGGATTCTCCTCAGTCTGAGTTTCTCCCCACAGGCCCCTACCTCTTTACTGGTGACTCACTAAGGTGCCCCCAAATAAGGGTCTTTTATCCAGAATCTTAGAACTTCTTCATATTTGAAAAAATATACCACACAATTGCTGCCCGCATTGTTGGTGGATAAAGAATGGCTCCTCACACAGTTGTTGACCTGTGAGGACTAGGCCAGGCAGAGGAGATCAAGGCTGCAAAACTTAGCCAGTGGAGGGATGTCTGTGCAGTGACCCTATGCCTTCTCCCCAGGGGTCTGAGCCAGACTCCCAGGCTGGCCTCCTCTGTGCCCCTCTCCCTCCCGCCTCCACCCTTTCTGGGCAGGGTTGTACCAGACTAAGAAGACACTGCCCCAGGGGCTCATAAGCTGAGTGAGACAGTCCAATTATCTTCAATTTATGGAGCTCAATTGGAGTGAGTTCAGAAAAGAGCAACCTGAACAATTAAGGGACTGGAGGGCTCACTCAGCTTCTGGGGCAAGATAAAAGGCAAGAGGTCTGAGGCAGCAGTAGTGGTTTCAGGGGGAGTGGTGACTAAGGGGAAGGGCCCACAAGAAGGTCTGCCAGCAAGTGAGTGTTCAAGCAAGTGAACACCTGGAAAGGAGGGGGCAAAATGAGTGGGAACAAGGCAAGGGAGTTAAGTCCCCAGGAAGGGCAAGCAAGAGGCTCAGAGCTTAGATCCAGCTTTTGGGAGTCAAGCTGTGTTGAGCAAGTAATAAAGTCTGGCTTTCCTAGCCCAGGCCCTGGCTTCAGGAAATACCAGGATGCTCCAGAGAATAGAGCAGCAGAAGGGTGGTACCTCTGGCAGAAAAAAGGCCTAGACCTGAAGCCTATTGAAAGCTCAGGCCCCACAAGAAGGTCATATGATGGAGAAAATGATGGTTTGCTGGGCTGATTGAGCTCTGAAGTGTCCTGGGATGTCTATTCCAGCCCTGCTAAGATCCCACATGGAAGGATGCTCCTAACCCAACACAATTCTTCATTTAGATTTTGTATCACTACTTAAGAGGTATAGGGGGCATGGCCTAGTACTTGTTGGCAGTGGGCCCTGCTTTTGGACCAGGCTCTACTTCTGTCAGGCTGTATGACCTTGGATAAGTCCACTCCTTTCTCTGGGTCTGTTTCCTCCTTTGTCAAGTAAGGAGAACCTTCTGAAACAGCTGAACCCTCCACCTCTTAGTGAAATCTTAAACAGAACCCTATTACATAAAACAGATAAAAGCAAGTGCTCTGTTAATAGAAATGTGTTTATTAAGTTCAAATTTATGTCATGAATTTTATTATAAAGTAAATCAGTGAGAATTATGGGACAATTTTGATCAAATCAATGGTTTGCAATGAAGGCTCATAGCTCTTGGTTGCTGTATGAAATCTGCCAACACATCTGATGTTTGTAGAACTCCTAAAGTTCCTCTATAAAGTCCAAGGGCCCCCACAGGACTCTGGGTGAAAGCTATGACCTCCGTTATCTCCCCATATTCCTTCCAACTCAGATTTTTTCAGAATCTAGACTGTGTATCCCTAGAAGGTGGGCACTCTGTCTCCTTTATCTTGTGTCCCTGATACCTTGAGAACTTTACACCTGGCCCAGGGCTTTGCATAGGGTTTAAAAAAAAAAAGTCTCTTGGATTGAATTTGGGACCTTACAGTCAGGTAAAGGAGGTGGGCCTTGGCTGGGAGGGTGCCCTACTCAGACACACAGGTACTGATCACTTCAGAGCTCCCTCCCAGATGACTGGGAGAAGCACTTTTGGAGAAGGATAGCTTACATCCTGGTTTTTTCGTGTATCACTCCTGCCAAGCTCTAGCTGCAATCTCCAGAAGGTTTCACTTCTGGGTGCCAAAGAGGCATCCCAAACCAGAATTTTTTTAGAGGTTGAGCAAAGCCAAGCTGACCAGAGTAGAGGAAGTGGCCTGGGCAAGAAGGACCAGAATGAAACTGATTCGAGTACTCTTGGACATGGAATGGTGACTATGGAGATAACTTTGAGAAGCAGCTTACTAAGCAAGGGTTTGGGAACTACAGGTGCCAGGTTGTTTCTGTGCAGCTGTCCTGGACTGGCTGATGGTTCAGGTTGCCTTTTGAGAGACTCTGGAATTAGTTTTGTTTGTTGTTATTGTTTTCCTTTGGCATCTACTGCAGAATTTCTTAAAATGAAAATTTGTAAATCAGTTTCATGGTACAAAATTTAAAAGGAATACAAAAGTATATAGTGAAAAAAAAAGTATATCTCCTTCCTTCCCTAGTCTTGTAATATCTTTCCCCGAAGACAACCACGGTGGCCAGTTTCTTGATGCATATGTCCTTCCACAGATATGTTATGCCTTTACTATATTTATATATCCTTCAAGAGGTATCTATACAAAGACAAACAGATACATGTTTGTGTGTGTTTCTGTTTTCTGTTCAGCTCCCACAGACATGAAAGTATCCTGCACACAATGCTCTTCATGTTCTTTTAATGGCTGCATAGTATCACATTGTATCAAAATTTATTTAACCAGTCTTTTATGGATGACATTTGGGTTCCTCCTAATCATTTCTATCATTTACAATGCTGCAATAACTACTCTTGAACATGTATGATTTGGCAGAGGTGTGGGTATATCTTACTGCCGAGTTCTTGAGCCAGATTTTAAATCCAACCGTGAGGCTGCAGGAGGGAATGCTCTGGAATGCTTTAGAAGCCTAACTTTGCCTTCTTTTATCACTTTGCTGCTTTCCTTGAACTTCAAGCTGGTGCAACAAAGTACCATTCTGGGATGTGAAGAAAGCAGGCAAAGGCCTGGTAAGCTTTTAAACCCCATTGGTTAACAATGTCCACTTGGCTAATGATTCCTATTTGGTGACATGTTTTGCCCCTTGAACCATTTAAGCAGTGGTCAAATGACAGACTGGTTTTAGAAACCAGGCAGACGTTGGAAATCCATGAAACAAGCAGCGTGTAAGATAATAAATGGCAATTGACACTTAGCTTCAGTCTTACAAACCAGATGGGGAATTGTGGGGGCGGGGCTGACCTGGAGAAAGCACACTCCATCTACAGAGGGCAGATTTCGTTCCAGCTGGCAATAGGGGCCTAGTACTATCAGATCTTCTGAATTTTTATTTATTTATATTTTAAAGTAAGCCTTATACCCACCGTGGGGCTTGAACTCATGACTTCAAGATCAAGAGTCTCATGCTCTGCTGACTGAGCCAGCCAGGGGCCCCCTAGATCTTATAAATTTTTAAGATGCTAGGGATATAGATTTTATGTGAACTCTTCCCAATTTATACACAACACTAGTAATAATAATAGTAAACACACACATAGCACTTATTGTGTGTCAGGCACTGTTCTAAATGCTTTAGATATCACAATGCAATATTCTTTGTATCTCTCTGATGTAGAGTACTATTGTTTATCTCTATTTTACAAATGGGCAAAGTGAGGCACAGAGAGTTTAAGTAACTTTCCCAGAGTCACACAGAACAAGTAGCAGGGTCAGGATGCAAACTCAGGCCATGTTCTTTATGACTATTCTCTGAACTTTTAAAACACTCATATTAAATCTCTTGAGGAAACCTAAGAGAAATTTAAGCGCCGCACAGACCAACACTGCCAAGCCAAACAAAATGTCTCTGGAAGTCTCTGGTTGGAAACCTCAGCTTCAGAAGGTATCTGCATGAGGCTGCCTGTTGCTCAGCTGGTCCTTTAAACCTCAACATTGCCTGAGTCTCCCCCTGCCATCATGCAAACCCAGGTCAGGTGTCAGCACAGCACAGGAGCCAGGTGAAAGCCCTTTCTCCTCTGCTTCAGTCACACTGCCTGTGTTTTCAGTCCCTCCTGGGAACAGAGTGAGGGTACAGGGCTAGGGCCAGTTGGCCTAGCTTTGGGTCTTCAACAAATCATGGAACTGTGGGTGAAAACGTGCTAGCACTGTTTTGGAGTTAGAATTCTTGGCTTCTAGTCTTGGCTTTTTGTTCTGCATTTTTTGTAATGGTTTTTATTTTTTTGGGGGGGTGCCTTTTGGCCTTTTTGATCCTCAGTTCCTTCATCTGTAAACCCAAGCTAATAATTCCTATAACACAGGATTATTGTGAGGAGCAGAAGACACTGTGTATACACGTGCAGTACAAATGGAAGAGGATATTCTTAGCAGTAAGGCTTGTTTGGGGGACAGGAAACTGTCATTTCCCAGAAGCAGCTACCCTGGGATGCAGTCAGGGAAGACGAGCTGTCTCCTCGTATCCCACCCTTCTCAGCGTTATGTTTTTGATCCCAAGCTCTTTCGCCTACCAGTCCTCTTCTAATACAATGAATGATACTTATCTAACCCTGGGCATGGCTTCCTGGAGTCCAAGGGCACAGAACAGCCTGAAATTAACCATGAGTGCTTTCTTTGCCAATAAATCTGCCTATGCCAATTTTCCTGTTCCCTTGTATGCTTTTCCATGTTAATTTACATGTTTCTGTGTTGGATTCAATAGGCTACATTTAATATAGTCTCAAATCTTTGCTCCTCAAGAGCTACCTATAGCTTAAGGTCTGTAAATATTAGGCTCCTCGAGGGAAAAAAAAATGCATTGAAAGCAAGACTTAACATTACAGAGAAACCTAGTTTTCATGTCATCAACCACTTTGTGAAAGGATGCCATGTCCTGGTTGAGAATGAGCTTCACATACCAGCAGGAGGGTCATAGGGGAGTGGACAACATAAATGGAAAGGGGAACAGAGAGATGGGAGGAGAACACAACAGATCTAGGGGACAGGGGAAACAAAGGGAGAGGGCAAAGGAATAGACACAGACGTGTTCCTGTGCTCTAGGGGAGGCAGACACTGTGTTCTCTGTATATCTCTAATGTTGTGACAGTGTGATGGTGAGTAACCACTATTCAGATAGATGCCTAGGCAGCCCTGTACAGAGTCCCAGAGAGCCTCCCACTGTGTTTAGTTCCTGTTGTAGCTCCTTCTCTACTCAGGGCAGCCTACCGGGGATAGGCTTTTTACTCTGGATGTGAGTTGAGGCCAGGCCAAAAGAGTGAGGTAAGAGTGTGGAGGGTCTTGAACGCCAGCTTTCAACTTTTCCAAGCAACAGGAACCATTACAGGGGCAGGATGCCAGGCCACTGCTCCAAGAGGCTCCTGGCTGAGTGCGAGGAAGTCTGGGCTGCAAGGGCAGGAGGCTGAAAGCTGGAGGCTACTTGGTAGGTAATGAGACTGGGGGCAGACAATAGCAGTGAGGATGGAGGGATGGGTTTAGGATGTAGAATATACACAGACATATAGGATATCTGGGTCATATAGTAGTGGGGTGGAGGAGTCCCAGAGAACTGCTTCTGGTGCCAGGGGCTGAGAGGAGAGGCAGGGCTATTAACATAAACAGTAAATTGGCTCAATGACTCTAGCCCCTTTTTATCAAGAGGCTGCCCAGACCTTTAGTGCAGGCCTGGCTGGGGCCGGTGGTGGGGCGGCCCAGGGTGGCAGCTGTGGAAGCTCTGTCTCATCCCAGGGACCAGGGAGGATCGAAACCTGAAGGGGCTGCAAAGGGAGGGCACCACCCAGCCCCAGCCGCTCCTGCACCCCGGCGGGTACCCGTCTTCGGCCCCACTTTGGCCTGGTGGGTCGAAAGCCAAAGACCGCCAGAGGCGGAGGAAAGCAGGCCAAAGGCGGGCTGGAGTGGGAGGTAGGGGTCGGGGAGCGGCGACGGGCCTGTACTCGGGAAGCGTGGAAGTGGGAGAAAGAGGTGGACTAGGGAGAGCCCACTCTGCAGGCGCCGACGGATCCCCGCGCCAGGCTCAGATTGGCTGCTCCTCGGCCTCCCTCGCGCCTCCAGCTCGGGTAGGAGGAGCCACAGCGCCACCCAGCGGCAGGTGGCGCGGAATGGCAGTCAGGGCTCTTGAGTGGCCCCAAAGGGAGGGGGAGCTGAGTGGAACCGGGCCCCAGAGTGGGGAAGGTGGGGTACACAGTAGTTGACGGGCTCTTAAACCAGACCCTCCATTCACTTCACCCACCATTCCATCTGGCACGTGGCACGAGATGAATCTTACTCCAGGTCAGCTGATGATATTCCTCTTAAAATAAAAACTCTTTCCTGGCTCCCAAGGGGTCTCAGTATAAAGCCCACATTCCCTGGCTTGACCTTCAAGGCCTTCCATGTTTTGATCTCAGGTTATCTTTCAAGCTTCATCTCCTGCTATCTATGCCACACACCCTACCAACACTCACTCCTGCCCAACTGGATCACTCACTGGCCTCCACATCCATTTACTCAATGAACCTTTAACTAAGGCACTGGGGAAACAGGGAACAGACAGAAGAGATCCTTGTCTGCCCAGAGGTTGCATTCAAATGAGGAGCGGGGCAATGAATAAGAAAGCCAATATATAAACAAGATCATTTCAAATATTTATCAGCTCTAGATCATATAAAAAGCAGGGTGGCATGAAGGAGTGGGATAAGAAGAGCACTATCATACCTAGAGTAATCAGGAAAGGCCTTTCACAGAAAGTGACATGTGAGCTGAGATCTGATGATCTCTGAAGGAGAGTGAAGAGGAGTCAGCCTTGCAAAACTCTGGCAGAAGAACATCTCAGATTGAGGAAGGGTATGTACAAAGGTCTTGAGATAGGAACAAGCCTAGTATAATATCACAAGAAAAGAAATAAGGCATAGTTGCCGGAGGATAGTGAAAGGAGTGTAGTGGGTGAGACTGACAGGTCGTGAAAGGCCCTGTGGGCCATGTTAAAAGGAGTTCGGATTTTATCCTTACGGTGATGGGAAGCTAATGGAGGGTTTTAGCAGGGGAGAGACATGATCTGATTTGCATTTTTATTTTTATTTTTTATTTATTTATTTTTTTAATTTTTTTTTCAACGTTTATTTATTTGTGGGACAGAGAGAAACAGAGCATGAACGGGGGAGGGGCAGAGAGAGAGGGAGACACAGAATGGGAAACAGGCTCCAGGCTCCGAGCCATCAGCCCAGAGCCCGACGCGGGGCTCGAACTCCCGGACGGCGAGATCGTGACCTGGCTGAAGTCGGACGCTTAACCGACTGCGCCACCCAGGCGCCCCTGATTTGTATTTTTAAAAGATAGCTCGGGGCAGGGTTCCTGGGTGGCTCAGTCGGTTCAGCTTCTGACTTCAGCTTAGGTCATGATCTCACAGTTTGTGAGTTTGAGCCCCACATTGGGTTCTCTGCTGTCATCACAGATCCTGCTTCAGATCCTCTGTCCCGCTCTCTGCCCCTCCCCTGCTCGTTCTCTCTCTCTCTCTCTCAAAAATAAATAAACTTAAAAAAGAAATAAAGATAGCTCTGGGTGGACTGTGGCAGGGGAACAAGATTGAGAAGCAGGGAGACCAGTTAGAAGGCCACTGAAGTGGTCCAGGAGAGAGAGAGAGAGAGTTGGTGGCCTGGTGTAGGTGGTGACAATGGAGGTAGGAGAAATTGTCAGATTCTAGTAATTTAAGGGATTTCTATTCATGTTTCTTCTTACTAACCAACACAGGAGCTTCTTGAGGGCAGATTCTCTGTGAGTGATCCTTGAATTCCTGCCCTACACCCCTAAGCAGGTAGTCTACTAGGTGCTCACTGTTTAGTGAGTAGATCTGTGACCCTCCACAGAGAAAGTGACCAGAGAATGGCAGTTAAGACTGAAACTTGGGCCTGGGGCAGCAGTTCTGGGTCTTCTTTCTAGTTACTCTAATGCACTTCTCCCTTTTTCCTTGTTTGTCCCTCAGTGTCTTCTAAAAATGTTTTGAGAGGGAATGAAAGCAGGAATTATAAGCTCCTCCTCTGTGCTAGGAACTGTACTCAATGCTTTCACATATATTACTTCACTGAGGTTAATTTAATCTTTGTAACATCTAATCCTATTCCTTCATTTTAGAGATAAGCATATTAAAACTCCAAAAGGGAAAGGGGCTTTATGAAAGACAAAGTTGCCATAGCACAAAATATTCACAATTTTGAGCCCTGCATAAGGTCCTTTCCCCATTTCACACCCTCATACTATTTATCTATACTTATTATGCTCAGGTCTTTTCAACCTCTTGTTAATGCTTAGTATTACACAAATGCAAATAAATTTCAGAGTGAAACTGCAGGTCTTGAAAAAGATTCAGGGTTTCATGAAGTCAATGAAAGTGATGTCGAAGATCCTCATTAAAGTCATATGAAGCCCTTGACAAATGGTGAGTTGCCAGAGATGGACCAGTTACCACTGGCAGAAGAGAAAATTGACCTGGGTAATGACAGGATCCAGGCTTCAAAGCAAACGATTCAACTCTCAGAGGATTATAAGAGGTCCTTGGGATAATTGAAGAAGCTCTCTAATTTTGGAAAAACAAAACTGTTTATGATGATGTGGTGAGAGGCACTATTGTGTTCCCATGCACTCTGGTCAGGAAATTATATTATTCCCCCAGTGCTTGATTCATTCTTTGTTCATTTTAAGAATTAGTGCATATGTGCAATTATTTACACATTTCAAAACACAAAACTATTTGCCACATTTTCAATTTCATTTCTCAAGATAGAGTCCTGTTGAAACCCTTTGCCCCCTTTCCCGTACTCTACTGTGAAGTGTTGGTCCCTACTTCGAGTGGGTTCTTTGTAAATGTCCTTTTTCTAGCACCACTTGTCCTCGAATAACAAGGACTTCATGTAGGCCCAGGCTTCTATTCATCCTGTGATTGGTAAGCCTGGCTGCACATTAGAATCTTTTGTGGAGTCCGTTAAACAATACTGAGGCTGGGACCCCGACCCAGACTAATTAAATCTGAATCTCTGCTGGTGGGGCCACAGCAAAAGCTCTCCAGGTGATTCTGTTGAACTGCCTCCCCACCTCCTAGCATATGCTGAGGCCGGAAGAGACTGAGGCTGTCTGCAGTCAGCCTGAGGGAGAGTACCAGGACCTGGGCCCAGGGCAAAGGGGGAGCTCAGAGCGGCATACCTTGTTTTATCATGCCTTGCTTTATTGCACTTTGCAGATACTGCGGGGTTTTTGGTTCTGTTTTGTTTTTTAACAAATACATGGTTTGTGGCAACCCTGTATGGTAGAAGTCTATCAGCACCATTTTTTTTTTCAACCAGCATTCGCTCACTTCATGTCTCTATGTGACATTTTGGTAATTCTCACAATATTTAAAACGTTTTCATTATTATATTTGTTATGGTGATCTGTGGTCAGTAGTTACAACTCCCTGAAAGCTTAGAGGATGGTTAGCAGTTTTTTTTGTTTTTTTTTTGTTTTTTTAACTAATGAAGTATTTTTTCATTAAGGTATGGACATTTTTTTAGACATAATGCTACTGCACACTTAATAGACTACAGTGTGGTGTAAACATCACGTTTATACACACTGGGAAACCAAAAAATCCATTTGACTGGTTTTATTGTGCTGGTCTGGAACTGAAAAGCACAATATCTCTGAAGTATGCTTGTATTTCCTTGGCAGGGCCATTGTGCCCTTGACTCCTTTAGCACTGTGGGTTTGTAGCTCTCTCCAGTCTCTCACCTTTTTTTGTTTCCTATGCCCAAGGCCAAGATAACTGGGCTGTCCTCATTGACACGTGGTGAGAGAAAAACTCAAATGTTATGGTGAGCATATCATGGTTGCCGAACACATAGCATCATGTTATCCTGTGGATCTATAATGTGAGGTCCTTTACTGCTATATTCCCAGCATCAAGTACAGTGCCTGACATATAGTAATTGTTCACTAGGTATGTTTTCAGTGAATGAAGGACCACGTTGAATAGAGGCAGGGTGTGATAAGTACCATGATTAAGGTGCAAAGTGTGCAAAGTGTTCTAGGAGTACAGATCATGCTCAGCTTGGGAGAGGGGCAATGTGGATACCTTCATAGCAGAGGTGGCATTTGAGCTGGACTATGAAAACTAGGTGAGGAAGTGACAGAGATGGAGAGAAGGCATTCAAGGCAGAAGAAACGGTGTGAGCAAAAGGTAGGAGATAAGAAGGCACAAGCTCATTCAGTGAACTGCCAGCAGGGAAATGTGGCTGAGGACATGAGTGTGGGATAGTCTATAGAGCAAGATCAGAGTGGTGGGATCGGATCAGAATACAAAGATCCTTGAAAGTCCTGCTAAGAAGCTCACTTTTTTTTTGAAAAAAATTTTTTACTACATTTATTTATTTTAGAGAGACAGAGTGAGAGAGTGTGAGCGGGGGAGGGGCAGAGAGAGGAGACACAGAGCAGGCCGGAGTAGGCTCCAGGCCCTGAGCAAGAGTTCAGTACAGAGCCCGACACGGGGCTCGAATCCACGAACCGTGAGATCATGACCTGAGCCGAAGTCGGACACTTAACCGACGGAGCCACCCAGGTGCCCCAGAAGCTCACTCTTGATTAGACAGGTAATGTGGAGCCATCTGATGTTTTGATCACAGGTGTGATCTGTTCACTTTAGGAAGATTAGATGTGTACTTTAAGGCAGCAGTTCTTTCACGAAATGTTTATGGAGTCCCTCCTGAGCACACTGTGCTAGGGAGGGTGGATTGGAGTTGGAGTGACTGGACAAGAGATTAGTTGGTAGGTCATTGCAGTGGTCCAGGCAAGAGCTACTGCAGGCCTGAAGTGGCTGAGTGGGAGGGGGGCGGAAAGGATGGGAAGGATCTGACACATGACAGAGGTAGAATTGACAAAACTCGGTGACCATTGTAAGTGAAGGTGAAGGAAAGAGAAATGCGTAATGACAATCATAACGATCAATATTCTTGCGGCTCCTTCCATGCCGGCTGTTGTGCAAAGTGCTTTACGTATACCACGTAATTCTCACAATAAGCCTTTTGATAGATGAGGTCACCAAGGCTCGAAGAAGTCAAGGAACTTGTGCAAAGCTGTACAAGTAGGAGATGGTGGTGGTCAACTTTGCACTCACACACTCTTGGCTCCAGAGACCATATCCTAACCTCCATGCTATGCTGCTTTTGGGGGAATTGGGGGAACTTGCGTTTTCTTGGCAAAGGAATTCAGCAACTGGGCGAGGATGCCAGATTCCCTTCGCACACATGCCCTTCCTTCCCCTGTTTATGTGAAAAGATGGTAGGGGTGGAGGGCTCTGTCTGCCCCTCTCCTAGAGTGACTTTCACTTCTGTGCTGGGTACGTGGGCCTAGTAAAGCAGCAGAGGAGAGATGAACTTGGTAGACTTAACAACCAAAGGCTGGAACCAATGTGGAAAACTAGTAATCCTCAGGCCAGGTGGGGCCTGCAGGTGTGTTTAGCTCACACATGAGTTTGCTTTCTTCAAACTTGAGCCAACATTTAGAAATTAGAGGGCTTCATGTAAAAAAAAAAAAAAAAAAGAATGAGATCAGGCATAATTGGGCCCACATTCCCACAAGACAACCCTGGGCTTGAGCTGCCCCTGCAGACTGTGCACCTGACTTTCTCACCGCTCACAACCGCGGAGTCTGCACTTCACGACAACGTGGTTCACCTCACTCACTGATCTCAGCAGAAGTTTAAGTTTGTGATTCCTCACCTGAATGGCCTGTTACAGAGTTTCCTCTTTTTTTTTTTTTCTGAGACTTGAACAAGGAGCAGTGCACACGGTCAATGTCCTTTGGTCCTACCCCTTCTCCAACACAGACTTTTTCCTCTCACAGTGCTTGACTCCACAGAACAAAACCATAAAGGGAGGGTTATCATCAAGTCTTACCATTTATTTCTTTATGGGGTTAAACAAGAACAGAGAGGCCTCTGCTCTACAATGCAACAAAACAGAAAGCAATACACATACAGAGACTCTCACCGAAACACAGAGGCAGGGGAAGGGGAACAACTGAATCATAGCCAGGTGAGGGAGGAAAGGATGGTTGGGGTGGGGGGGCTACTAGGAATCCAGCTTGGAGACTCAGTCATAGGAACTAGTGCAAGAGAGTTCTACTCATGAAGCACAGTGTAGAAAATGGCATAAGAAAGCTGCCCAGCTCTGCTGCCTGTGACGGAGGGCAGGGGCAGCTGGAGGGGTGGTGGAAGATCTGGGTGGTGAGGTGGACAGGGACAGTCAAATGACTTTGAGGTGGAGTGCGGTGCCCCTTTTCCCTGCCACTGGGCAAGGCCCTGGGCTGGTCTGAGCCAGGGGTCTCCTGGGCACTTGGTGAGGGGGAAGAGAGGATGGGAGTCTCCAAGGGTCCGTTCTTTGGGGCCCTAAGGTCCCCTTTACTTCCCAGTCCCTTTTCCCCTCCTGAGGATGCAGGAGTTAGAAGGCTGTACCTAGGGTCTCTCACATCTACATAAGCGTCTCTGGAAAGGAGCCAGCACCTCTTCCCCTCCCCAGCTGAAAAGAGCACTCTAGGGATGGGGTATGTGGCTAGGCCCGAAGTGCTGAGGGCCAAACAGGGGAGTGTGTGGGTGGGGCACAGGGGTTGGGGGAGGGAAACAGGCTGTGAGAAATGAGAAAACCAGCAGGGAAGGACTCCCCGGTCTCACAAAGCCTCTCTGGGACCCAGCAGAGGTGCTTAAATGATTCCCTCTCTACTAGGAGGTCTCCCATCTATCCCCTGCCAACCACTTCTTGGTTTTACCTAATGCAGCTCTAGGCCCACTCGTCCCCTTAACTCATTGGCATCACAGCCTAGGACACAAGCCTTTCTGGTACCGAATGCCACTTGGCCCATTGCAGGAACACAGTTCTGGTGCCCTTTCTTGTCTGCTCCTTTTGGCTTTTAGAGGTCCCGGGCGATGTAGCCTCCGACTCTCTGGAGATCAGCACAAGGCTAACAGCCTCCAAGGGCCTCTCGATGCTTCTTTTCTTGTCTAGCCCTCTAGCCTGACTAAATAACTCAAATGTCTCAGTCAAGAGACAATAGCACATTATCTTTATTCAGTGGGTCCCCTAGCCTGTCTCTGGCCTTTCTTCAGGAAGGGGCAGGCAGGGGTGGCTGGATCAGAGGACCCTCTACAGGGTGAGGAAGAGTTTGGTTGTTCCACAGTTCAGATAGTAACCCATGGGGTCAGGGATGGGAAGGGATGAATACTCTTTGGTAGGCTGGGGATGGGGACAGGGTGGGGATGGGGGAGTCTCATCTCTGGAAAGCCCTGGGGCAATGCCACCAGGTTCTCCTTCATGGAGGCCTGGGCTAGGACAAAATGAGTGTGTATGGGGACCCAGGCCAGGCCTGACCCACTTGGACTTAAGTCCCTCCTCCCTATGGAGATCAGAAATGGAAACATCTTTGGCCTCAAGGCCAAGATCTCCAGGGCAAGAATGGCCCTTGGAAGTATGTGCACCTTCTGTAAGATAATGGCCCTTCAGACAGTGGCAGTCTGACCATGTGCTCTCAGACTTCTGTTTTGAGGCCCAACAACCGGGTTCCTGTGCTCTTTCCCCACAGGACTCTACGCAACCCTTTCTGATTTGGGGAGGTGTCCTCGAGCCTGCCTCAACACTGATCGTCCTTCTTTCCAAAGCCAGGTGACTATAGACCATTCAGCCATCTCTCTAAACCCTCTGCCCACATCTCATCTCTCCTCTCCCCTCCTGTCCTGTTCTCTCCTCTCCCTCTTCCCTATCTCTACTCTCTCTCACCACTCTGTACCCCATTACTACCCCTCACTGCCTACAGTGGTGGGGCACAGCTTAACTGGGGCCCCGGCCTACTTGCGACTGTGCGCACCTCATCTCCCAGCCTGGCACTTCCCTGTGGTGGCCCCACATGGGGCAAGGTGCACTGGAGTGGGAGGAAGGCCACTGCACCGTCTGCCATTGCCTGTAGGGGTATGGGCAGGAGGGAATTAAGGATCGTGGCAACAAAAGGAATGTGGAGGGGGGAAAGAGCTTCTCCCCTCTGTGCCCCCCAACATTCCCTGCAGGGCCAAGGCTGGGTGAGTAGCCTCCTTCCCTGGGGTCAGGGTTCTCAGCAGGAGTGGGTACTTCTAGCCCCCACTCCCCCCCTTTTTTTGCTAAGCCCCATAGATGGGGACCTGAGGGGGGGCATCTGCTGCTCCTGCCTTTTACTCCCGGATGAGTTTTGCAGCTCCCTGGGGCCCTCTGGCCATTCTGTCGGAGCTGCTTTTGGGGTGGGGGTAGGCTGGGGGTGATGTGTGGCCCCCCATTTCCCCCCGCCCCCCACCTGGTCCTATACCTCCCATGGGAGGAGCCCCTCCCCCTCCCCCTGGGGGGCTGGAGCTGCTGTCAGTGTGTGGTGGAGGTCTGTCCTCCCTCCCTGCTGTCACTCTTCCCGAGTCAGGCCCTCATCTAGGGTAGGCAGTGCCTCCAGCCCCAGTCCTCCACCACCCTGGCTACTGGAGAAGGACACCATGGTATGGAGGAGCATGAGAACAAGGACATACAGCCGGATCCTGCTGGGGCTGAGGCGGGAGCCCCCAGACACCGGCAGCATGGAGGGCTTGTGGCTGATGTGGCCTGGAGGGTCATGGCGGGGATGGTAGTGGTGGTACTGTTGGTGGTAGTGGTGGAAATAGGAGTGGTGGAATTGCTGGTGGTGGGTTTTGGGGGCCTCAGTCTCCTTGAACTTCTTCTTCTCCGACTCACAGGAGACCCACTGCACGTCACAGCACTTGGTTTCCGGCCGCTTTGGCGAAGTATCCAGCAACCCTGCCAATGGATAAGGAAGGTGTGTGGTGGGGTGCTAAGGGGACAGATGGCTTTCCTAGAGAGGAGATTTTCAAAGCTGGGACTGCTCTGGTAGCCCTTCCCAAGACTCCTTTCCCCTGACCCCTCAGCACCTACCCTTTCCGGACACTTCTCTCCCAGGGACCTGAGACGGTTTCTCTGGGATGACTCCTTGGCCAGGGCACGTTGTCGATAGAGATGGCCCCTGTGCTCTGTCTATTCCTCTTGACCCTATCCCAACCTGGGGACCTCACTGTCAAGTCTTCAAGGCACTAACCTTCTTCTAATCTGACTTCCCTGTTGTCCTCCCTGCTCCCACACCCCCAACCTGGTACCTGCCCTAGGCCCCTGGCCTTCTCCCTCCTTCCCAGTTTTCTGCCTTTACCTGTACAGATAAAGCCAGGAAGCCCTCCGTACACCATTTCCTCATTGTCAGGGAGTATAAAGGGGCACCGGGTCTGCACCTCCAGGCAGTATTGCTTGCAGGGCACCCAGCGCTGGCATTCCTGCTGGGTCACGCTGAAGTATTCTGAGCACAGCCAGGCCTTGTAGACAGCCTGTGGGGAGAGGAAAGAGTGTCAGCCCAGGCACCAGCCCCTTCCTACCTCAAAGGAAAGGGATGAAGGAGGAGTGTAACTGCCCACCCACCCATCCCCAGGATCCAAGGTGTGGAGAAGAAGAAGGGTTTGGGTCAAGACCACTACATGCTACATTAAAATCTCTCATCTCATAGTCCAAACTCCCAAGTCCCCTAATCTGCAGGCCTCCAAGACTTACAATTTTCTCATTGGTAAAATCACAAAACTACTCCTGTGTCAGAGCTGGAAAGGGCGTTACCAATCATCCCATCCAACCCTGCTCTTGTAGTCAAGCCAAGGAGCTATCCTGGCTTGTCTGAAGTCACTGACAGTGAGGTAAATTTTGTTTCTGTCCAATTCAGCAAACATTCCTTTGGCTGATGGTGTTAAGTTTCTAAATTCAAGAAAGAGATGGACAGAATAATCCTTCCTCTACCTCATTAGGGTGTTATGTGCATCAAATAATATGACACATATGAAAATGTTTTGTAAACTCTAAAGTGCGATACAAATGTGAGGGGTTATTTTAAATAAACAGGAATCTGCCTTACCAGGCACCACATGTGCTTTCAAGCCCTAGTTAATCCATGCTCTGTCCTGTTGGCTTCAGCCCTGGTGTGGAGCAGATGCTACCTTTCTTTTGGAAACCTTGCTTTGCAGTTTCATTCCACAGTATACTTCCTGTTCCTCATCTATCCCATTCCTACCAGGCACTGGGTCCTAGCTAGGAAAGGTTCCCTGCTGTATACTGTTTGGCTATCAATAAGCCCAGAGTTTTTCAACAGTGACACTGCTGACACTTTGGACTGGACAATTCTAAATTTTTTTATAATTAATTAATTGATTAATTCAATTGAAGTATAGTTGGCATACCATGTTACATTAGTTTCAGGTGTACAACTTAGTACCTCAACAACTCTATGCTCTATCACCACAACTGTAGTTCCCATCCATCACCATACAACACTAGTATAATACCATTGACTTTACTCCCTGTGCTGTGCCTTTCATTCCTGTGACTTATTCGTTCCACAACTGGAAGCCTGTATCTCCCACTCCCATTCACTCATTTTACCTGTCTCTCCATTCCCTCTGCTGTGGCAACCATCAGTTTGTTCTCTGTATTTCTAGGTCTGATATTGCTGTTCATTTGTTTATTCATTTGTTTTGTTTTTTTATATTCTACATATAAGTGAAAATGAATGTGGTATTTGTCTCACTCTGATTTCACTTAGCATAGTACATTCTAGGTCCATCCATGTTGTCTCAAATGGCACAATCTCATTCTTTTAATATTTATTCATTTTTTAAAAAATTTTTTTTTCAACGTTTATTTATTTTTGGGACAGAGAGAGACAGAGCATGAACGGGGGAGGGGCAGAGAGAGAGGGAGACACAGAATCGGAAACAGGCTCCAGGCTCTGAGCCATCAGCCCAGAGCCTGACGCGGGGCTCGAACTCACGGACCGTGAGATCGTGACCTGGCTGAAGTCGGACGCTTAACCGACTGCGCCACCCAGGCGCCCCAGGACTCTGCATTTTGAACAAGGGTCCTGGTCATTCTGCTGGCGGAAGCCTTTCAATCACACTATGCGCAACATGGTCAGTGCTTCTTACACGAGGTTTAAACATTTACAGGGAAACACAAATAACTTTACCATGGACATGGACTTTCACAATGTGTCCCCACAACAGCCTTTTCTAAAGCAGAGGGTGGCGATGGGTGGTGGTGGTAGGTAGTAGTGGGTTATAGTAGCAAATCGACCCCCTGAGAAACAAAGTGTTGTTTGATACTTAAAAAAATGTTTTTTAACATTTATTCATTTTTGAGAGACAGAGAGACAAAGCATGGGTGGGGGAGGGGCAGAGAGAGAAGGAGACATAGAATCTGAAGCAGGCTCCAGGCTCTGGGCTGTCAGCACAGAGCCAGACGTGGGGCTCCAACTCACGGACTGCAAGATCATGACCTGAGCCAAAGTTGGGCGCTTAACTGATTGAGCCACTCAGGCACCCCAAAGTGTTGTTTGATACTTTGATAACTTGCTGACATCTCACATTTAACATGCTCTAAGTCTTAACATGAAGTTCTTGCATTTTTTTTACCCCTCACTCCCAAGTTTTGACCATTTCAATGAAGTTCCATGGCCATCTACCCAGGTATTCAAGCCAGAAACCTAGGTGTCAGCCTTTATTCCTCTCTTTCCCTGCATCCCCACATGCAGACATGCCCATTCTTTTTTTATTTTTATTTATTTTATTTTTATTTTTTTTATTTTGGCTTTTGAACTTTTTTTTCAATATATGAAATTTATTGTCAAATTGGTTTCCATACAACACCCAGTGCTCATCCCAAAAGGTGCCCTCCTCAATACCCATCACCCATCCTCCCCTCCTTCCCACCCCCCATCAACCCTCAGTTTGTTCTCAGTTTTTAAGAGTCTCTTATGCTTTGGCTCTCTCCCACTCTAACCTCATTTTTTTTTCCTTACCCTCCCCCATGGGTTTCTGTTAAGTTTCTCAGGATCCACATAAGAGTGAAACCATATGGTATCTGTCTTTCTCTGTATGGCTTATTTCACTTAGCATCACACTCTCCAGTTCCATCCACGTTGCTACAAAGGTCCATATTTCATTCTTTCTCATTGCCATGTAGTACTCCATTGTGTATATAAACCACAATTTCTTTATCCATTCATCAGTTGATGGACATTTAGGCTCTTTCCATAATTTGGCTATTGTTGAGAGTGCTGCTATAAACATTGGGGTACAAGTGGCCCTATGCATCAGTACTCCTGTATCCCTTGGGTAAATTCCTAGCAGTGCTATTGCTGGGTCATAGGGTAGGTCTATTTTTAATTTTCTGAGGAACCTCCACACTGCTTTCCAGAGCGGCTGCACCAGTTTGCATTCCCACCAACAGTGCAAGAGGGTTCCCGTTTCTCCACATCCTCCCCAGCATCTATAGTCTCCTGATTTGTTCATTTTGGCCATTCTGACTGGCTTGAGGTGATATCTGAGTGTGGTTTTGATTTGTATTTCCCTGATGAGGAGCGACGTTGAGCATCTTTTCATATGCCTGTTGGCCATCCGGATGTCTTCTTTAGAGAAGTGTCTATTCATGTTTTCTGCCCATTTCTTCACTGGGTTATTTGTTTTTCAGGTGTGGAGTTTGGTGAGGTCTTTATAGATTTTGAATACTAGCCCTTTGTTTGATATGTCATTTGCAAATATCTTTTCCCATTCCGTTGGTTGCCTTTTAGTTTTGTTGGTTGTTTCCTTTGCTGTGCAGAAGCTTTTTATCTTCATAAGGTCCCAGTAATTCATTTTTGCTTTTAATTCCCTTGCCTTTGGGGATGCAGACATGCCCATTCTTACTCCACGTCCAAAACTTTGTGCAGGTCACTGTTGTCTGTCACCTGTACAACAGTCTCCTGTGTGGCCTCCCCACCTCTACTCTTTATTTTTCCAATCCACTGTTCACACAGGGGTAAGAGTGATCTCAAAATGTCACCAGATCATATTACTCCCTTGCTTCAAACCCTTCAATGCATTTAGAATAAAATCCAAACTTTTGACCACAGACTTCAAGGCCCTGCAAAACTTGGCTCCCATCTGGCTTTCCAACCTCATTTCCTATCTCTCCCTTCAAGCTCATCATGCTCCACATGCATAGGTTTTCTTTCTTTTCCTTGAACATGTCCTACTTCTTTCCACCTTGGGGCCTTGGCTCATACTGTTCTCTTGGCCTGGAATGTTCTTCCTCCCACTTTTGGCATGACTAGGTCCTTCTCATCTTTCAGGCCTCAGTTCAAATGTCACCTCCTCAAAGAGTGTCTCCCTAACCCCTCTAGCTAGAAGATGCCTTCTCATTATTCCCTCTTTTTCTTAACTGTTTCTTCACCACAAGTATGATTTTGTCTGCATCCTTGTTTTGTTTTTCTCAGCCAACTTCACTAAAATGTGAGATGCATGAGAGCAGACATGGGTTTGTCTTATTGACCATTGTGTACTTATTGACCACTGTGTCTGTAGCACAATATACATAAAAAGGTCTGTTTATTGAATGAACGGGACAAGTCAATGAGGACATGTCCCTACTCTCAAAGAAATTCCAGTTTCATCGATGGATGCATCTAATTTGAATCTATGGCATATGATCTATACTGTAGGAGAGGTAAACCACTGGTCATTGGAGGGAATCAAATAGAAAAGTTGGGAAAGCAATCAGTGAGAAGATAACAGCTGACCTAGAACTGAAAGTAGGATTTAAAAAAAAATTTAATGTTTATTTATTTTTGAGAGATATACAAAGCACAAGCAGGGCAGGGGCAGAGAGAGAGGGAGACACAGAATCTGAAGCAGCTGAGCTGTCAGCACAGAGCCCGATGCGGGGCTTGAACTCACAAACTGTGAGATCATGACCTGAGCCGAAGTCAGACACTTAACTGACTGAGCCACCCAGGTGCCCCTCAAAGTAGGATTTTAGATGGGATTGGTAGAGGTGAGACAAAAGGGCATTCCAGGCTGAGGCAACAGCTTAAGTGGAAATATGGAGGTAAATAAATGCATGAGTGGGAAGGGTGCCAACCTCCTGTGGATGGACATTTATTTCCAAGTTTTTATTGTTATAAACAATGCTTTGTACACATGTCTCTTGCACACTTGTGCTAAATTTTATATAAACCCCTAAAAGTGAAATTTTGGGGGTGAAAGTTACATGCAAAGGAATGAGAAGGGAGTGAAATAAGGATGTAAAAGATCAAGTGCAGGTAAGAGGCAGGGTAAGAGAGAGGTGGAGGGGTAAGAGTGCGGGTTAAGGGATAGAAGAGAGTGGCAGTGAGGTAAGGGGGTACAAGGCAGGAGTGTGTAAGAAAGAGAGGGTGAGAAAGAGTGGGTAGTTGGAGAGTAAGAAATGGTGGTGATGGGGGTATGCCTGGGGAGAAACAGCAGAGGAATAAGAGATGGAGGGTAAGAGAGGTAAAGGGATGCAATAAGGGTGAGAGAAAATGAAACATAAGAAAGAGCATGGGGATAAGAGGGTGGGGACATAAGAGAGGGGGCTGTGAAGAGGAGGGGTAAGAAAGATGAAGTAACAAAGATGAGGGTAAGAGAGAGAAGGGGAATAAAGTTGGGTAAGGAAGATGGGGATACAAGAAAGCAGAAGGAGGGTAAAATAAACAAATGCAAGGCAAGAAAGAAAAGGAAATCCCCACAGCTAAGGGCCCTAGTGCCTCAGAGAACACCCTCCATCTTTGGGACCAAGTGCAAAGGTGAGGCTCTGCCCATAGCCATTGCCCCAATCTCAGCAGCTTGGACCCAGGATCCTCCTCAATCCTCACCCCAAAGTATGTGCAATTGCCCCTTCTTCCACCGACTGAGTACAGAGGTCTCTGTCTCTGTAGGATTCTCCCTGGGCTCTTTCAGCTCAATATTTCTGCTCCTAACTGGAGGGTATTATGCTAAGTGAAATAAGCCAGGCAGAGAAAGACAGATACCATATGATTTCACTCATATGTGGATCTTGAGAAACTTAAGAGAAGACCATGGAGGAGGGGAAGGGGAAACAAGTTACAGAGAGGGAGGGAGGCAAACCATAAGAGACTCTTAAGGACTGAGAACAAACTGAGGGTAGATGGGGGGGGGGGGGGGGGGGCGGGGAAAGTGGGTGATGGGAAGGGAAGAGGGCACTTGTTGGGATGAGCACTGGGTGTTGTATGGAAACCAATTTGACAATAAATTATATTTAAAAAAAATATTTCTGTTCCTAGGTGAGGAGGCCCAATTGGAGTTGCAGCCCTCCTCCCAGGCAACTGTGATTAGCCTAATAACAGGCTATGGTGGCTGGGCACTCACCTGTATGCTCTGGGAGGGAGAGGGGGAGGCAGGGGTTGGGAGAGGCGTGGCCTGACAGTGGGAGTGTGGTCTTTCTAATTAATTAGAAGACCCTCCCTCAAGCCCCATACCCCAAGCCTGGGTCACCATGGCAACAAGTGGGTGAGCAGATTGCCTGAGGAGGACACCAGGTCTGTGGGTGGTTAGGCAGGAACAGGCAAGGAACTAATGAGGGGAATGGAGGAAGAGCAAACAGGAGCTGAGAGGTAATCCAATTTCTTGGCCTCACAGAGGGCCAGCTGAGGCCACTGCTGACTCACCTGCTTCAGAGGTGGTCTGGGGTCCTTCTCCAGCGAAGAGTCTGGCTCTCAGGGCTACCACCTGGGCAGCAAGCCTGCCTCAGTTTCTGCAGCCCTTTCCCCTCACCGGGCCTAAGTAGCTTGCCCTGACTCATCAGTGTGAGGACTGAGCCAGAGGCCACCGGGTTGTTTGGTCAGTCATGGGGGCAGCCTCAATACTCATCCATAAGGATGGGGAAGAGCCAAGACATCCAGGGTTAGGGAAGCTGTGGGGCTTGCTGGAGGTGGGGCATGTAAGGAAAAGGAAGAAATGTCTCAGAACCAGACAACAGTCAGTTGGGAGACCCTTGGAGGTCTTTTGCTCTAGTCTCTCAACGCTGGGTGCATGTTAGAATCACTCGGAGAGTCTTTAAAAAATTCACTCCAGACCAACTAAGTCAGATTCCTTGTGGGTGGGACCCACACACATGTAGTTTTTCAAAATGCCCTATGTAATTTCAATATGCAGGGAACTATCAGTTTAGCCCCTCTACTTGCATTTCATAGATGAGGAAACTGAGGCCCAGGAAAAGGGGAATGACTTGTCACATAAAATACTGGCAGAGGGAGAAAATTTGAATCTGGTTTCTTGACTCCAACTCCAGGATTATCCTACCAATAGCCTACCAATGACTGGACAATCCTACCAATAACTGCAAATTCCATATGCAGGGGCAGGGCACACAAGGGCATGGGCAGGGGAAGAGAGAACCAGCCTGGCTCTGGGCTTTCAGGCTCTTCAGACTCCAGCCCTGGCAGAAAAGCCTTTTTCATCATGTCCTGTCCTCTGAGCTTAACCATCTTGGACCCTCTAGGTAGCAGCAGAGGATGGGTGGGGTTGGAAGACCTGACCTGAAAGTGCCCTCCTTTTCCTACAGAATCCCCCTTTCCCACCTCAGTCAGGCCACCGCTGGGCTCACTCAAGTTCTGGCTGTTGCAGCCAAGTTGCTATGGGAACTGGGAGGGGAAGGAAGCAGGGGGTAACTAGAGGGAACACCAATTAACCCAAAAAGGAAGCTGGGAAGGCTATCCCGCCCCTCCTCCCAGCTGGGCTGCTAAAGAACTCTTGAAATGGGAGCGGGAAAGATGAGGGGGATCCCAACCCCTTCTGGGCTCTGGAGTGGCCAGTTTAGGGAGGACCAGGAGAACCTGGAAAGCCTTACCTTCCTGCTTCCTGGCTTGCAGCCCTGGCCAGGGCCTTCTCATCACTATGCTCCTTTGGAAAGACGTATCTGACTTCTCCTGGCCCCCAGGGTGCTGTGTGAATGCACAAAAGTGAGTAGGTAGGCACACAGACCAAAGTCAAGACTCAAGGCCAGAGGGTTTAAAAAGAGGAGGCATCCTGGACTCCTTGGTTTAAGAGCTGGAAAACCATCCAGAGAGGAGAGCTTCTGTTCTTGCCAACCAGAAAGTCGGCAATTTCCTTCCTGGATTCCAACTTGCTAATGTCCCTAGGGCCTGTTTCCCCATCCAAATCCTCCCTACAGACCTTCTTTTTATGGTTGCTTGTTTTCTTAATGTACTTCTGGGACCCTTGGCCAGGAGCTGCCACTGCAGAGCCCATGGAGACAGAGCAGCAATCAGAGCTGGACTTGGGGATGAAATCCACTGTCCACTGCAAACAAGTAACCACCCTACCCCCAGATTTTACCTAAGGGGAAACTGAGGCCCAGTAAAAGGGATTGGCTTAGGAAGTCAGAGGCATGCAGGCAATCAACTACAAAGCCAAGATTAAAATGGGTACTCTGACAACTAACCCCTTGCCTCTTTGCACCACATCCATCAGCACACTTAGAATTGTGTGAGGTACCTCCTTGGGCAGAGTCTGAAAAGAGCCATGTGCTCCTATTCCTGATTCTGGGCTTTCAAAGAATTGGATCAGAAAAGGATAAGATCAAAGTCAGTCTCCAGTTTGGGGGAAGGAGATCATGGACATAACTCTGGAGACAGCTGTAGTCACTGGGATTGGCAGAGTCAGACTGGGATTAGAGGCATGACAGGGCAAATCCAGGTGGATAATAAGGCTTTACTTAAGTGGCTATAAAAATAAGCAACAGCTTTCCTGCTTCAGAGAATGAGCAGTCATGGGTCAAAGTGGCCTGACCTAGCCTGGAAGAAAGGCAGGTGAGATGGATGAGAGGTGGGTAAGAACTTAAAGCCACTGCAGTTCCAGAAGGACCTCACACATCCAAGCTTCCTAGGCCATCTGCTCAAAGGCCAATGGCTGGGTGGGCCTGGCTTGGCCAGGGGCAGCCTGGTTAGTGAAAAGTGGTGTTCCTAATGCAGGGGCAGCTCTTAAGGAGCCTAGGTGATCCATATCAATTACACGAGCAGAAGAGGCAGGTTTATGACCACTCCAGAATGGAAGTGACTGTGAGAGTCATCACGACACTTCCCTGTCTGCTATTGGAATTTCCATTCCAACATCACTGCCAAGCACTATTGTCACAGGGCTCTTACTCTCTCCCAGAGCAGCCCATATCTTCAGACAACTCTAACAGTAAAAGAAGTTCTTCCTTCTTTTGAGCTAATGCCCTCTCTGTGGCTTTACTCATGGCTCCTACTAGCTCTATAATCAGCTTCCTATCCCCTTTGATAGTCCTGAAGTTATTTGTAAACTTCCCTGAATCAGGTCTTCCCATTCATTTGTTCGTGCAATGATCACTTTCTGAACGTCTTCTGACTATCTGGCGCTGTGATGGGGGGGAGGGGCTACAGATGATGAAGATAAGATTGCTATCTTTAAGAAGAAGGAGAGACAACAATGTGAATCAATCATTATAAGTCACTGTGATAAGTAAGTAGTATGTGCTTGGTACAGTGTTAGCATAGAGGGAGGAGTGATCAACTGTTTTGAATGCTGGGGACATGAAAACATCTCCATGTGGGAGAGGCTTGAATTGGGGCTTGGAAAAAATTAGTAGAAGTTCACTAGGTGGAATAGGGCAGGGATAAGTGTATTTCAAGCAAAGGAATCAGTAGGTATAAAGGTCTGGAGGTGTGAAATAGTGCTGGGTTCAGACACTGTAGGTAGTTTAGCATAATTAGAGGCTGCAAAGGGAGATGTAATAGGAGGTGAGGCTGCAGAGGAAGGCCATGCCCATATTATGATATGTTCCGGATGCTGAGGAGGATGTGGACTTCATCTTATAGGGAACTGAAAGCTTTTAATGAGTTTTAAATAATTGCTTTTTAAAAGATCACTTATCATCACTTCTGTGGCTAACTTTACAGACTGTGTCTGAAAGTATGGATGATGGAGTGTAGGCATCAAGACTGAAGGTAGGGAGACCAGTTAGGAAACTATTGCAATAATCTTAGTGAGAGATGATGGGGACCTCAACTAAGGCAGTAGCAGCACAATTAAGAAGTGGAGAGAAGGGGTGGATGAGAAGAGATGTCAAGGAGGTAGAACCAACAAGATAACTTATGGGGGTAGGGAATGAGGGAGAGGGAGGGGTCCAGGATGACTACCAGGTTTCTGGCTTTAGTGTCAGGATGAATAGTAGTTTCTTTCATTAAAGAAGGGAAATCAGGAGGAGAGGTAGATTTGGGGGTGCAAAAGATGAATTAAGTTTTTGGCCATAATGGAGCACCTGGGTGGCTTAGTTGGTTAAGCAACCAACTGTGGCTTGGGTCATGATCTCATGGTTCATGAGTTCAAGCCCTGCATTAGAGGGCTGTCATCTCTGCTGTCAGCACAGAGCCTGCTTCATATTCTCTGTCTCCCTCTCTCTCTCTCAAAAATAAATAAAACAATCATTTAAAAAAATAAATATAAAAAAAAAAGTTTTTGGCCATATTGACTTTGAAGTATATGTGGGTCAGGTAGGTATAAATGTCCAGGAGCCAGTTGGATATAATGGTCTGAGCTCAGAAGGAAGATCTGGGCTAGAGACAAATCACCAAGGGATAGGGTTAATCATTAGAAACATGGTAGGACTGTACTTTCCCCCACCCTTTGAAGATAAGCATGACCATATGACTTACTTTGACCAATGAAATGTGAGTTGAAGTCACATGGATCATTTTTGGGGAGAAGCTCTAAGAGTTGGTATATGATTTGCCATTCTCTTCCCTCTGCTGTTGACTATGGAAACAGTATTGAGAAGCTCCTGTCCTCCACTAGCCTGGGTCTCTTGGTGACTATCATGAGCAGATGATCCCTGATGACCTGTTTCAGACATGTAGGGTGAGCAAGAAATAACTGTTGTGCTAAGCCTCAGCTGTTTAGGAGTTGTGTGTTATCACAGCATAATGTAGCTCACCCTGACTGATAAAGCAATAGTGAAAGCCAAAGAAGTGGATGCTATTGCTTAGGGAGAGTGAGCACAGAGAGAAAAGAACCAACAGTGGATCCCTGGAAATCACTAACATTTAAGGGGAAGGTGGAGGAAGAGAATCTGATGAAGATAGGGGAGTAGCTTAAAAGATTAGAGGAGAAACAGAAGAGAGTGGCTCTTTTTTTTCTGAAAATTAGGGGAGGAGAGAGTTTCCAAGATGAAGGAGTGGTCAGCAGATAAGGATTCAGACAGAAACATGCTGGCAGTCCCATCATGGTGAGAGCAGTTTCAGGGGATCACTGGGGGCAGAAACCAGACTGAAGCCAATTTAAAAGGGAATGTGAAGGAAGAAAAATGGAGATAGCTATGTGTAGACTACTCTTCTAAGAAGCAAATACTCCCGGTTTTTTCAATTATTTCATAGGATGTGGTTTCTAGTTCTCTCTTCTATCCTGGTTCTTCATATTCAGATGAGTTCCTATTTTTCTGTGTCCCTTGCAACTGAACCCAATACCCAAATAGAGTTTATCAACACAAATAGAAGTATCAGCCCTCCTGACCTGGAAGCTCTGTTTCTGTTAATGCAGACTAAAACCACATTTGCTCTCCGGAGGACTGTGAATCCAAATTCACTGTGTGAATTCAAATTCAGCTGAGAGAGATGGAAAGAGATAGGCCTGCCTGGAGTGTGGGATCAAAGACATAGCCTAGATCAAAGTCCCTGAAAGGAGCCCAAGCCTTCTGGTAAGACATCTGTATACATTAAATCCTTGAAACTGTAGGCTACCTGAGGACAGGGATTTTATCTTAATTATCTGTGCTTACAGTGTTTTACAGCTCTGATGGGGAAATTGGAGATGCATTAGCAAAAAGTCCTAGAAAACTAAGCAAATAGAAAAAAAAGGCAAATATTAACTCCAAGAAAACAAGTTGACCAAGGAAGAAAATGTAATCCAGTATTCTACATGACTCAGCTGTGAACAATATTTATAGTCCTAATGATGTAAAAAAGGAATACTCGTAAAGTCAGAAGTTGTGATATGCCAATATTGGATGTATGAAGGGAGGGGAAGTAGGTGTACACATACAGTGCTGCTGATAGCAAGAGAGCAAATCTGCCTCTAATAAAGTCAATAGATATTTAAAACAGAAAAAAATCAAGAAATAGCATTGGCATGCCATTTTGAACTGTGGGGGTAAATATCAGAAAAAACAGCTAAGAGATTTGAAAATATTTAAGTCTAAAGAGTGAGGCTCTAGGGTTGAGCAGAAGGCTTCTGTTTTAATTTTAAGCATTGAGATCCATATTTAGCATTTAAAAGACAAATTATACATATCTTTCATACACATATACACACACTGATATTTAAAACAGAAAAGTCAAGAAATAGCAGAACTGGCATATCACTAGAAATGTAGAGATAAATATTAGAAGAAAAAGGTAAGAGAATTTCTGTAACACTCATTCTGAAGAATGAGTATACATATGTAGCTTATACAGGTTTCTTAACAATAAAACAAAAATCTCCAAGACTTAACCTGACCAACCTCACCAGACTCAGGCCCAAAGCCCCAGGTCCTGTACTACCCAGTCCTGGGTCATCTACTCCATTACCACTGCCTGGGCCATGAGGTTGGGCCATGTAAGCTTAACAGGCCAACAGAACTAATGAGTGGTCCTATAGCCAAAGAGAGGAACTAATGTGAGAGGAAAGGAGCTTTGGGGGTTTCTGTGCCCAATGGCTATGCAGGCCACCACAGGAATGTTGCCAGTGTGACAGTGACAGCTGTTGCTTCCTTTGAGCTGCACACAGACATATGCAGCATAAAATCCCACTGCCCCCTCCCAGGCACAGGTGTTTGCCACACACTGCTAGTCCTGGGCCCAGGCCCAGAAAGCAATCTCTAGCCTTCTGCAGGGATCATTGTGAAACCAGCTTCCTGACCCTGCCTTCTTCATTCCCCAAATGCAGTACCTTGATAGACAGATGAGAGGCTGAGGAGAACAGAGACCTGATAAAAGAATCTGTCAGCTGTGTTTGGTCTCTAGGGATGAGGTGAATCAAGGCGTTGGAGTCCTTCCATCTCTGCCTCTTTCTTCCTCAACCTAAGCATGTCTTTGTGCCCTCACTTCTAGAATCTCTCCAGTTGCCTTCTGGCTCCTAACCTCCCACTCCCATGCCAGACACTTCACCTGCTCCCAAATTACCTTTCCCATCTCTTAAGCAGTCCATCTTGGTGTTGTCAATCTCAATTGGGTATTAAACAGTCATTTGGATTAAACACATCTAATTAAGGTAAGAATAATAACTAGCTGCCATTTATTAAGTGCTTGCTATATGTCAGGCTCTGTTCTAAGCAACTGACATTTATTAACTCCTTGAATCCTCACAACTACCCCCTGAGGTGGAGACATATTTACAGGTGAAATAGGAAGGACCAGAGAGTGTACATAACTTGCCAAAGGTCACACAGTGAATAATAATAATGGTGGCTACCATTTCATGAGCATTTTCCATCTCATAGGCACTGTAGTCTTAAGAGGTTAGCATGTTGTAGGTCAGTTAAGCATCACAATGACCCTGTTTCCTAATTTCAAGTGTGAAGAAAGTGAGGTTCTAAGAGAGTGAAAGAAAATGTTCAAGATCTCAGCAATTATTTTATGGAGAAGACAGATTTCAAAGCCAGATTTACCTGGACTTTAGTGCCCAAGCTCTTATATCCTGTATTGCCCCTTGGCTGGTACCTCTCCATTTCACTATTACAATTAAAATAATTAGCTGGTTACTTAAATCTTTTTGATAGAATTTCAGGTCAAGTTGGGGAAAGATCTCTAGGACTGGATGTGAGAGTGATTTTCCAAAGTCAGTGTATTTAGGGGCACCTGGGTGGCTAAGTCGGTTAAGCCACTGACTTCAGCTCAGGTCATGATCTTGCAGTTCATGAGTTCGAGCCCCACATCGGGCTCTGTGCTGACAGCTCACAGCCTTGGGCCAGCTTTGGATTCTGTGTCTCCCTCTCTGTCTGTCCTTTCCCTGCTTGCACTGTCTCTCTCTCTCTCTCTCTCTCTCTCAAAAAATAAATAAACATTAAAAACATTTTAAAAATTTGAAAAAAATTAAAGTCAGTGTATGCAGCCCATTTCTTGTATGAATAAGGTTTTCTTTGTAAGGGGATGTGAAGGGAAGAATGTTTGGGTACTAGGGGCTACAAATGAACATTTCCACTCTCCCATCAAAGCACTCCCTTCCCACTTTCCTCTAAACACACACACAAACACACAAATTAGGAGATGGAGATGTTGAGAAGAAGCAACTACTGCTTTGTTTCATCCAAACCCACCAGCTTCCTACCCACAGCTGAAGGCTCACTATTTCTGCTTTAATCTTTGGCAGCAGGTGAAGGGAAGGCTGTCTCCTTGTAGAAAGGTTTTCTTGGCTATGGACACTAGCTGTCCTGTCATGGGTCCTATCATTTAGGGGCTTCTGGAACAGTTTTGCCTTGGAAGATTCCAATGCAAGAGTCCATTCCTTCAGAAAGGCCTCAGGGCACTCTACCTAATCTCTCCTACCCAGGTTGCCCCATAAATGTTCTTCACTGCAAAGCCTTTGCTTAAGTCAGATGGAGAGTTAGCTAAAGCTAGGTTCAGACTCTGGCTCTGCCAGTACTAGCTTTGTGAACTTGGACAAGTCACCTGCAAGGAGGCAGGGACTCAGCCACTAATTTGCTATGTGGCTATGAGCAAAGTACTTTCCCTCTCTGGGCCTTAGTTTGGATCCAAGATGATGATCCCTAGGGAGGCAGCATGTATGAGGAGAAGACAGGGTCAAACATCTTTAAACTCAGTCCTGAAGTCAAATCCCAGGTCTGCTCTTACCAGTTATGAAACCTCAAGCAAGTGACTTAAATTCCCTGATCTACATTTTCCTCACCTGCAAAATGGAGATAATAAAAGCACCTATCCTTACCTTTCTATAAATTATGTTGGCAAGGCAACTAGCACAAAGCTTTACCTATAGTTTAATTGTACTGGCACAGATTGGGCAGTACCATTGCCTTCTGGCAATCAAATCCCTGGATTTGACTTGGATTCAAATCCCAGCTCCAACTCTTACTAGCTGAATGACCTTGAGCTAGTTTACTTAACCTCTCTGAACCTGTCTTCTCCTATGTAAAACAGGGATACATATTTTTGCACTTCCCAAGGTAGATGTAAGAATTAAGGGCCTGGGATAGTTCTTTTCTTTCCATTCCCTCCTTTCAGCTCTAAGATTGAAATAACAAATGAAAAAAACAACTGACACAAATGTGATCAGAAAAAGGTTAAAACCATTCATACATATAAAAGAGTACATATAAATCAATAAAAGAAACACACAAGATATAAACAGACAATTCACAAAATGGGCAATACAAATGGCCTACAAAGAAGAAAAACAAATTTTTGACCTAAGGAATGCAAATTAAAAGCCAATGCTCTGCCATTTTTTCAACCCCAACTTAGTAAAGCTTTAAAAATATGATACTCAATACTGGAAAAGGGTGGTAAATTAGTCCCACACTTGTGGCAAGGATATAAACTAGATATGGATATAACCCTTCTGGAAAGAAATTGGTAAGACAGAAATTTTGTATGTCAAGAGCCTTGAAAAGAGTAGGACTCTTTGATTGTGTTAGACTAGTCCCAAATGTTCATCCTGCAGAATTAATGTTTATGCTCCCATTTGTATGCAAAACAAAGGAAAGAAAAAGTCATTTGGTGTGCAAATGTTTATGTAAGCTCAGAGAGAGGGGCAGAAGGATACACACGGAATTGTTAACATCAATGACCTCAGGGCATAAACCTCTATTGTTAGATTTGGTCCATGAGTATGCATTATTTTGTGATTTAAGAAACTCAGCAAAGTAGAGAAATAAAGAAATGATTGACATAGCATTTATTAAAAAAAGGAATCATAGATCTGACAGAGATTTGTGAACAAAGATATTCATCACAGCATTAATTGTAATAGTAAAAGTTGGAAGTAAAGTAAATATCTCACAATAGGAGCCTAGTTAAATAAGTTGCACTATATTCCTGTGATAGAATATTGTACACTCATCAAGAATGATGTTTTCTAATATTTAATTACATGGAAAGATACTTGGCATAACTTTAACAGTAACTTTAAAAGAGCAGGGTGAACAACTATGATTTCAACTATGTAAAAATAGATACTTCTATCTATTAGGATGGCTATTCTCAAAAAATGGAAAATAATAGGTGCTGGGAAGGATGTGGAGAAATTAGAATCTTTGTGCACGGCTGAGAAGAATGTAAAATGGTGCAGGTGCTGTGGAAAACAGTGTGGTGATTCCTCAAAAAGGTAAATATAGAATTATGTGATCCAACAGGTCCACATCTAGGTATATACCCCAAAGAATTGCAAGCAAGGATTCAAACAGATACTTGTACACCAATGTTCTTAACAACATTAGTCACAGTAGCCAAAAGATGAAAGGAAATGAAAACATATGTCCACACAAACACTTGTCCATGAATGTCCATGGCAGCTTTATTCATAATTACCCAAAGGTGGAAACAACCCAAGTACTCACAGACATGAATGGATAAACAAAATAAGGTATATCCAGAGAATAAAATATTACTTGACTATAAAAAAGAATGACACATGCTACAACATGGATGAACCTTGAAAACATTATGTTAAATGAAATAAGCCAGACACAAAAGGACAAATAGTGTATGATTCCACGTAGATGAGGTACTGAGAATAGTCAAATTCACAGAGCCAGAACATAGGATAGAGGTTACTGGGGGCTGGGGAAGGGAGGTATGGAAAGTTATTGTTTAATGGCTATAGAGTTTCTGCTTAGGAGAATAAAAATGTTTTAGAAATGGGTAGTGGTGATCATTGTACAACATTGAAAATGTAATTAATGTCACTGGATTGTACACTTAAAAGTGGTTAATATGGTAAATTTTATCTTATGTATATTTTACTATAATGGAAAAACTAAAAAAATATATATGCCAGAAAAAGACCTATTAGGAGGAGATACACTATAACATTAAGAGTGTCTCTGGGTCCTTTTACCTATTGTACTTCTATTTTCAAAATTTCTCAAAGAGCATGTCTTTGGTAATTGGAAAAAGGGGTATTTTTGCAAGACTCTGAGTCTATAATTCTGGAAGCTTCACTTGGTGTTAGAAGTTCTAGTTGAGTTTAACCCTAAGCAGATACATTCACCTTTTACAGATCTGCCAGGTGGCCATGCTATCTGCTGAAAACCAAATAAGAAGACAGGAAACAATGGTAACCCCCACCACCACTACATGTCTCTCTGCAGCAGCACTTGGTGAGTTGGCACTTCCTTCTACTCCCCCAGAGAAGCCTAGCCATCCCAGGCCAGGGCTCACCAAAACACTGGCAAGGGAACTAGGTGTCCAAAGCTCAGGACAGGCGTCATCAGGCTCTGGGGTGACAAGGTCTCACTGTTTCCCCTACCAGCTCTCCCAGCAGGTGCTGGGTGGGGCTCAGGCCTGCACCAGGCCTGTTGTGGAGGACCTTCTCCCCTCCTGCACTGGTTGGTCTTTCTAGTGGGTGAGGCTGAGAATGTAGGGAATACCTTCCCTCCAGGCAAGGGGAGCCCAGTGCTTCCCACCTCTTTTGTAGAGCCCACGGAAAAAGAAGGCAGCAAACACTTCCCTTCCTGGCACCCATCCTCTGTCACTATCCCAAGAGGGTACTGGTGATTGTTGCTGGGTCCCAAGGACAAGAGACTGGGGTACCAAGCCAAGAGGATTTTGGTGGATCCCCACTTTGCATTTGAGCGACTCCAGGGGACCCCAAGCTGCCAAGAGGCCTTGTTGGACTTCCTCTGAGGTCAGTGTGGCTTTGCAGCCCAGACTCTCAGTAGCCAGCTGGGCATTGTTTCTGACAGCTGAAGGACACCATTAACATTTTCTTTATACTTGTGTGCTCTGGGGAAAGAACAGACAGACCTGATTATGTATCCCAGTCCCCCCACCTTTGGGCTGTGTGGCATGGGTGGGTCACTTCCCTTCACTGAGCCTCAGTTGTCTCATTTGTAAAGTAGGGATAATGATAGTACCCACCTGCTAGGATGACTGTCAGGATTTAAATGTGTTTATGGACACCTATAAAGCCCCTGTAATCTCCCAGGCACTCAAAAGCCCCCTTTCCCTTTCTTATCACTTTCTGCTTTGGCACCAGTCTGCCTAGCCTTCTAGCCCAGAGACTTGTGGCTCAGGTTCCAGCTCCCTTCTCCAGAATCCATTTGAGCAGGAGCTTTGGTCCTGGCAGCCCCTATTAGTCTGTAGTAACTCCTTCCCTCCCCAGGGCCAGCTGCAGCTTGCCTGTGCCCCTGCTCTCCCCTCTAAGCACCTACCTGGCTCAAGGTGTCAAAAATTCAGGCTGTTCTGAACCCCCTCTTATGCCTAGAGAGAAAAGTCTGATCCCACATGCCTAGCCACCGGCATAAGCTTTGGTGTACGTGCCTCTAATCACAGGAACACAACATACCCATTCTCCCGAGACCTCCCGGGTCAGCATTGGAGAATGGTGCTTCTGGAAGCCCATATTTGTCTAGACCCCATCAGAAGGTGCCCCTGGCTTTCTAGCAAACACCTGCAGCTGGGATGTGCATGAAACTGAGACAAGAGCTGAGGTGGGGGTGGAAGGCACGTTTGATGCCCAGTCTGCCTGGGCAGACAGCAGGTAAACAGCCTCAGAGGGTGGGAACACAAAAGAACTGCCCTGAGGGAGAAGATTTTCTAGGGCAAACTCCCACCCTTGAGCCTGAGATGTCCTCCTACATACCCACCTACACACGGAGGGGTGGGTGTGTCCTTTCCCTGAGGTACCAATGCCTAGGGAGGAGACGACAGGCACCTGTATGACTTAGAAGCATCCTCTCAGGCTAGTGATGTGTTCTGAGGTCCATGACCCTCCTTTATCCTCAGTCCCGCCCACCGTCTTCCCTTTCCTCACCCCACCTCCACTGTGTTCAGCAGACTTTTCCAGCAGACCATGAGACTAGGTGGGAGGCTGCTGGGCTCCCTTCCTCCACCTAGCTCCCCCCACCCCCACCTTCAGGAGATACCAGCAAATCCTTCCTGGAGGTTCCCGTTGCTATGGTGACTATAGTAGTCAGGCACCAGCATGTGGGAAGGATGGGAAGTATCCATGAAGAAGATTGTGTGTCCATGTGAGTGTGTGTCTAAGTGTGTGTGCATGTCACACATACACATGTCTACCCTGAGCAGGGAGCAGGAAGGCAGGGAGGACATGAAAGCAGAAAGGGAGAGGAGGAGGGAGGGAGAGGACAGAAGAGGGGGCCAGAAGATGGAAGGGGGTGCAGGAGAGCGGATGGGGATAAGGGAGGTGAAGTGTGAATGGGGTGTGAGAGATGCAAGGGGTGAGGGGGCATGGAGGTTATCAAGGGAAAGAGGTACAGTGCAGGGTGGCAGGAGGGAGTGGTTAGGGCAAGGAGCCAGAGAGGGGAAGAACATGGGGTAAAAGTTGGGAGGGGTGTGTGGTAGAGGTGGGTGATGAGGGGAGTGGGGTGGGAGGGGAGATGGGGTGAGGGGATGGACGTAACTGCTGGGAGAAGTGGGGGTTGGATGAGTGTAGGTGTAGGGGTAGGGATAAGAAAGTGAGGTGTGGGTGCAGCTTGTGAATGCTCTGGCATGATCTTCTAAGAGATTGGAAAGGTTGTGTGGCCATTGGTATGTGGGTTGGGTGTGGGCTAAAATTTGAGAAGAATGTGGGGGTGGGGGTAGGTCAGGATGGGGGTGAAGGGGTCTGGAGAGGTGTGGGCAGCATGAGGTCACTTTCCTACTCCCACGTCGAATCCACTATATCCCTGTCTGAGCTATGCACATTGCCTCTTCTCTGGCCCTTCTCTTCCCAGAAGCCCAATGCTCACATTCCTGGGCAATGAGCTTCTGTGGATTTAGAGACTCCTCCCCAGCGGAGGCTTTCCCATGGTTCCCAGGAGGCCCCTTCTTAACTGTCTCTCCCTCCCCCCACCCCCAGCACGGACCAGGGATTCCTCTCTGCCTTCAAGAACCCTGGGTCAGGGAGGCCGACTGTGGGGCACTCCTAACATGTAACCTCGAGTGACAACAGGGACCACTGGCCAACTTGGGGCATCTGCTCTTTGCCCAGTGACCTGAGCTCTCTGCTCTCAGTATCAGTGTCAGCCCAGGAGTCCTGCTTGGCAGGAAAGCTGTGGCAGGTGGGAGGAGAAAGGAAGGCAGTGAGGCAGAAACAGCTGCCAGCCAGAGTGGAGGAAGAGCAAGGCCCCAACGGTTATGGGCAGAAGGCAAGGTGCTGGCTCTGGCAGTCCCCTCCTCTGTGTGTCAGGCCCCTCTCTCTGGCCCTTCCCATCCGAGGCTCCTGTTCAGGGAGCAGGCTCTGCTCACGGGCCTAAACTCTGGACTGATACAGACCTCAGAGGTCACCTGTCCAACTCCCCCCATAATCTGGAGTTAGAGTCATCTCCATGGCATTTCTGCCAGGAGTCTGCCTGAATCAGGCCAGACATTTACTGGGAGCAGGAGCTCATTTCCTTCGAAGGCAGTCTGTTCCCTCTTTGGAAGGAAAAAAGCTGTTAACTGGGCAACTCTGATGTGCCAGGCCTAGGTACTGTGCAGACTTCTCATTAATGATGACCTCACAGGGCTGTTATGATGAATTCACTCCATTTTATAGATGAGATGAGTGAGGCTCAGAGAGTTGAAGTCCCTAGCTCAAGGTCACACAGGTAATAAATAAAAGAGCTGAGTTGGAACCCAGGACTTTCTCACTACAAAGTCCCTGGCGGGGGGGTTGGGGGGGGTGCTAAGCAGGACATGCCTCCTTTGCACCGTGACGGCTCTTCTGAGGTTGGAAGTCAGAGCCCATATCCTCCCGAGTCTCCTTTTCGCCTGTTGAAACAGCTGCTTCAACTCTGTCCAGGAGAACTCAGGTTCCAGCCCCCTCCCGACCTGCTCAGTGTGAGATCCAGAATGAAACACACACAGTCTGCCAGGTGGGTTCAAGCCTATCCAGAATAGAGTAGAACTATCACATCCTTCCTTGGCACCAACCTTTACTTATGTGGCCCTATGGCTTGTAAGAGAGCTAATTGTCCTCTTGGGATTCTTTCCCTTCTTGGATGAGAATTATGAAAGAAGAAGCCAGGGTTTTGTTTTCATTTCCACCACTCCCCGTAGTCGCAACGTCCTGAATTTTGAGTAGGAAAGGGGCAGAGGTGGGGGAAAAGGCAATCAGCAGCAGGCAGCGGCCTGGCAGGGTTGGGACGGGGGAGACCTATGGGGGAGTGAGGTGGCTGTCCAGTAACCACGGGAAGGGCTGGGAGTGAGGGCCAAGGGGAGGGGGAGCTAAGAGCTTAGGGGGAGGGTGTGTGCACAAGGAGATGAGGGAGGGGTGGAGCACCGGCCTGGGGTTGGGAGAGGTCAGGGTGGGGGTGGGCAGCGGCCTGCCTAAGTTAACATCCCCTACTGTGCGAGAGGAAGTCAGTCGCACATTAAGGAAATGTTGCAGCTGGTACTAAATTGGGAGGTGTCACAGGCAGCAGTGAGGACAGGTATGATTCGTGGGGGCCTGCATGGCCCAAAACAGGGGCAGAATGTTGCCGAAAAAGAGAACAGGGTTTCTGGGGCTGCCCCGGAAAGATCTGAGACACTCAGGACAGGGCCCCAGGAATGGGGCGGTTACCTGGCCCTGGACCAGGGGTTCCAAGCTTGGTTTCCAGAAGTAGAGGAAGCCTCTTCACCCTGGCCTGGGCTACAGGCTCTCTACCCAGGAGAAGCTTTGAGGATGGGGCATCATCTCCAAAGGATCCCCTTTGGGGCAGGGGCTGGACAGGAGGGCTTGGAGCCTAGGGGCAGGCTTGGGAATCGGCAAAAAGGACTGGGATAGAGGTGGAATGGTGGGGTGAAGAGAGAGGGGCTGCAGGTAGGAGCAGAGCAGGGCTGCCTTCTCCCTCAGTGCCCATAATGCAGCTGCAATCCAGAGTCCTGGAGGCCTAGGCCTCAGCTGAGGGAGACAGCGCTGAAGACGAGGGGGAAAGACTAGGATAAAGCTGGCACTGCCCTTCTCCCAGCACAGCTGGCAGCAGGAGAGCAGGCAGAGTTCACCTGAGAGGGAGAGCAAGAGAGTGACAGTGACAAGGAGATAAAGGAGAGCAGGGAGGGCTTCAGCCAAGGGGAACCTGATGGGAGGCTACGGCAAAAGCATGCCTGTGCTCCTCTGCAGAACATGCAGGTTGGAGGCTTGGCACTCCTACGCATCAGCTAAGTGACCTCACACAAACTGCTGGATTCCCCCTGCACCTCAGTTTCCTCATCTGTGAAATGGGGATAATGGTGCTGGTATTGCCATCCTCCTGGGCAGTTGTGATCTCATAATATATGCGGGAGAGGGTAAAACCCTAAGCACAACATCAATGTCAGATGTTACATTATTATTACAAAACACTATCAGCTATCTCTTCCCACTTAAATCTCACAAAAGACTGAGAATGTAGGCAGAGTGAGGATTAGGGTCCCCATTTTACACATGAGGAAATGGAAGCTCAGAGAAGTGAAGTGACATGCCCAAGGTCACACTGCTAACAAGTGGCGGAGGTGATAAGGCCTCCTGAATCCAGGACATCCTTTCTCCTACATCAAACTGCTTGGTAAAAATAAGTAATATGAGGGATCATTATTTAGTGTGGCATCAGACAGAGCTTGAAGGCAACTATAATATGGGAAAAATAAACCCATGGGAAAGTTGTGGTGTGGTCTCTCAGGCATCCTGGTGACAGAAGAGAAGAAAAATGATTGGGGCCATGGGATTAGAGGGAGGGCCACAAAGATAGACATCCTTTATTATTCTGTCTGCTAGTGGACCACATCCCTCTGCTCTCACCGAGTGTATATCTGTTACTGACATCGAGGGTGTGTGTCTGTCTACATGACAAAACGTGTCCTTCTTCATGTGACAGTTCTTCCGCCTGTGTGTCTCTGACATCGTGGGGAGACACGCCTGTGGGGGACACGGTGTCTGCTTCTATGGCACTGTTTGTGGGTGCGACAATCTCTATATCTCTGTATGACTTTGCCTGGGGTGGTGGTGGTGGTGTATGGAAGTGTGTGTTTGTCTATCTGTCTGTACACCTTTAAGAAGTGGAATATCTCATTTGGTAGTGTGAGTGAGGCAGTGAGTCAGCTGAGGCAGAGGGAGGCGGGAGGGAGACTGCTAGGTTACGAGAACAGGAAAAAGGAGGAGAAAGTGAAGTCAGGAGCAAGGAGCTGCCCCTTTTCTCCCCAATCCCCTGCCCAATCCTTAAGAAGCTTACGAAGAGCATGGAACCCTGAAGAAGTCCATGGGGGTCACATTTCATGGAAAGGGGGCACTTTCTGCCCCTCCCCAAGGCCTCAGAGGGAGACAAGTGAGGATAGGAGTCACTGTCTCCCTCTCCAGCTCTCAGCCCCTAGCTCCAGGAAGAGTGAGGCCACCACCCCACCTGGTCTCCTCCTCACTTGACCCTTTGACCTTGCTGCTCTCTTCTCTCCCCAAGGCAGGCCACCTGGCCAGGCTGAGCAAACAGGGCAGTAGCACCACATCCCAAAATGCTTACAGCCGCCATGCACCTCTTGTCCAGAATGACCCTGCTGAGGGTCAAGAAGTTTCTCCATACCCAGCTCTGCCCTAGGCAGGCCCATTCTGCTGCGGCCTCCCCTCTCCTCTGGATGCCTGTTCCTAGCAGCCAGACAGCCAGCTTCCCCTCCACTGCTACCCCAGTGTACTGGGAAGGCACTAGGAGTTTTGTAATGCACCAGCCTCCAGTGGCCTTCCCACAAGCTGCTGTGCCCTGTTCCCAACTCCTTTTATCAGGGACAAGGACCTGGCAGATTCCCTCCTTGGGACAAGACAGGCAACCCTGGGCTCCACCTCAGGTCATATAAGGTCAATAGAGCCTGGTGCCCCACCAGCAGGAATGCCTCTCCTCTCACCCATTGGCAGGGGCCAGAGGGTGAGGTTTAGGTTGGCAAATATTTCTCCTTCCACTTTTGGCCTTCCCCCTGCACCAGTCAGTCCCAGGACACTCGATTCCGGCCGAGGTAAGGAAGGGGACACCACTGGCTGAGAATGAAGACTGGGGAGCCAGATCCCTCTTTCCACCCCTTTGTCCGTGACCCCTCCCTCCTCATGCGGGGGCGGGGCACCAGGAAGCCCCAGTCCGAAGGTGCCCAAACCCGGAATTAATAGAAGTTGGCCAGGTGGTTAACTGACCTGAATCCCTGAGGCCCCTTCTCTGGGGAGGGTCCCAAGGTAGCATTCTTAGTGCTCTACTGTGAACGGTGGGGGTGATGGGAAGAGGTGAAGGCGGAGACCTCCTTTTTTCTCCGGGTCCCACCGCCACCGCTCCCGCCGCCGAGGTAGGTGGTGTGCCCGCGGACGCCAGTCCCTACCTTACAGCCTTTCGTGCAGGACCGGATTGAGTACTCTTCTGCCTGTAAGTATTTATGCAGCACGAGGTCGAACTCGTCATATTTTTCCTGAGCATGTCGGTCGAGCCGCTGGTACGCCTCGATACAGTTGCTACACACCTCCCAGGCCCCGGAGCCCGGGCTGGCCACCACGGCCAGAAGGTCCCCCAGCAGGGTGTCCAGGCTGCAGTCCAGGCTGTCGGGGCGGTCCATGCCCAGCAGCAAGTCCCAGACCGTGTAGGTGTCGCAAAAGGAGAGAGTGAAGTTCCGAAAGTGGCCTTTGAGCAAGTTTTTTTTGGCGGAGGGGAACTCGGCCGGGGCACGGGAAGGGGAGTCAGGGGGCCGCAGTGGGGGGGCTGGAGTAGTCGGTTCAAAAAGTCTCTGCAAAGATTGCAATTTGGTGCAAGCTGCGTCCAGCCCCGTGGGCTCTGGGACGCCACCGCAGTCCGGCCTGGGACCGGCAGCGGGGGCAGCTTTGGTCAGGTTGCTGTATTGGGGGCCGCAAGTGCCCGGGGATGCGCTGGACTCGCCGGGCGGCGGCGGCCGCAGGGGCAGCACCGCGCGAGGAGGCATCGGCTGCCGCTCCCGGCCGGTCCCCCAGGGCGGCCGCATGGCGCTGCTCAGCTCCCTGGCCCGGGGCCGGGCCCCCGCGCACAGCCACAGATGGTCAGCGAGCAGCACGGTGAAGAAGAGCAGGGACGCCAGGGACAGTCGCCATCGCTGCGCCCGCTCAGAGTCAGCGCAAGGTTTGTCGCTTGGCCTGGGAGCCCAGCAGCAGCAGCAGCAGCAGATAGTCAGCGCGGCGGCGTCTTTCCCGGGCCACATCCAAGCGCCCCTGAACATATTTCAGGGGGGTCCGGGCTGGAGGGATCAGGTAGGCGCGAGGCCGGACGGCCGTCACTGGCGGGCGAGCGGGCTGCGCGCCGCTTCGCGCTCCTTGGCGCCGTCCAGGCTCTACCTCGGGGGTTGCATGGTGAGGCAGGCCACCGGCCCGGGTCCCCGCTCAAGGCCAGAGTCGCGGGGTGCTCTCGTGCCGTCCCCGCGCTCCTCCCGCGCTCCCTCGCTCGCAGTCTGGGCGCCGCCGCCCGGCCCGCTAGGCACTGCCCGGTGTCCCGGCGGGGGGCGGTGCGGGGCACTGGGGCGGTGGCGGCTGCGGCGGCGGCGCCGCACTCCTCATAGTGTCGGGCCCCTCAGCTGCCCTCGGCTCCGCGCCACTCCGCTCCGCGCCACTCCACTCCGCGCCGGCGGCCGCCCGACTCGCACTCTGTTCTGGCCGTCTCGGCTCAGCGCAGCTCTGCGCCCCTCAGCGCCGCCGTGCGGGCCCAGCCACCGCGCTCCGCTCGCTCGCCCCGCGCCGCGCCGCGCCGCGC
>NW_024420375.1:1531970-1579524 GCF_014898765.1 Herpailurus yagouaroundi | reverse complement strand
TTTAATAAAAATTGAAAATAAAAATGATTTTTTTCTCTTTCTGTATTTAAGAGAAAGAAAAGAAGTAAAAAAGAAAGAAGAAAAAAAAGAAGGAAAATTGAATAGATGGACCTGGTAACAGATTGAAATAGGACTGAAATTACTCCGTTTTCCCCTAGAAGTCAGACTGTGGAGCGCTTTATAGTCCATGAACTAAGCAGGTGGTAAAACTTGTCTTCTTGAAGAGAGAGGTTGGTTCAGTTGGGTGGGGCTTAGTGTAATGGCTTCGTTCTCCACTAGATGGCGCTGCTTAGGCGCTGGTAGGTGCGTCTTTGCATGCGTGGGAGTGGTGAAAATGGCGTCATCCAGCTACCCAGTCTTTAGTAAAGGAACTCTGTTCTTCCTGGTCAGCAATCGCACACCCGTCCTCTGTCTTCAGCTTTTGTCCACTCCCCGCGTTTTCCTGTCTGTGACCAAGCCCCGGGCAGTACCTCTCTCCTGAGTTTTGTCTCAGATGTGGCTGTTTTCCCAAGCCCCTTACTTCTGAAGGACTGTGGCTTTGGCCTGTTCCAACCCCTCTGCAGGAGAGTCTCACCAAGCAATGACCAAATGTTGGCTGCACCCAGGAATACTTGCTGGATCCTGCTGCTGCCAGTGCCCCGAGACTGCGGCCAGGTGCCAGCCCACCCCAGAACAAGTTCATGAGATAGTGTAGCAGCAGCGTTTCAGGATTATGGAAAATCACAACACACATCTGACACCAGTCAGACCTTGTTCCAGTACCAGCGAATGTGGCCGTTCTCTGGGGTCTGCTGGGACCAGGTGGCCTCAACAGTTTCTACCAAATGTCCTTCCAGCAGTGGAACTGCTTTTCCCCATGTGGCCCAAGAACCTCCCGGACCCCACTCTGCTTCTGGGGATTTGCCCTTCCTACCAGAGTGCCACCAGGTATCGAGTTGCGGAGTTGCAGACTCTGTGCTCTCCTTGTTTATAGTCTTAATGGAACTTAAACCCTCTCCTTTCTCCTTTCTTCCTTTTTAGTTTAGTCCCTGTGGCTGTTTCTAATTTTCTACTTTCTCTCCAGCTGCTTTTGGGGAGGGTTTTTTTTCCCATATTCTCCTCCCGGTCTCTGTTCTCTGACCACCCGCAAAAGCGCCTCCCTGCCTGCTGCTGCTTCTCTCCCAAGTTCACCTTTCTTTGCCATGTACCTGCTGAATTCTGTGGTTCAAGTTGTACAGATTGTTGTGTTAATCCTCAAATCAGTTTTCTAGGCGTGCAGGATGGTTTAGTGTTGGTCTGGCTGTATTTCATGGACATAAGACACACAAAAAGCTTCCTGCTGTTATGCCATCTTGGCTCCTCCTCCATTAAAATTCATTTGTGTAAGAACTCTATTTTGTTAGTTTGAAGGCAAGACTTCAAACTTGTAAGAATTGGGCATTCCAAAACTCAGAAGCTAACCTAAATGTTTTTTTCAAGTTCATGTGAATCTGGGATAATATTTGGTACTAAAGCTAATTTAAAGCTGTTGGTTTAATTAAAATAAATTGTCTTTAGAGTTAAAAAAAGAAACAAAAAAAAAAACCCAAAAACAAGCCAAAATGAAACCAAAACCGATTTCCTCATGCTTCTCATAGCAAGGATAAAAATATGCTGCCTTAGCTCTATCCAAAGAGTTCTAAAGGTTATTATTTTGGGCTAAGTGCTAGTCCCCACATTTCACAATATAGAGAATTGAGGTGCCATCTGTTATACTGTATGTGGGCTACTCTTGGTATTTGGATATTAAGAGTCTGCTAAAACTGAAGCGTCAGACTGTGGAGTCTGTACAGGTCAAAGCCATGCCTCTCAATGTATGGGGTTTGCTTTCACCTGAACTGTGTGATAGTAAATTATATCAATCACAATGGAGTTCTGAGAATCACCTGAGAAAGAAATTTATTTTTCTTAAGTTTATTTTATTTTAAGAGTGTGAGAGAGTATGAGTGGGGGGAGGAGAGAGGGAGAGGGAGAGGGGGAGAGAGGGAGAGAGGGAGAGAGAGAGACAGAGAGACAGAGAGAGACAGAGAGACATAGAGAAAGAGAGAATTCCAAGTGGGCTTCACACTGTCAGTGGGGGGCCTGATGCAGGGCTTGAATCCACAAACCATGAGATCATGACCTGAGGGAAAGCCAAGAGCTGGGCTTACCTGCCTGAGCCACCCAGGTTCCCCACAAGAAATATATTAATCAGAGAGGAAACCATGGCTGAAAAGGAGGCCTCTAGCAAGTCTGGGATTCAGGTTTCTGCAGTATTGTCTGGGGAGGGAACCCAGCCCTCAAACACTTGCTCACTGAGGTTGGAGATACGAAGTGCCCTCTCTGTGAACACAGACCAGAACCAGAGAGGGAAGGAGCCAGGCCTATGCCATTTTGGAGCCCGGATGTAGTACAGACATGAGTGAGTCCCAGTGAAGAGTTAGCCATTATTGGCTCAGAGATGTGTGTTGTGGAATCTGGGCTATTTGGGTTTCTGGTGTTGACTTGTGCTTCCCCCAGAGTGTTTCAGGAAGTTCTTTGTGCAAATACTGTGACAACGGGTGATGAGAAAGAGGCAGAGCCCTACTCTGTGGCCCTCTGTGGAGGTCCTAGGAGTGAGATGCCCTCCTTCCCAAGGTCTTCTTTGCTCCAATCTGGCAGACTCTGTGTTCTGTTTTACCAAGGGAGTGACAGTGGTAAGGTTAGAGTGAGACCTAGGATCTTAAGGGGAAAGGAAGATTCAATGGGCCAGAGTTGGGAGTTGATCACAGCTTCTCCCATGAAGACTCTCTTTTTAGTGCAATTGGTTTCTCCTAACAAGGGAAGTGGTTTCTTTATTCACTAGGTACTTTTCTTATGGGTCAACAAGAGACCTACCTATAGAGACAAAGGTAGATTTTCCATTTGCCAGTGGGCAGATGGGCCCCTTCAGGACTGCTCTTCAGATCCTCTTTGGAGCCACCCCCTAGGCTGGGAAACGCCTTGGCCAAAAGGCTACTGGTCTGGGATCTGGTGCAGATTGCTTGTGAAGGCCAGAAAGCCCCTCTCTGCAGCTTCCTGCTTCATCTGCCACAGGGAGTTGCCTAGTGAAAGGTAAAAAGTAGGACCAGGGGACAAGGAAGGGAGGGCCTCCACCCTCCACAGCTTAATATCAAGTCACTGTCTGCCTCATTCTCTGCCACTGCAGAGCTGGATATAGAAGGGAACCAAGTGGAGGTCTTAAAGCAGCAGAACCAACTGAGCAGTAGAGTCTCAGTCACTTTGAATGCTGGTCCATGCATGACCTGAGACTTTGACCCAAGGAAAGCCTGGGTTGCCTAGACTTGGGCTTCTTCCTCAGTCCCTCCCTCAACTTCTTTCTGCACTGCTTCTGGGTGGGGGCCCACACCCTGGCATATGCTGCACTTTGGCTCTGTAGCTGTCCTATACCCTGGAGAGATTATGGTTCATTTCCTGAGGTTTGGGACATGGTGCAATGATCTAGCAGTTGCCTCTTTTAGCTGACTTTATGGACTCTAGTCTATGGCTCCCATCCTCTTCAGGAAGCAGGACTTTGGAGTCAGGCAGGCCTGGGTTTGCATCCTAGCCTAGTGAGCACAAGTGGTTAGAACCTCTCAGTTTTCCTGTCAGTGAAACGGGAAAAGTAGCTACTTCATTGTCTGTTGTGTAGATAAAATGTCATGATGGCTCTAAAGTGCCTCATACCTGGTCCTCAGTACATTTTAGCCCACCCTGAATTATGCTTTGTAGGACAAGGTAAGCATTCTCCTTTTCTTCTTTCATGGTGTCTTTCTATTCTGTTCAGTTGTTTGAAACACATTTGTTAGCAGATTATTAAGTCTGGTTCTCTGCTCGTAAGAAATTCCCAGAGGGGACAATTTCTGTGTATAGCAGAGACTTGTGGTCCAGGGGCAAATATCCTGAGATACAGATCACCCCTGCAGAGAAAGCGGGCGTCTTAGGCATGAGTTGGGAGAAATGTATTTGTGAGTGGGTAGAGTGTTGGGAGGAAGTGATCTCCACCCTCTAGATAAGGAAGACAGAGGGAGGGGTGCCTGGGTGGCTCAGTCAGTTGACCATCTAACTCCTGATTTTGGCTCAGGTCATGATCTCATGGTTTGTGAGTTTGGGCTCTGTGCTGACAGTGTGGAGCCTGCTTGGGATTCTCTCTATGTCTCTCTCTGCCCCTCCCCCCCAATAAATAAACATTAAAAAAGGAATATAGAGGGAAAAAGCCTCACAGAGCTTCTAGTGGTCATCTCAGAAGGGAGTCAGGAGATAGAGCACAACCTCTCCAATCTCAGTCTTCTCTTCAATCTCAGTCTCCTCTACCTGGATACTTTAGGAGGTAGAGTCTGATATTTTATGTTCATTTCACTGTAACAATTTGCCAAATCTAGTAAGAGCAATGTGTTGCTATTGTTACTTCTGTTTTGTTTTGCTTTGGTGGTCATCAATAGAGGATTGTCATTAGATTTATTTTTGGAGGAGTGCCATGATGACTTTATCTCAGTCTTTAGCCAGCCCAAAGAACAGCTGTACCCCACCCAAAGGGATGAATGCCAAGGACAGCTTTAGAGAGGAAAGGAAAGGAGGCTGAATACCTAGGCCTTTAGTAAAGAAGCCAATAGATCTCTTGAGGTTGGTCTGAGTCTGACTCATGGTCTGGCTGTTTAGGAGGAAAAGCACGAGGCTTGCCTAGGGTATACCTTAGGGAAGTTCAGCACCTTCACAGGTTGGTCTAGATTCATAAGTGGGTCTGTTTATTTTATTATCTCGGTGTCTTCCTGAGTGGTTGCTATCTTGGGCTTTGATATGTCAATTAACATTCCTTTCTGTTCTGAAGTCTGAGCTTGCTTCTGGAATCCCCCAGTAATGACCTTTTAGGAGTGCTCTGACTTTCAGTTCATTTGTGGAATATAGATGGCCAACGTCTTCTGAGTTTAGTAACTAACCAAGCTAGCACTGGTTACCATACTTGCCCTCTTCCCCAAGAAATGACCAATGACTTATCCTTTTTGGTATACCCAGGAGAAGGGTGAAACTCTCCCTAGAATCCCTGAATTTGGTACCCTCAATTTATGGACTATAAAAGTAAGAAGGTAGTTCTTCCAGGCCAGAGAGGCCAGTATGGTGGACATGGGGAAAAGCCATTGCCAGAATGATCTGGGAGATAATTTGAGGCAGTATTTCTGAGCAGGAGTTCTAGGTTATGAGAGCTGAGAGTAGCATATGAAAAGTGCGGGAAGACTGTTTCCATGTAAAAGTCAGTTAGGGAAAGAGAGATATCTGTGCACATAGTAAAAACTGAACTAAATTATGTACAAATATCTGCCCCCCTCCCTTACCATGCTTTGGACTTACTTATTTTGGCATTTTGGGTTTCCAAGGCTGTCCCACTGCCCTGGAGCCTTTCCTCATCTTTGACTTTTGCTTTTTGGACTTCCTTTACTCCCTACATTGAGTCAGGTCTATACTGGCCTGCAGGGATGTGATGCTGCCTGGGATCGAGCTGACCCTGGATATGACTCCATGCATAAACACAAACAGATTCTAACCCAGGAATTCTGAGTGTAGGATAAGTGTTTTGTAAATTGGCCTCTGCTGCCCCCACCAAGATAACTGAGGTTATTTTTCCTCACCTGAGGTGACTTGTGAAAAAAAGGCTATCAGACCTCCAAATTACTGGCCACTTCCCATAGTATTTTAGAGCCACCCCTAGCCTTCTCTGCAGTGCTTCTGGGAACATGGATGTCTCTTTGGACAGGGGCAGGACACAACTTGGCCAAATCCTGGTACTGGAGTGGTTTAGGCCATGATGGAAGGGGCTGCCACCCACTTTAGCTTGTATCCAGACTCCCCACCTCAGAGCTCTTCTAGGGAGGTGGAAACTTAACAGGAAAGAAACATATTTAAGACACTGGGAATGGAATGATTTCTCTCAGAGCATGCTCAGCCTTGTAATCACCAGCCTGAAGGCCCCTAAGGTCCCCAAGCACGCATCTCAAAGTCTCTGAATATGATCCTTCCTAAGTGTGCTTTAAAGTTAACCCAGAAGCCATGACTCAACCTCTATTGTTTTTTGCTAGGTAGCTCTGGCCCAGAGGTGGCCTAGGGCTTCTCAGGCATGAGTTGAGAGAAATGTGTATTAGCTCATCTCCCACACTCTGGGCTCTACACACCTTTGGGCATTAGGGCATGGATGGAAAAGGAAGCAGGCCCTTGATCTGATGTAAAAGATATAGCTCCCCCGCAGACCTCAGGGAAATGTCACATTGCTGTCTGAGAGAGTACCACTTTACCTACAGAGCCATAAAACCAGTGCAAGGCCTAGCCTGACCATCTAGGCAGAGATAAGAAGACCGGTTTGGAGCGTTTATGCCTCTCTGAGTATGAGCTGGCAGTGTAAAGATACAACCAGCATCCCACCTCCCAGCTTCAGAATTGGGTGAGGAGAGGGTTCCTAGAAGTAAATCTAGCAACGTTTATCCTAGGCTCCAAGTTCATCCCTCATTATTCTGGAAAGATGCTGCTCATCCTCACTTTTTGGCTTCTTTCTTTGGGTATCCCTTGTACAACTCCTTCCTGTATCTGAGACCTTTATCTTATTTTAGAGGCAGAGCTTGACCTATCCAGGGGCAAAGTTAGAAATCTAGAGTTATAATAATCAAGCCCTCTAGGTATTTTACATGTATTATTTCATTAATCCTCATAAAAACCTTGTGAAAGAGGGATCATTATTATTGTTTTTTTATAGATGAATAAACCAAGTCTCTGAGAGGTGAGATGATTGCTACAGGCTCCCATAGGTAGATCTTGGAGGAGTCTTTTACACATATATCTGGCTTTAAAGTCAGTGATACTCTTGCAGAATATCACCTTTTGTTGTTTTGGATCTCTTCCTCTTCCTGATCTTTATATTCTACCATATGTGAAATCTATAGATACTAATTTATAAATAGCTCCTATATCTGCTCTCTCCACTCTCTTTCTGTCCCTCCTCTATTTCTTTCTCCTGTTTCCTATACTGTCTCTCTTTATTGAAATAAAATTTAGATACAGTGAAATGCACCTGTCCTAAATATCCAACTCAGTGAATTTTTGTGAATGTATATACCATATTTTGACCACCACCACCATTGAGATAGAAAACATTTCCACCACTTTGAATGATTTTTCATTTCCACTTTCAATTAATCTTTGGCCCCTACAGGCAACCATGAATATGTTTTCTGTTACTATAGATTAGTTTTATTGTTCTAGAATCTTATATAAATGGAGTAACACAGTATATACTCTTTGAGGTTCTACTTCTTTTGTTTATATAATGTACTCTATATTCTGTATGTTGCTATGTGTATCAGATATTTTATTCCCTTTTTTAGTAAGAGCTTAATGGAGATATAATTCACTTACCATACAATTTACTCATATAAGTGTATAATTCACTGGCTTTTAGTCTTCTCACAGAGTTGTACAACCATCACCACAACTGATGTTAGGGCATTTTCATTAGCCCAAAAAGAAACACTGCACCCCATAGCTGCCACACTTCAGGTCCCCACTGCCCCTTCCCCCCAGCACTAAACCATTAATCTAGTTTATATGTTTATAGATTTGCCTATTGGGGATCTTTCATATAAATGGAAATATAAAATGTGTGTTTTTATTGTGACTGACTTTTTCCACTTAGTATAATGTTTTCAAGGTTCATCCATGTTGTAGAATGTGTCAGTACTTCATTCCTTTTTATGGCTAAATAGTATCCCGTTGTATGGTTATAGAACATTTTTTTTAATGTTTATTTATTTTTGAGACAGAGAGAGACAGAGCATGAACAGGGGAGGGGCAGAGAGAGAGGGAGACACAGAATCTGAGGCAGGCTCCATGCTCTGAGCTGTCAGCACAGAGCCCAATGTGGGGCTCAAACTCACGGGCTGCGAGATCATGACCTGAGCTGAAGTCGGACGCTTAACTGACTGAGCCACCCAGGCGCCCCTAGAACATTTGTTTAATCTTTCATCTGTTGATGGAGGTTGGGGTTGTTTCCACCTTTTAGATAATATAAATAATGTTTCTATGAATATTCATGTATAAATCTTTGTGTAGACACATTTTAAAAAAATTTCTCTTGGATATATACCTAACAGTGGAATTGCTCTCATACAATAACTTCAAGTTTACATTTAGAGTAACTGACAAACTGAGGATGTCTTATTTTTTCTTCATTAAAAAATAGTTTTGCTGGATATAAATTTCTTGATTGATATTTACCTTTGCTTTCAGTACTTTGAATATGTCATGTCACTGCCTTCTAGTCTTCATTGTTATTTATTAGAAGTCAGCTACAAGGGGCCCCTTGCATGTGATGATTTGTTTTTCTCTTGCTGCTTTTAAGATTTTCTCCTAGACGTTGTCATTCAACATTTTCAGTCTGATGTGTGTGGTGTAGATCTCTTTGTCTTTATCCTACTTGAACTTTGTAGAGATTATTGAATGTGTAGGTCAATGTTTTTAGTCAAATTTGGAAAGTTCTCAGTCATTGTCTCTGTCTGCGTATATTTCTGCTTCTTTCTTTGCTCTCCTTCTTGTACTCCCATTATATGTATGTTGGTGCACTTAATGGTATCTCACATTACCCTTGGGTTCTGTTAACTTTTATTCTTTCTTTTTTCTCTCTGTTTTACAGATTGTATAATCTCTAATGATTTATCTCCAGTTCATAAATTCCTTTTACTACCAGCTCCAATTACTCTTGAACCCCTATAGTGAATTTTTGTATTCCATTCATTATATTTTTAAACCCCAGAATGCCCATTGGTTCTTTAAAAAAATTCCTATCTCTGTTGATATTTTCTATTTGATGGGACATTGTCATCATAGCTTACCTTACTTTTTAAATCATAGTTTCCTTTAGTTCTTTGAACATACCTGTAATAGCTGTTTTGAAATGTCTACTAAATCTGACATCTGGGCCTCCCTAAAGGCAATTTGTATAGCCTGCTTTATTTCTCGTTTATGGGTCATACTTTCTTGTTGTTTGCACATCTTATAATATTTTTGAAAAATGGATATTTTAGATAACATATGGTAGCAGTCCTGGATACTGATTGCCCTCTTCTCCTGGGGCTCACTATTTTATTATTATTTTTGCTTGTTTTATTGGTTATGGTTTAGTGACTTGACTGGACTGTTTCAGTAGCATCTATTTCCCTGACAGTATGCCACCTGTTATGTTACTCTTCAGAGGCATAGCCTTGGGCAAGTTCACAGTCTCCTCAAGTGCCTGGGCTGGTCTGCCTCTATTGGTATCCCAAAGAGTTGTTAGCCTCAACAAATTGCTATCTGATTGCTCTGCTATTTTGATGATGCCCTAGGGCATAAATTGATCCATGGTCTGGTCTAATAAATGTAGACTCCCTTTGCAGAGGCAAGGTGTTATCAATCTTTGTGGCTACCAATTGCCGGGTATACTCTTCTTAGCTGTTTCTTTCCTTGTGTATCTCTGTTAAACTTCTAGATGGTATATCATTTGGCTTGTTGCTTTTAGTATTCCGCAGCTACTAGCCTTCTTTTAGTTGCTCACCATCAAGATTCCCATTGTTTTCAACAACACTGTCAGACATGAACTTCCCCACACTCTGTTCCAAATGTCAGTTTCCTTGGAGAGAGCTATGGACTTCTATGTTCTTGTGGTATGTCTCTCCCCTGGGCAAAACCTCTGTGCCATTATACAGGAATTGGGGGTGGGGGAAGTGGTCTGATTTTTCCAGAGTAGCACTATTGCTCTATGAGTAGGGCTTACAGATGGGACAGTAGCTCATTCTAACTTGACCATTTACCCTATAAACAAGCTAAAACAGGGATATTTGAATTCCAGATTTCTCAGCATAGCATATCTGGAGTAAAGACTCTGCCTTATCAGTAGAGGTTGGGTTGGGGAAGGGAGACTCATCCTCTTGGCAGTGTTTGCCCCAAATAGAGCTTCTGCAACATGAATCTTGGAGGGATGAGAGATGTTTGTGGTCTGTTCCTCCAAAGGTGAAACTACAGTGCCAGACTGGGAACCATATGGAGAGGAAGGCTTGTCTTGGCTGCACATGACTCGTATAGGAGCTGGGATGTTGATAAGGGAGTACTCAATGTGGCTGAAATGCCACAGACTTTCACTGTTACAACTTTTAAAAAATAGATATTTCTCCATTTGGTGTATACCCTTAGAACAATTTCCAGTGACTTAAATGATTGTTTTTAAAATACTTTTCAGCAGTGAAATGGTTTCCCTGAGAAGAGGGCTCATAACATTCCTCACACTGTCATTCTGGAAATTGATCTCCTCGTTCATTTTTATTGCTGAGTAATATTCCATTGTATGAATATACCACATTAATTATGGTTCTTTTAAAATTAAGCTTATTTTGAGATAATTGTAGGTTAACATACGATTGTAAGAAATACAGAAAGATTTCATGTACCTTCTACCCAGTTTCCCCCAAGGGTGTCAGCTTGATAAACTACAATACAACATCATAACCCAGATATTAGCATTGCTATAATCCACTAATTTATTCAGATCCCCAGTTTTACTTGCACTCATCTGTGTCTACCTGTTTGACTATCTGTATGTGTGTGTATGTGTTTAATTCTAGGTAGTTTTAGTGCATATGTAAGTTCATGTATCCAGCACCATAGGTAAGACACAACAATTCCATCAACACAAGATCCCTCATTTTCTCTTTAAAAAAATGTATATTTATTTTTGAGATAGAGAGAAAGGGCATCTGTGCACAAGGAGAGGTAGAGAGAAAAGCAGACAGAGAATCCCACGCAGGGTCCATACTTTCAGCACAGAGCCCAATATGGGGCTCAAACCCACAAACTGTGAGATCATGACCTGAGCCAAAACCAAGAGTCTGACACTTAAACCAACTGAGCCACCCAGGTACCCCTTATTTGCCCTTTTATAACCATACCCACCTCCCTCCTGCCTCCATACCTCTTCCTAATTCCTGGCAACTGCTAATCTGTTTTCTATCTCTATAATTGTGTCATTTCAAAAATGCTGTATAAATGAAATCATACGGTGTTTAAACTTGCAGGGTTAGCTGTTGTCACCCAACCTAATTCCCTGGAGTCATCGAAGTAGTTGTGTTTATCAATAGTTCCTTCTTATTGTTGAATAGTAATTCATGGTATAGATGTATCACAGTTTGTTTAACCATTACTTGATGAAGTATATCTGAATTGTTTCTAGTTTTTGGCTACTGTGAGTAAACATGCTTTGAACATATGTGTGTAGATTTTTGTATAAATGTAATTTATTTGTCTTGGATAAATGCCCAAGAGGACAATTGCTGGGTCATATGGCCATTGTATGATTTTTTTTTAAAAGAAATTGCTGATGTACTTTCCAGAGTGTTTTTTTTATTATTTTACATTCCCACCAGCAATATATGAGTGATCCAGTTTCTCTGCATTCTTGCATTTGATTTGGTCACTATTTTTTGCCATTCTGATGGGTGTGTAGTGATATTGCATTTTGCTTTTAATTAGTATTTCTTTAATGACTGATAAAGTTGAACATCTTTTGATGTGCTTATTTGCCACTTGTGTATACTCTTTCATAAAGGCCAAATCATTTTTTTATTACATCGTGGACATTTTGGCTATTGTGTTAAGAGACTCTGGGTCCTCTTTACATCTTCTATTTTAGCAGGCAGTCATCCTGTATAGCACACAGAACCTGTATAGCACACAGGTTCTGGCCTACTTTTGTAGGCTCTGGTTCCAACAGTAATTTAATTTTCATTGCCTTGTTATTCTCTTTTCATCTGCTTGGTTTACCTGGTGTTTCTTGGGTTCTCATGGACTCTGAGCAGGTAGAAGTATTTTCCCATGTCAGACTTCCTGGTTCATCTAGATGGGCAAAGGAATTCTCTACCCACAGGGATGAAGAAAGCTTCCTGGTCTAACCACTTGTTGTGGTGGGATCCCCCTTGCCACTGGTGCTTCCTACTGCTTATTGTAGAGGGAAGTCTCTGGTTCTGTTGGGGAAGAAGATTGCTTTCTGACAAGATGCTACCTGTGGCAAGATATCCCTGCCTGTGGGAGAGTAAGAGTGCTTTTAGGCCCAGACAGCTTGTTGCAATGGGATTTTCCTCCTTGTTGTCCCTGAACTGCCATGCCCCGTGTCTCTGGTTGAGACAGAGGAGTCTCAGCACAGAGGAGGCAAAAGAGTTTCCAGGTCTAGGTCACTTGTTATGGTGGAATACCCCTTACTGTTTCTTTCTGGCCACCTAGTATCTCTCTGTGTTAGGGGTGTGCAGAGAGTCTTGGACCTGGTATGAAAAGAGAAGGCTTGCTCTGGTCACTTATTTTCAGAAATGATCTTCATTGATCCCCCTTGCCATTGCTGCCAGTGCTTGGCAGCAAGCTCGCCTGGGGTTGTCATTAGGATTCTTGTTCCATCTGGGAGAGAAATGAACCTACCTGGACCACCTTGTGTTGCTAGGTTGGGGGTCAGTTATTGATAGGCCTGAGTTAAGTGTTGGGTGGGGAATGTGTTGGTGATGTACCTTTCCTCAAGTCCTTGGGTCTTTAACCAGATTGCTCTCTTATTTCCACTTTTCAGAATTCACTTTTGTTTTCATTTTGTGCTGTTTCTAGGATTTATAATTACAGCAAGGAGAGCAGGGATAAATGAGTCAATACTGTCATGTCTGGTATGAAAGACTAGGTACCTTTTTTTTTTTTACTTTTTATTATAGAGAATTTAAAACAAAATTGGAATATTTTAATGAAGCTTGGTGATATATTCTTGGGGGTTCAACAATGATTAACTTTGGACCAATCCCATTTCATCTATATTCTCTACCCATTGCCTCCAACATTACCAACACTGGATTACTTTGAAGCAAATCCCGGGCATCATATAATTTCGTTCATATGTATTTTAATATTAGCCCTAAAAGATATGGCTTTAAAAAAGCAAAAGAAATATACCATATGGCACCTAAAAATTAATTTCCAGTGTTCAAATTTCCTTGATTGTCTGGTAAAATTTATTTTACCATTAGTGTATTCAAATCAAGATCCAAATAAGCCCCATGTATTTTCTCTCTCTCTCTTTCTCTTTAGTATAGTTCACACACAATGTTGCGTTAGTTTCAGGTGTACAACATAGTGAATCAAGTTTATACATTATTACCACAATTGTAGCTACCATCTGTCCCAATATATCACTATTAGCTCAATAGTTAATAGTTAATAGTTAACTCAATATTCACTCAATAACTGGAAGCCTGTATCTCCCACTTTTCTTTGCTCATTTTGCGCAACCTTCTACCTCTTTCCCCTCTAGCAACCATCAGTTTGTTCCTGTATTTATAGGTCTGATTCTGCTTTTTCTTTATTCATTTGTTTTTTAGAGTCCACTTATGAGTGAAATCATATGGTATTTGTGTTTCTCAGTATGACTTATTTCATTTATCATACCTTCTAGGTCTATCCATGTTGTCTCAAATGGTATGATCTCGTCCTTTTTTTATGGCTGTGTAAAATTCCAGTGTGTGTGTGTGTGTGTCTGTGTGTCTGTGTCTGTGTGTATACATACCACATTTTCCTTTTTCCTTATCCATTCATCTATCGATGGACACAGTTTGCAGGTTGCTTCCATATCTTGTTTATTGTAAGTAATGCTGCAATCAACATAGAGGTGCTTATATCTTTTCAAATTAGTGTTTTCACTTTCTTTGGGTAAATATCCAACAGTGGAATTATTGAATCATATAGTATATCTATTTTTAACTTATTGAGGAATCTCCATACAGTTTTCCACAGTGGCTGTACCAATTTACATTCCCATCAACAGTGTAAAGAGTTCCTTTTTCTCCACATCCTTTCCAACACTTGTTCTTTCTTTTTGATTTTAATCATTCTAACAGTTATAAGGTGATATGTCATTGTGGTTTTGATTTGTATTTCCCTGATAGTGAGTGATGTTGAACATATTTTAATGTGTCTCTTTGTCATCTTATGTCTTCTTTGGAAAAATGTTTTTTCAGGTTCTCTGACCACTTTTAATCAGATTCTTTGGGGGTTTTTTGGGGATTGGATTGTATGAATTCTTTGTATATTTTTGGATATTAACCCTTTATTGAATATATCATTTGCAAATATCTTCCCCCATTCAGTAGGATGTCTTTTTGTTTTGTTGATGGTTTCCTTTGCTGGGCAAAAGCTTTTTATCTTTATGTAATTCCAATAGTTTATTTTTGTTTTTGTCTCCCTTGCCTTAGGAGACATATCTAGAGAAATATTGCTATGACTGGTGCCAGAGACATTATAACCTGTGTTCTAGGATTTTTTTTTTTTTTTTTTGGTTTCGGGTCTCACATTTAGGTCTTTAATCCATTTTTAGTTTATTTTTTGGCATTGTGTTAAAAGGTGTTCCAGTTTCATTCTTTTCAATGTAGCTGTCCAGTTTTCCCAGAACCAAAAGAGACTTTTTCCCATTGTATATTCTTGCTTCCTTTGTCATAGATTAATTGACCATGTAATCATGGTTTATTTCTGTGTTGTTTATTCATTCTACTGATCTATGTGTCTGTTTTTGTGTTAGCATACTGTTCTGATTGCTATAGCTTTATAGTATATCTTGAAATCTGGAATTGTGATACCACCAGCTCTGTTCTTCTTTCTCAAGTTTGCTTTGGCTATTTGTGGTCTTCTGTGGTTCTATAGAAATTTTAGTATTTGTTCTAGTTTTGTGGAAAAGTTATTGATATTTTGATAGGGATTGCATTGAATTTGTAGATTGCTTTGGGTAATATGGACATTTTAACAATATTAATTCTTCCAATCCATGAGCATGGAATATCTTTCCATTTGTCTGTGTCATCTTCAATTTATTTCATCAGTGTTTTATAGTTTTTGGAGCATAAGTCTTTCACATCTTTGATGAAGTTTATTTCTAAGTATTTTATTCTTTATTGTACAATTGTAAATTCTGTTGTTTTCTTACTTACTAATTTTGCTACTTTGTTATTAGTGTGTAGAAAGGCTATTGATTTATGAGTATTAATTATATATCCAATAATTTTACTGAATTCATTTATTACTTTTAGCAGTTGTTTGATGGAGTCTTTAGAATTTTCCATGTATCATGTCAGCTGCAAATAGTGACAGTTTTTCTTTTTCCCATTATGGATGTCTCTTATATCTTTTTCTTGTCTGATTGCTGTGGCTGAGGCTTTCAGTTGGAAATCTAGGTAAATCTTTCAGAGAAAAAAATAGGCTTTCTAGAATAAAAAATGTAACTGTCAATTTTAAAAATTCAATGGGCAGGTTAAATAGCAAATTAGAAATAAAGAGACTGTTGCTGATCTGGAAAGTAGATCTGAAGAAATTATTCGTAATTCAGCAGAGAGAGAGAGAGAGAAAAGGGGTAGGAATTGTAAATGATAAATTTGAAAATATGAAAGATAGAATGAGAAATCTAACATAAATATAATTACATTTCTAGATGGGGAGAATGCAGAAAATGAGAGAGATGCAAAATTCAGAGTAGTGGCTGATAGTTTTCCTTATTGATGAAAAACATAAATCCTTAAATTCAAGAATTGCAACATCTCAAGCAGGACAAATACAAAGAAAGCTGTACATAGACACATTGTGGTAAAAAGATAGAGAATGTCTGAAAAAAACCCAGACAGGAATGACAGGTTATTTCTAAAAGACTGATTATTAAACTGAGAGCAGACTTCTTAAAAGCAACAAAGTCAGAAGATAAAGGAATAAAACAGTTGACTCTTGAACAAATTGAAGGTTAGGAATGCTGACCTCTGTGCAGTTGAAAATCTGTGAGTAAATTTTGGCTCCTCACAGCCAAACTTAACTACTAATAGCCTACTGTTGACTGGAAGCATTACTGATAGCATAGATCAATTAACACATATTTTGCATGTTATGTGTATTATATACTGTATTCTTATAATAAAGTAAGCTAGAGAAAAGAAAATGTTATTAAGAAAGTCATAAGGAAGAGAAAATACATTTACAGTACTCTACTGTATTTATAAAAAAACTCCATGTATAAATGGGCCTGAATAGTTCAAATGTGTGTTAAGGGTCAACTGCACTTTCAAAGTGCCAAAGGAAAATATCTGAAAAGCTAATGTTGAAAAATAAGAGCTAAATAAAGACAATTTCAGACATGTAAAATCACATTTTCACTAATAGATTTTCTATAATGAATTTCCAGAAGAATGGAAGAAGAATGAGATCAAAGAAGGAATAATGAGCATAAACAACCATTACCTATATTAAACAATATAGTGACCAAGTTGGGGAGTTTATTTTATTTTATTTAAAAAAAATTTTTAATGTTTATTTATTTTTGAGACAGAGAGAGACAGAGCATAAATGGGGGAGGGTCAGAGAGAGAGGGAGACACAGAATCCAAAGCAGGCTCCAGGCTCTGAGCTGTCAGCCCAGAGCCCGACGCAGGGCTCGAACTCACAGACTATGAGATCATGACCTGAGCCGAAGTCGGATGCTTAACTGATTGAGCCACCCAGGCGCCCCAAGTTGGGGAGTTTAAAAAGGTGGAATTGAAATACTGGAAAACAGTAATAAATAAGCTGAGGAGGTGATCAACATTAAAATTTTAGAAGGTCCTAGTATCATTGGGGGGAAGGTATAGATACTAATTAATTTTAGACTTGGTTCATTTAAGTATGGCTATTAAAATTTAAGAGTAACTATGAAACAAATAGAAATAGAGTATATAACATACAAACCAGTAGAGGAAAAAATTGAATAACAAAAGTTCAGTTACTTGTAAAGAAGGCAGAAAAGGCAAAAATAGAAGCATTAAAAAAATCAGAGTAGAAAACATTAAATTAGATGGTATGAATAAATAAAAAATATGTTAGTGATAAAAATAAATGTTGTGTGAAATACACCACTTAAAATGCTGAAATTTTATTTTATTTTATTTTATTTATTTATTTATTTTTTAACTACAAGGTTATTTATTTATGAAAATACAAATGAATTTGTTGATCTGCATATGTGTAGAAACATATGCTATCTGCTTGAAGCACTCACCACACTATAACTGTTTAGAGAAAGAGACAGCTTAGGATCTCAATAATTTTGATGATTTGAAGCTTATGATAAAATTTGATAAATGATGGCTGCTGGTTCAAATTGTCGGCCAAATAATGTTTGGCTACCACAATGCTCTGTTTGGTTAGTTTTTATTTTATTTTATTTTATTTATTTATTTTTTTTTATTTATATATGAAATTTATTGTCAAATTGGTTTCCATACAACACCCAGTGCTCATCCCCAAAGGTGCCCTCCTCAATACCCATCACCCACCCTCTCCTCCCTCCCACCCCCCCATCAACCCTCAGTTTGCTCTCAGTTCTCAACAGTCTCTTATGCTTTGGCTCTCTCCCACTCTATAAAATGCTGAAATTTTAAATTGATAATTGATTTTTTTTCAAAATCCAGTTATATCTTTTTACAAATGACACACTTAAAACATAAAGACCATATTATTTCATCACAGTGCAATTAAGTTAGGCATCAATAGCAAGAACAAAGCACAACCTTAAAATATATATATATAATTAAAAATACATATTTGATTAACTCATGGGACAAGGAAGAAGCCTTAATGTAAATTAGAAAATATTTATAACTGAATTTAATACAGTATCTCACATCAAAACCTGTAGGGTGAAGCAAAGGAAGATTGTGCTTAGAGACAAAGTTATAGCCTTTAAATATCTTTATTAGGAAATAAGAAAGAATGAGTATTTATACATTAAGTGTCCAACCTAAGAAGATAGAAACAATTATATGAACCCAAAAAAGTAGAAGGAAGAAAATAACAAAGTTAAGAGCAAGATTAATGAAAAGAAACTGAAGCTATGATAGAAAGAATTTAACTGCCATATTGATACTTAAAAAGATTGCTTTTTTTTGGAAAATGGATAAACCTTTGTCCACACTAATCAACTAATAAAGGAATAAAGTAGAAGAAATAAAGGAAGTTTGTAACTAGAAATACAGAAGAGATTAAAAATAAGTTATTACTGTTAACTATTTTATGCTGATAAATCTTAAATCCTAAATAAAATGGACAATATTCTGGGCAAATATAACAACAAAAATGACTCTGGAAGAAATTGAAAGCCTTAGTAGACTTATAAACTTTAAAGCAATGAATCAATAAGTAAAACTACCACACACCTCATTCTGAATACTATAATCCAGATGATTTCACAAATGAGTTCTATCAACATTCAAGAAATAAATAAATACAATCTCACAAAACTCAGCTGAGGAATAAAAAAAAATAACAATTCCCCTCAATTCATTTTATGAGGGTTTATAACCTTGATAATAAAATTTACAAGAACATTAAAAAAATAGGCTTATGTTTCATATAAACATAGAAAAATACAAAATATTAGTATTTCTATGTAGAAAATGTTAAATTTTTGCTGACAGACATTAAAGAGATCTAAATGGGGAAAGAGGTACATCATGTACATAGATAGAAAGATTAATATTGTAAATATGTCAGTGATCCCCCAAATTAATCTAAAAATTCAATACAGTTTCAGCCAGAATTCAAAGTATATTTTTTTGGTGGAACTTAAAAAGCTAATTATAAGAGGGGCATCAAAGAGCAAAGGGCCAAAATTAGCAGCTGATATTTATTGAACACTTACTATAATCCAGGCAGTGTTCTAATCATGTGTTATATGCTTTACACGTATGAACTAATTTAATCATCACAATAGTCCTATAAGGTAGGTACTGTTTTATACCTATTTCATATATGAAAAAACTGGGGCACAGAAAGGTTATAATTAATTTGGCCAGGGTGTCACAGCCATTAAGCAGCAGAACTAGAACTCAAACCCAGGAAATTTGGTTCCAGATTCTTCACTCTTTTTTTCCCTATTTGCTTGTACATATACAGATTCCATACTCTTAAACTCCACAATAGATAATTTTGAAGAATGAGTTGGGGAGTTCACTCTGCCTCACATCAGGAATTACTATATAGCTATAATGATTAAGAGAGAGTGATATTGGCATGACAGTAGACAAATAGGCCAATGGAACAGAATAGAGAATCCAGAAATAGACTCAAGATACCAACCCCAAGAAGGATGCTATAATTAGAACTTATTCATTCATTCAACAAATATTTCTAAAGCATGAACTGTGTGGTTGGCATTAGAAATACAGTAGTGAATAAGAGACGAGCCCTTCACTCATGGAGTTTACATCCTAGTGAGGGAAGACAGAAAATGCACAATAAAGCTATAATATATGTTAAGTAGTTTGTAGTGGTAAAGTGGGTGTTACTGTGGCAGCAGAGAGCAGAGAACCCAGCAGAAACCTGAAGAGCCCTGTGGAACATACTTCTATAGATAATGTTGAAGCTGTGGGGAGGAGTGGTTGATAATTTCAGAGACATGGAATGGACCCAGTAATGGCTTCTCTAGTTTACATTAGGGTTGGCTGGGCCAGTGGGGCAGGAGGAGAGCCAGACCAGGTTCCCTAAATATTCAGCAACCCCATCTTGATGAGCAGTGGTTGTCAGCAGAGGCGATTTCTTCAAGGTATTGTTGAAGCCTTGGAGCTTCCCAAGGCATTGACCAAGTTGTGATGGGTAGTGCAAGGAAGTGACAGCAGTGATATCTCTTGCTATTGAGGGCAGTGGGTTCTGGGTGAAGCATAGCAGCCACTCAAGACATTTGATCCAGCCTTTGAGTCAAGGTACTAGGGTATCATGTGGGATACCCTATCATGTGGGAGTGTCATGTTAGATATGAAGCCACCAAATATCCCTATGCATTACATTTAGAATTTTTACTGAACACAAAAATTAACTTCTGGAATAGCACTGTGTTAGGAATCTCAGCCACACAGGCATTTCTCTTTCTTCAACATACTCTTCTCATTCCTACCTCAAAGCCTTTGTGCTTGCTGAAATAATCTTCCATATCTTTGCAATATTTCAACTCAAATATCACCCCTTTAAGATAGATCTTCTGTGTCCTATGTAAAGTAAGCCCTTAGCCACTCTCTATCATGTAAATATTTTTATATTGAATATTTTATTAAATACATTTTATATCTCCCCTCCCCCCCATGTTTTACTCACTATTGTGTTTATAGTAATAAAATGGTGAGATTATATGTAAAATATAAACTACATGCTCTGGAAACTTTTTTCAGATGCATTTGGTTTAAAAGGGTGGGTTTATTAGCACTTTTAGAATACAAAATGGCCCAAAGTTATTGTAAATCCATTGTTTTCCATTTTCATATGATCAATAATGTTACACAACCAGGTAACATTTTAGGTAAATTGACTGACTCAGTGTAAACTGTTACAGTGCACACTAATTGTATATAAAATCTTACATATGACAAACTAAAGAAAAAAGAAAAAAGCAATGATGTTATGTAGTATGAATGGTAGAGGATTGAGTAAGAGGATGCTCAAGGTAATTTCAGTAATAGGTAGTAGTATTTACTATTCCAAGTCACTGTTTTAAATACTTTGTTGATATTAATTTATATAATGTTAAACAATCCTGTGAAGAATGTGCTATTATTATCATTGTCATTTTACATGTGGGAGAACTGTAGCATAGAGATATCAAGTTACTTGTCCAATGTCACACAGTTAGGAAGTGATGGAGCTTAAATTTGATCACAGTGTGACCCCAGAGACCTTTCTTTTAACCGCTATTCTGGTACTCTTGATTGCTAGTAATTTTCTTTCATACTTAGCTTAATTGCCCTCAACTAGAGAAATATTGTCAGGGGAGAAAGTAACAGGATCTTGGATCCTCTAGGGACAAAGCAGCCCCCAACTCTTGGAGATCTCTCTTACAATGAAGTGTGTGTGTGTGTGTGTGTGTGTGTGTGTGTGTGTGAATGCATATATATATATACATATATATGCATATATATATATGTATATATATATATAGTTGAACTATATAGTTGAATATATATATATTTATGCAAACTCATTTATTTATCCTTGCCTCAATAACTTCATATATGTCAACAATAAAGATTAGAAACTGTAATGGTGAAAAAATATTCAATTGCCAATCACAATAGCAAGCATAGAATACCTAAGAATATAAATTTTACAAAAGTTCAACACTCATGTGTAGTATCAATACCTAGGAATATAAATTTAACAAAAAAGTGCAAGACTTACAGTAAGAAAGTGTAAAATTCTACTGAAGAATAAAGAATAGGAACATGTCTTATACTTAGATAGACTCAATTTTATGAAAGCTATTAATTAACATATAAATTAACAACATGTCCAAAGAAAATTCCAAGACTTTAGGGGGTTGTTTTTATTTTTTGGAACTTTGCAATAGTATTCTTCATTTTATGTCAAAGGATACATATTAAGGAATAGCAAGGAAATTTTAGAGTAAAACTAATAAGACAGGATTTGCCTTATCAAATATGAAAATTTATTAATTACAAAGCTACAATAATTAAAATATTGTAGCATTATTTTGGGAATAGAAGTAGATGAGTACAATTAAAATATAAAGCCCAGAAGCGAACCCAAATGTCGAATTTATTATGAAAGAGTTATTGTAATTTACTAGGGAAAAGAAATATTCTTTAAGTTTATTGGGACAACCAAGTAATTATTTAGAAAATAAATAAAGCTGGATTAATGCTCTATTGTTTATACCATAGAAATTTTTGTTATAACAATATAAAATGTAAAAGAATGAAACCATAAAACCAACAGAAGGAAATATGAGTGAACATTTTTATAATCTCAGGGTAGCAGAGGCCTTTTCAAGCAAGATGTGAAATGCACAAACCATTGACAGATTGACAGATTTGACTACATAAAAATATTTATGTACAGCAGAAAATGTCATAAATAAAATTGAAAGACAAATGAAAAATTGGGAAAGAGCAATATGACAAAGGTTAATTTCCTTTAATAACCTATTAACAAACGATAAATATTCAAGTAGAACAATGGGCAAAGGACATGAACAGGACAATCATGAAAGAAAAATATACATGGACAATAAACCTATGAAAAGCTGTTCAACTTTACCTTTAATCAAAGAAATGCAAATTAGAACCATGACAAGATAGACTTTGTCACCTTTTGGTTTATCAAGTGTTTTTAACTGGACTTTATTCTGCAGAGTAGCTTTTTTAAAGTTTACGTATTTATTTTTTAGATGCTGTCAGCATGGAGCCTGATGCCGGGCTCGATCCCATGAATGCGAGATCGTGACCTGAGCTGAAGCCAAGAGTCAGACACTTAACCAACTGAGCCACCCAGGTGCTCCTAGAGCAGTTTTGAATTTGCAGAAAAGTTAAGAAGGTGTTACAGAGATTTCCCATATGCCCTTCATCTAGTTTCCCTTATTATTAACATATTAGTATTATGCATTTTTTACAATTAACCAATGCTGTTATATTGTTATTAACTGAAGTCCATAATTTCTTCAGATTTTCTTAAGTTTTTACCTAATGCCCTTTTCCTGTTCCAGAATCCTATTCAGGATACCACATTACAAGTAGTTGTCATGTCTTCCTAGGTTTCTCTGGGCTATGGTAGTTTTTTAGACTTTTCTTGGCAATTTTGGAGTACTTAGGTATTTTGGAGAATGCCCCACTATTGGAATTTGTCTGATGTCTTAGGCACAAAATAAGACAAGATTGGAGTTATGGATTATTGAGAGGAAGAGCACAGTTTAAGTGCCATTTTTATCACATTATATCCAGGATACATACTATCTACATGATTTATATGTGTTGATGTTGACCTTGTTGAGGCGGAATTTATCAGGTTTTAACACTGTAAATTTACTTTTTGCTCCTCTCTTCATACTTTACTCTTTGGAAAGATGTTACTATGTGTAGCCCATACCTAGGGAGTGGAGCATTATACTCTCCCCTTCTTGAGGGCAGATTAACTGCTTAAATTATTTGGATTTTTTTCTGCATAGCAAGTTTGTTTCTTCTCCCTAATCCAATTAATTTTAATAAATGACTGGTTTTTATATCAGTATGGACTTATGTACATTTATTTTATATTTTGGCTTATAATCCAATACTACTTTTACTTATTCTGTTGCTTAAATTGTTCTAATTTTAGCTATTAGGAACTTTTAATTGGGTCCTGTGCTCCCTTAATATATCCCCACCAGTGTGTGATTTTTTAAAGTATTTCCTTACTTTATGGCATAAAATATGCCAAGCTTATCTTGTATATTTCCTGCTTTAGTCCTAGAGTCAGCAATTTCTCTAAGTAGCCCTCATCCCTTTTATTACAGAATAGTATTAGAAATCAAGATCTGGATGCCAGATGTGTACTTTGCTTCTGTGGTCTCATTGCTTCTAGGCCCTATTAGATGACATAGCAAAGAAATATATGTGTGTGTATATTAATCTGTGTATATACACATATCTCTAAACATTTATATATGTAACCATCTGTATCTATAATAACTTAAACATGATTTCATACTGATGTCTCCAATCCTAATACCTTACCACATGGGTTATTTTAGCTTTCTCCCCTTCCTTATCTATAAATTCCCATGCTAACAGTGAGAGACCTGGTTGCTACCATCTGTCATCTATCCATTTAATTTTTGACCTCATTATACATGTATAGCTCCATCAGAATTGTTAACCCATGCCCCCATGGAAACAAACTGTGTCAGCTAGATTATAATGCTTATGTGTAGTTCCTTGTGCCTTAGCTTTACAGACTCCACTCATTTCCAAACTTACTTTCATCAGGACCAATTCCATCTACTCCCTTCAGTGAGGTTGTCTCATAGATTTGTAATACAGATTCTCTTGTCACAGTCTGTGTTCCTCCCTGGTATCCTTGATAAATTATTCTTTAAACTATATATATTAAGATTCACTCTTTGTGCTATAAGGTTCAGTGTGCTTTGACAAATATATAATGCCATATATACATTATGATATTATATAGTTATTTTCTGCCCTGAAAACACCTTTGTTTCATTCTTCTACCCTCCCTGAGACTCTGACAACCACTGATTATTATATTTATGGTTTTGGCTATTCTGGAATGTCATACAACTAGAATCATATAGTATGAATTTATTTCAGACTGGCTTCTTTCACCAAGCAATATGTATTTAGAGTTCCCCAGGTTGTTTTGTGGCTTGAGCCAAAAATTTTTTTTAGCACTGAATGATATTCCATTGTATTAATATATCACAATTTGTTTATCCATTCTCCTATTTAAAAAAAATATTTAGTTATTTTTGAGAGAGAGAGAGCACAAACAGGAAAGGGGCAGAGAGAGAGAGGGAGAGAGAGAATCCTAAGCAGGCTCTAAGGTGTCAGCACAGGGCCTGATGTGGGGGCTTGAACTTACAAACTGTGAGATCATGACCTGAGCTGAAGTCAGACCCTTAACTGACTGAGCCACCCAGGTGCCCTGTATCCATTCACCTATTGAAGGACATCTTGGTTGCTTCCAGTTTTTGGCGATTATTAATAATGTTGCTATAAACATTTATTCAGGTTTTTGTGTGGGAATAGGTTTTTATTTTTTTCTATACTTTCATTTTTTCCCCCAACATGCCAGAGACTGTTCACCTTGGAGAACTGCTTTTCATATGCATATGGTCTGGTGTGAAATTTACATCTTCTCTCATGGATTTTCAAGGGCCACCTCACTGGATGCCACCAGAACCATGACATTTTCCAAGTGGGCATATATTTAAATCAATTGGGTAAGTTCTAACAGCACAACTGCTAGATCATATGATAAGACTATATTTAGCTTTGTGACAAAGTGCCAAACTGACTTCTAAAGTGGTTGCACCATTTGCATTCCCACCATTGCATTCCCAATGAATGCATTCTTTCTGGCATTGGGTATTTTCAATTTTAAAAATTTTAACCATTCTGGGGCACGTGGGTGGCTTAGTTGGTTAAGCATCCGACATTGGCTCAGGTCATGATCTTACAGTCCGTGAGTTCGAGCCCCACATCGGGCTCTGTGCTGACAGCTCAGAGCCTGGAGCCTGTTTCAGATTCTGTGTCTCCCTCTCTCTCTGACCCTCCCCTGTTCATGCTCTGTCTCTCTCTGTCTCAAAAATAAATAAATGTTAAAAAAATTAAAAATTTTAACCATTCTCTTAATCATTCTCAAGAGAGAGGAAGATGGCGGTGGAGTAGGAAGACTCTAGTCCCTTCTGCTCCCATGAACACAACTAGATAACTATCAAATCATCCTAAATACCCCAGAAACTCAATATTAAGATGGAAAGAACAAACTCCACACCTAAATGGAGAGAAGAGGCCACATCTAAGACAGTAGGAAGTGCAGAGACATGGTTTAGGGGACAAACAGATCATGGGTGCTGCAGAGAGCAGGGAGATATGGTTGTTGAGAAAGGAAAGAGAGAGGAGCACACAGGAGAATGCACAAAGTAAATATTTTCTCAAAGCCATTGGCTTCAGAAAATGAGAGGGGCTGAATTTTGTGATTTCTTGCAACCAGTGGGGCTTAAAGCCTAGAGTTTTATTGATTGATTGGCTGATATTTTTGAGACAGAGAGCGAGCACGAGTGGGGGAAGGGCAGAGAGAGAAGGAGACACAGAATCTGAAGCAGGCTCTGGTGCTCAAACTTACCAACTATAACATCATGACCTGAGCTGAAGTCATATGCTTAACCGACTGAGTCACCTAGGTGCCCCTTAAAGCCTAGGGTTTTAAAGGTCAGCAGGCTTGGCTAGGATAGAGCCAGGAGGGCACTGCCTTGCTCCTAGAGAGAAGGCGGGCAAACAACCCAGGGACAGACGGTGTTGAAACAGCTATCTGAAGAATGCCTGAGTCATGCAGTGGGAAGATTATTCACTCTTCTGGGAGTACATCCTTGAGAGGCAGTGGTCATGGAGATGCCTCTGTGGGAACAAAGGAGCTGGCTCATGCTATTTTCCTCCCCTACCACTCAGCATAAACATAGAGCCACCTGTAGGAAGCAGCACAGCACCAACACTGACTGCCTAACTTGCTTACACCATGCTCCAACCCCTGGCTTGGCAGAACAGCCCTTCTCAGTCAAGTTTGCCTCAGCCCAGGTATGGTGGGCCCCTCCCCAGAGGACCAGCACAAACCCCTGCCCTTACCACGTTTCTAGACCAGAGAGTTTGCAGGGCTTCATTTCTGGTGGAGTTGGTATCAGGTCTCATTTCACAAGCAGACCAGAGCACACCTAGTTAAAGTTTGCCATGTCCAGATCAAGGATCAAACATTGCCCATAGCAAACAAGGAGAGCCTTTTCAGGCAAATGGCCTGAAGGATAGAGCAGCCAAAATGCGATAGCAGAGCACATGCAGCCCACACTGGAGACACTCCCTAAAGCACCAGGCCCTGGGTATGACATGACTTCTTCTTCATAAGTGATTACTTTCAGGAATAGGAGACATACCTGCCTTTACTAACACACAGAAGAAAGCAGAGACTGAAACAAAATACCAAGGCAGAGGAATTTATCCCAAATGAAAGAACAAGATAAGGCCATGGCCAGAGATCTAAGCAAAAACAGATGCAACTAACATGTCTGACAGAGAATTTAAAGCAAGAATTATATGGATACACTGGAGTTGAGAAAGTAATAGAAGACATCAATAAGACCCTTGCCACAAAGATAAAAGAGTTAAAAAAGACTCAATTAGAGATGAAGAATGCAGTAAATGAGATTGGAAACAGCCTTGATGCAATGAGCAGCAGGATGGAAGAAGTAATGAATTAGTGACCTAGAAGACAATGAAGCTGAACAAAAGGGAGAAAGAAGAATTATGAAACATGAGAATAGACTTAGGGAACTCAGTGATTTCATCAAATGTAATAATATTCATATTTAGTAATACCAAAAGAATAAGGGAAAGAATAGGGGGCAGAAAATCTATTTCAAGAAATAATAGAAAACTTCCCTAATCTAGGGAAGGAAACAGACATCCAGATCAAGGAGGTGCAGAGAACTGCCATCAAAAAAAAAAAAATGCAGGCCAACACCAACACATACTGTAATTAAATTTGCAAAATATAGTGGTAAAGAACAAACATTAAAAGTGGCCAATCAAAAGAAATCTTAACTTTTAAGGAAAACCCATAAGGCTACCAGGAAATTTTTCAACAGAAACTTTCCAAACCAGAAGGGAGTGTGGCATGATATATTCAAAATGCTGAATGGGAAAGATCTATAGCCAAAAATACTCTATTCAGCAAGGCTGTCATTCAGAATAGAAGGAGAAATAAAGAGTTTCCCAGACAAATGAAAACTAAAGGATTTCATAAACACTAAACCATCTCTGCCAGAAATATGAAAGGGGACTTTCTGAGTGCAAAGAAGAGATGAAAAGTGATAAAGACAAGAAAGAATCAGAGAAATCTCCAGAAATAATGACAAAAGAAGTAATAAAATGGCACTAAATACATATCTATCAATAATTACTTTGAATGTAAATGGATTAAATGCTCCAATCAAAAGACATAGGGTGTCAGAATAGATTAAAAAACAAGACCCATCTATATGCTGCCTACAAGAGACTCATTTTAGACCTAAAGACACCTGAAGATTGAAAGTGAGGGGATGGAGAAACATCATGCAAAGGGATGTCGTAAGAAAGCTTGAGTAGCAATACTTATAACAGACAAACTAGACTTTTAACAGACACTGTAACAAAAGATGAAGAAAGACACTATATCATAATAAAGGGGACAATCCAACAAGAAGATATGACAATTGTAAATATTTATGCACTCAATATGAAAGCATCCAAAAATATAAAGCAATTAATAACAAGCAAAAGGAACTAATTGATAATAATAGAATAATAGTAGGGGACTTTAACACCCCACTTCAATAGACAGATCATTTAAACAGAAAGTGAACAAGGAAACGATGGCTTTGAATGACACACTGGACAAGATGGATTTAATATCCAGGACATTCCATCCTAAAACAGCAGCATACACATTCTTCTCAAGTGCACACAGAACATTCTCCAGAATAGATTACATATTAGGTCATAAATCAGGTCTGAACAAATACAAAAATATTGAAATTATACCATACACCTTCTCTGACCACAACGCTATGAAACTAGACATCAACCATAGGAAAAAATTTGAAAAGACCACAAGTATATGGAAGATAAACAACATGCTACTAAACAATGAATGTATGAACCAGGAAGTCAAAGAAGAAATAAAAAAATGCATCGAAACAAATGAACATGAAATCAGAATGGTCCAAAACCTTTCCGATGCAGCAAAAGTAGTACTCAGAGGGAATTATATAGCAATATAGGCCTACCTCAGTAAGCAAGGAAAACTCTCAAACAACCTAACATTACACCTAATGGACTGAGAAAGAGAACAAGAAGAGAAGCCTAGATCCTACAGAAGGAAGGAAATAATAAAGATTAGAGTAGAGGGGCACCTGGACAGCTCAGTCGGTTGAGTGCCTGACTCTTGATTTTGGCTCAGGTCATGATCTCGTGGTTTGTGGGATTGAGTCCCATGTTGGGTACTCTGCTGACAGCATGGAGTCTGCTTGGGATTCTCTCCATCTTTCTCTACCCCTTCCCCATTTGTGTTTTTTTTCCCTCTCTCTAAATAAATAAATAAACAAACAAACAAAAACAAAGGTTAGAAAAGAAATGTATGACATAGAAACTGAAAAAATAAAACCCAACAGATCAATGAGGCCAGGAACTTGTTCTTTGAAAAAAAAAATCATAAAATTGTTAAATCCTAGCAGGCAGGACTTATCAAAAAGAAGAGATAGGGCCCAAATAAATAAAATCACAAATGAGAGAGGAGAAGTAATAAACACCACCGCAGAAATGCAAACAATTATATGAGGATATTATGAAACACTATATTCCAACAAATTGGACAACCTAGAAGAAATGGATAAATTCCTAGAAACATATAAACTACCAAATCTGAAACATGAAGAAACAGAAAGCTTGGACAGATTTATAACCAACCAGGAGGTTGAATCAGTAATCAAAAATTTCCCAAAGAACAAGAGTCAGGGCCAAATGGCTTAACAGGCAACTTCTACCACATATTTAAAGAACAGTTAATACCTATTCTTCTCAAACTATTAAAAAAAAATAGAAAATGAAGGAAATCTTCCAAATTCTTCCTATGAGGCTAGCATTACCTTGATACCAAAACCATATAAAACGTCAACTAAAAAAGAGAACTACAGGCCAATATCCCTGATGAACATGGATGCAAAAATTCTCAATAAAATATCCAATAAAATTCTCAAAGAAATATGGTCCGAATCCAAGAATACATTTAAAAAAGCCATTCACCATGTCTAGTGGGATTTATTCCTCGATTCAAAGGGTCATTCAATATTCACAAGTCAATCAATTTGATACACCACATTAATAAAAGAAAGAATGAGAATGATTTGATCATTTCAATAGATGCCAAAAAAGCATTTGACAAAATACAACATCCATTCATGATAAAACAAAAAAACAAAAAAACAAAAAGTAGGTTTAGAGGGAACATGTCTCAACACAATAAAGGCCATCTTTGAAAAATCCACAGCTAATATCATCCTCAATGGGGAAGAACTGAGATATTTTACTTTATGGTCAGGAAGAAGACAAGGATGTCCACTCACACTAATGTTATTTAACATAGTACTGGAAGTCCTAGCTACAGCAATCAGACAACAAAAAGAAATAAAATACATCCAAATCAGTAAGGAAGAAATCAAACTTTCACTACTTGCAGATGACATGATATTCTTTATAGAAAATCAGAAAGAGTTCACCAAAAGCCTGTTAGAACTGACAAATGAATTCAGTAGAGTCAGAGGATACACATCAACATACAGAATTCTGTTGCATTTCTATACACCAATAATGAAGCAGTAGAAAGAGAAATTAAAGAGTCAATCCCATTTACAATTGCAACAGAAACCATAAGATACCTAGGAATAAACCTAACCAAAGAGTTGAAAGATCTGTACTCTGAAAACTATAAAATATTGATGAAAGAAGCCACAAAGAAACTGAAAGACATTCCATACTCATTGATTGGAAAAAGAAATATTATTAAAATGTCTATACTACCGAAAGCAGTCTACACACTTAATTCAATCCCTATCAAAACTCCACCAGAATTTTTCGCAGAACTAGAACAAACAATCCTAAAATTTGTATGGGACTACAAAAGTCCCTGAATAGTCAAAGAAACCTTGAAAAAGAATAGCAAGGCTGGATGCATCACAATTCCAGATGTCAAGTTATATTACAAAGCTTTAGTGATCAAAACAGTATGGTACTTTCACAAAAATAGACACATAAATCCATGGAACATAATAGAAAACCCAGAAATGAGCCTACAACTGTATGGCCAATTAATCTTTGACAAAGTAGGAAAGAATATCCAATGGCAGAAAGACAGTATCTTCAACAAATGGTGCTGGGAAAACCATACTGTAACATGCAAAAGAATGAAGCTGGATTACTTTTTTACACCATACACAAAAATAAATTCAAAATGGACTAAGGACCTAAATGTGAGACTGGAAACCATAAAAATCCTAGGGGAAAATACAGGCAGTAATCTCCTTGATGTTGGCTGTAGCAACTTATTTGTAGATATGTCTCCTGAGGCAAGGGAAACAAAAGCAAAAATAAACTATTGGGACTTTTTCAAAATAAAAACCTTCTGCACAGTGACAGAAACAATCAACAAAACTAAAAGGCAACCTACAGAATGGGAGAAGGTATTTGCAAATGACATATCTGATAAAGAGTATCTAAAATATATAAAGAATAATGAAAAAATGAACAACCTCAATGAATAATCAATTAAAAAATGGGCAGAAGACATGAATAGACATTTTTCCAAAGAAGATCTCCAGATAGCCAACAGACATGAAACAATGCTCAGCATCACTCATCATCAGAGAAATACAAATCAAAACTACAATGAGATATCACCTCACACCTGTCAGAATGGCTAAAATCAACAACACGAGAAACATCTGGTGTTGGTGAGGATGTGGAGAAAGGGGAACCCTCTTGCACTTTTGGTAGGAATGCAAACTCGTGCAGCCACTCTGGAAAACAGTATGGAGATTCCTCTAAAAGTTAAAAATAGTACTAACCAGCAATTGCACTACTAGGTGTTTACCCAAAGAATATAAAAATGCTAATTCAAAAGGACACATGCATCTGATGTTTATAGCAGCATCATTTACTATTGCCAAATTATAGAAACAGCCCAAGTGCCCATTAATGGATAAAGAAGTGGTAGATATATACAATGGAAAATTACTGAGCCATGAAAAAGAATGAAATCTTGCTATTTGCAATGATGTGTATGGAGCTAGAGAGTATTATGCTAAGCAAAATAAGTCAGAGAAAGACAAATATCATGTGACTTCACTCATGTGGAATTTAAGAAACAAAACAAATGAGCAAAAGGGAAAAGAAAGAGAGAATGGGAAACCAAGAAAAGCTCTTAACTGTAGAGAACAAATTGATAGTTACCAGATGAGAGGTGGGGGGGGGGATGAGTTAAATAGGTGATGAGAATTGAGGGCACTTGCAGTGATGGGCACCAAGTGTGGTATGGAAGTGTTGAATCACTATATTGTATACCTGACATTAATATTATACTGTATGTTAACTAACTGGAATATAAATAAAAAATGAAATAAAATAACATGAAATTTTAACCATTCTAATCAGTGGTATTTCATTGCTCTCCTTTTAAGTGCTGTTTTAATTTATAATTACCTAATTATGTATGATGTAGAACATCTTTTCATAAGCTTAGTTGCCATCTATATATCTTATTTGGCGTGATGTTTACTCAGATTTTTTTGCCCATTTCTTAATTGTGTTATTTGTTTTCTTATTGTTGAGTTTCAAGTATTCTGTTTATATTTCAGATGCAAGTTCTTTATTTCACATATGGTTTGGAAATATTTTCTCATAGTCTGTGGCTTATCTTTTAAGTCTCTAAACAGTGTCTTTTGCAAAGAAGTTTTTAGTTTTAATACATTTGTATTTTTCTTTCATGGATCACACATTGAATATTATACCTAAAAACTTGGGGCACCTGGTGTCTCAGTTAAGTGTCCAGCTCTTGGATTCAGCTCAGGTCATGATCTCACGGTTCATGAGTTTGAGCTCCCCATTAGGCTCTGTGTTGACAGTGCAGAGCCTACTAGTAATTCTTTCTATCCCACTCTCTCTGTCCTTCCCTCTCTCTCAAAATAAATAAACTTTAAATAAACAAATAAAAACTGATTTGACAAATCCAACGTCATGTAGATTTTTTCCTATGTTTCCTTCTAGAGGTCTTACAGCATTGCAGTTTATAGTTAGGTCTATGATCCACTTTTAGTTAATTTTTGTAAAAGTTTTAAGGACTGTGTCTAGATTCTTTCTTTTTTTTTTTTTCATCTGGATGTCCAATTGTTCTAGCAAAATTTGTAAAAACAAAATCTCTCCGATCAATTACATTTGTTCCTTTGTCAAAGATCAGTTAACTGTATTTGTGTGAATCTATTTTCTTGGCCTTCTATTCTGTTCCATTTTTCTGATTGTCTATCCTATGACCAGAACTACACTGTCTTGGTTACTGTACCTTTATAGTCTTCCTTGAAGTTGAGTAGTGTCAGTTCTTCAACTTTGTCCTCATTCTCTGGTATTGTGCTGGGTATTCTGTTTGTTTGTTTTTGCTTATCATATAATATTTAGAGTCACGTCAGTATTCACAAAGTAGTGTGCTGTGATTGTAACTGAGATTACACTGAATCTATAGATCGAATTGGGAAGAAATGATATCTTAACAATATCAAGTCTTCCAATCTGAGAACACAGACTATTTCACCATTTATTTAGATCTTTGATTTCTTTCATCCAAATTTCATAATTTTCTGTATGTAGATCTTGTACATATCTTGTTAGATTTACACCTAAGTAGTTCTCTCTTTTTTTGGTGTCATTGCAAATGGTTATTGTGTTTTTAACTTCAAATTCTAATTGTCCTTTTCTAGCTTATAGGAAAGCAATCAAATTTTGTATATTTTAGTTCCAGGAGGGTTTTTTTTCTATTCTTTGGGAATTTCTTTATGGACAAAAATGTCATCTGTGAACAAAGAAAGTTTTATTTATTCCTTCCCGATTTGCATACTTTATTTCCTTTTTTTCTCTTATTGCACTGGCTGGGCTCCCTGTACAATGTTGAATATAAGTGATAAGAGGGTACATCCTTACCTTATTCCTGATCTTAAGGAGAAAGCATTCAGTTTTTCACCATTAAGTATGATACTAGCTGTAGAATTTTTGTCTATTTTTAAAATCAAGTTGGAGAAATTCTCTATGTCTAGTTTACTGAGAGTTTTTATTATGAATAGATTTTGAATTTTGTGAAATGCTTTTTCTACATTTATTTTTATAATCATATGATGTTTCTTCTTTAGCTTGTTGATGTGACTGATTACATTAATTAATTTTTCAAATGTTGAGCTAGCCTTGCATACCTGGAATAAACCCCACTTGATTGTAGTGTATAATTCATTTTATATATTTTTGGATTTGATTTGCTAACATTTTATAGGTGATTTTGCATCTGTATTCATGAAAGATATTGGTCTATAGTTTTTTTTCTTGTAATGTAATGCTGGCCTCATTGTATGAATTGGGAAGTGCTACCTTTGTTTTATTTTCTGAAAGAGTTTACAGATAATTGATATCATTTCTTCCTTAAATATTTGGTAGAATTCACCAGTCCAACAGTCTGTGCCTGGTATTTACTTTTTTGTAACGTTATTAATTATTGATTCAATTTCTCTAATAGATATTGGCTTATTCAGATAATTTACTTCTCATGTGATTTTTGTAATTTGTGTTTTTCAAGGAATTCATCTAAGTTATCAAGTTGTGAGCATAGAACTGTTTATATTATTCTTTTATTATCCTTTTAACATCCATGAGATCAGTAGTGATGACCCATCTCTTGTGTCTCATATTGAGAATTTGTATCTTCTCTTTTTTTCTTGGTTGTTTTGGCTACAGCTTTATTGATCTTATTTATCTTTTCAAAAAAAAGCTTTGGTTTTGTTGATCTTCTGTATTATTTTCCTGTTCTCAATTTTATTTATTTATGCTTTAATTCTAGTATTTCATTTTTTCTGCTTGTTTTAGGCTTAAATTGCTCTACTTTCTTTAGTTTTGTAGGTAGAATCTTAGTTTATTGGTTTTAGATTTTTCTAATATATGCATTGTTAAAAGTTTATTTATTTTGAGAGAAAGAGAGAGCATGAGTTGGGAAGGGGCAGAGAGAGAGAGAGAGAGAGAGAGAGAGAGAGAATGCCAAGCAGGCTCCATGCTATCAGTGCAGAGCGTGATGTGGGGCTCAATCCCATGAACCATGAGATCATGACCTGAGCTGAGATCAAGAGTTGGATGCTTAGCCAACTGAGCCTCCCAAGCACTCCTCTAATACATGCATTTAATGCTATAAAGTTCCCTCTAAATTTTCCTGCATCCAACAAATTCTGATAAGATGTATTATTATGTTCATTTAGTTCAAAATGTTTAAAAATTTCTCTTGAGATTTATTTGATCCATGTGTTATTTAGAAATGTGTTGTTTGATCTCCAAATATTTTGGGATTTTCCAGCTGTCTTTCTGTTACTGATTTCCAGTTTATTTCCACTAGGGACTGAGAATATACTTTGTATGATTTCTATTTTAAAAATTTGATCAACTGTGTTTTATGGCCCATAATCTAGTATGAATTGGTGACTGTTCCATGTGAACTTGATAAGAATGTCTATTCTGCTGTTGTTGGATGAAATATTCTATAAATGTCAGTTAGATTCACTTGATTGATGGTACTGTTCAGTTCAACTATATCCTCACTGATTTTCTGCCTGCTTGATCTATCAATTACTGAAAGAAGTTTGTTGAAGTCTGCATCTATAATAGTGGATTTGTCTATTTCTCCATGCAGTTCTATCAGTTTTTGCCTCATGCATTTGGTACTGTTGTTAGACATATACACATTAAGGATTATTACATCTTCTTGGAGAATTACTTTTTTATCATTATGTAATGCCCTTCTTTATCCCTGATAATTTTACTTGAAGTCTTATTTGTCTGAAATTAATATAGTTACTCCATCTTTCTTTGATTAGTGCTAGCATGCTATATCTCTATCTGTTTAATTTTTTTCAAGTTAGCAAGCTTGGCTTTATCTTTTTTCATTTTCTCATTCTTATACGTAATATAAAATTCATTATTTTAACCATTTTAAGTGTACAATTCAGTGGCATTAAATATATTTTCAATATTGTGCAATCATTACCACTATTTCCAGAACATTTTTGTCCTCCCAAACAGAAACTTTGTAGCTGTTAAACAATAATTCCCTATTCCTCCCTCCTCTTAGCCTTTAATAACCTCTATTCTACTTTCCATCTCTATAAATCTGCCCATTCCAAGTACTTCATATAAATGGAATCATACAATATTTGTCTGTTTGTGTCTGGCTTAGTTCACTTAGTATAATGTTTTCAAGGTTCATTCATATTGTAGCATATATCAGAACTTTGTTAGTTTTTAAGGCTGAATAATATTCCATTGTATGTATTTACCACATTTTGTTAATCCATTAATCTTTTATTGGACAGTTGGGTTATTGGCACATTTTGGCTATTGTGAATAATGCTGCTATAAACATTGGTGTACAGGTATCTGTTTGAGTCCTTGCTTTGGGTATATCCAGGAATGATATTGCTGGATCATATGGTAATTCTATGTTTAAGAACCACTGAACTACATTCCACAGCTGCTTCACCATTTTACTTTCCCATCAGTGACACATAAGGCTTCCAATTTCTTCATGTGCCTGCCAAAACTTGTTATATAATATTTTTATAATAGTCATCCTAATGGGTATGAAATGGTATTTCATTGTGGTTTTGATTTGATTTGTATTTTTCTAATGATTAGTGGAATGGAATATCTTTTTGTGTGCTTGTCACAGATTTATATATATTCTTTGAGACATGTCTACTCAAGTCCTTTGTCCATTTTCACACTGGGTTGTTAGTTTCTTTTGTTGTTGAGTTTTAGAAATTCTTCATATATTGTGGATATTAATCCCTTATCAGATATACGCTTTGTAAATATGTTCTCTCATTCTGTGTGTTGTCTTTTCACTTTCTTAATAGTGTCCTTTGACACACAAAGGTTTTTAAGTTTGATGTAGTCTGATTTATTTTTTCTTTTGTTGCCTGTGCTTTTAGTGTCATATCTAAGAAGCCATTATGAAGTCCAACGTCAAAAATTTTACCTGATGTCTTCTAAGAATTTTATAGTTTTAGGACTCATATTTAGGTCTGTTATCCATTTTGAGTTAATTTTTGTATATGGTATAAGGTAAGGGTCCAATTTCATTCCTTTGCCTCTGGATACCTACATTTTTCAATGCTATTTGTTGAAATGAGTATCCTTTATCCATTGAATGGTCTTGTTTCCTAAGTCAAAAATGAAATATTGACCATATATGCAAGGGTTTATTTCTGGGCTTTCTATTCTATCCCATTTGTTCATAGATATGTCCTTATGCCAGTACCACACTATTTTGATTACTGTAGCTTTGTGGTAAGTTTTTATTCTTTTTCAAGAGTGTTTTGGTTATTCAGGGTTCCTTGAAATTTCATATAAATTTTAGGATGTGTTCTCTTTTTTCAAAATCTCTCTTGAGATTTTGACAGGGATTATGCTGAATGTGTAGATCACTTTGGATACTATTGTCATTGTAACACTTATAAGTCTTTCAATCCATCAATGCAGGGTATCTTTCTATTTGTTTACATCATCTTTAATTTCTTTCAGCAGTGTTTTGTAGTTTTCAATGTATAAGTCTTTTGTCTCCTTAGTTACATTTATCCCCAATATTTTATTATTTTTAATGATATTGTAAATTAAATTGTTTCTTAATTTCTTTTTTGGATTATTGCTAGTATATAAAATGCGACTGATTTTTCTTTGTTGATTTTGTATCCCACATCTTTGTTGAATTCATTTATCAGCCCTAAAAGCAGTTTGTGCGTGTGTATGTGTGTGTGTGTGTGTGTGTGTGGTGTTTGGGGGCAATTCTGGGGCTTTCTACATAAAAGATTATGTCATCTGCAAACAAAGATAATTTTACAATTTTTTTTCAGTTTTTAATGGGAAAGTAATATTTTTAAATTTATTTTTTCGTGTTTCATTGCTCTGGTTACAATTTTCAATACTACTTTGAATAGAACTGGGAAAGCAGGGATTTTAGTCTTGTATCTGATCTTAGGAGTAAAACTTTCAGTTTTTCAGAATTGAATATGATGTTAGCTTTGAGTTTTTAATATATGGCCTTTATCACATTGGGGAAGATGACAATGGGGATGGCAGGGAAAACAAATATTTTACTGCATACATGTTATGTGCCAAGCATACTTCTAGGCATGTTAATGCATCATTAAATCATTAAAGAAATATTTGTTGGGTGCCTAATATGTCCTAGGCACTGCAGATACAATGGGGAGCAAAATATTTATGATTTCTGTGTTATGGAGACTACAGTAAACTGAATGAGACATCATGTAAGCAAATAAATGAGTGCTGTGAAAGAAATAAAGTATTGAGAAAAAAAGAGTAATTAGAGGTTTTCATTTTTCATAGGTGGTCATGGAGATTTCTCTGAAAGAGTGACATTGAAGCTGAAATCTGAAAGATAACAAGCCAGTGAGGTGATTGTATTTGAGGGAAGACGATGTCAAATACAGGAAACAATAGCAAAGGCTTATCAATGAGAAAGGGCTTGACAGTTTCCATGAACACAGAGGAGATCAGTGCGGCTGGAACATAGTGATGGGGGATAGGAAAGATAGCAAAAGTAATAAGACAAGGCGTCTTGAAAGGGGATGGTAAGGAATTTAGATTTAATTTCCTGAGGGATATGAAGCTATTGTAGGGTATGAAATAGAGAAGTAGCATGATCTGAGTTACATGTTTAAAAATTCACACTTGTTGTAGGGCTGGGAGTGAAGTGACAGATGGACCAATAAAGGGCATGAGGAATCTTTTGAGGATGATGAAGATATTTTGTTGCCTTGATTGTGGTGGTGGTTTCATGGGTGCATATGTCTCTCAAAACTTACCAAGTCATGCCTTCAAATTGTACTATTGAACTGAATTTATTGCATGCAAATTCTAATTCAATAAAGTTAAAATTTAACTTTCTTGTTACTGTGTGGGTAATGAACAGTAGAGAGCAAGAATAACAAGGATACTTGTTAGAAAGTCATTGTAATCACCTTTACCATAGGTGTTGACATTTTGTTTACTCCTCACAACCTTGTAGGATACATTCTTCATTTTGTAGTTGGAGAAACTGAGGCTAAGAGAAGTGAAATCATTTTTTTAGTGCCACCCAACTAGGAAGTGGCAAAGATAGAAATAGAAAATAGGCCTCTATGATTCTAAATCCCATGACACTGGATGAGACAGGAGGGTGAGTGAAAGCTGGATCACTACCCTTAAAGAGACAACAGCCTGTGCAGAGATACAACATAACAATGGCATTTTTTACAACACTGGGAGCAAACTGGGGATAGATCTGCTCATACTGATTTCAGAGCATCTTGGGAGACTTCTCTGTAAATGAGGGAGCTGACAGGTGCCATTTTCCTCTCCCACCACCCATCATAAACACAGAGCCATCTGTGAGAGGTGGGGCTGCATAGACACTTGCTACCTAACTTGTTAGCAGTGTACCATGCTGATAAGTTCTTCTGAGGAATCACCCACTCCAAGCCTGCTAGCCTTGGCCCTGGAATCAGGACAAATTTTGTCAAAGCCACACACATGCCTTAACCAGCTTCCAAGGTGCACAATTGCTGCCATGCCCAGCCATCACCTCGTGCTGTACCCAGTCTTGCACTCCTGGCCATCCTGGCATATATTCCTCAGTTATTGCAGTGCTCCAGGGGATCCAGCATAGGACTAGTGGCCCAGAGGAAATTTTGCTAACACCCATGACTCACTCCCAAGTTCCCTGGTGGGCACAACCCTTCAGAGCTGGCCTGCCTGTGTCCCACCGACACCACAGAGAGCAATCACAGACCACAACAGGCAAAGAAAGTACAAATCAATGCACTGAAAGGAAAAGTGACTCAGATACAACAGCAAGGCATAAGCAACATACATAGGATACTCTCATGAAATGCCAGGTTCTGGTGAACAGGGGACACTGCACTGAAGGGCATTCCAGGACCTCTTTTTTATAAGGCCACTACTTTCAAGAGCAGAAGACATAGCTGACTTTCTTAACACAGAGAAACAGACAAGAGACACAGATAAAATGAGGAGACACAGGAATGTATCCCAAATGAAATAACAGGACAAAGCCACAGCCAGAGATCTAAGCAAAACAGATATAAGTAACAAGCCTGATAGAGAATTGAAAGCAATGATCATAAGGATACTCACTAGACTTAACAAAAATAGTGGAAGACATGAGTAAGACCCTTAATGCAGATATAAGGAATAACATAGCAGAGATAAAAGGTTCAATAAACAAAATGACAAAAACGCTTGATGGAATAAACAGCAGGATGGAAGGAGCAGAGGAATGAATTAGTAACCTAGAAGACAAAATAATGTAAAGTACTCAAGGTGAACAAAAGAGAGAAAGAAGAATTAAGCAAAATGAGAATAGACTTAGGGAACTCAGTGACACCATCAAACCTAATAACATAACCTAACATTCGTATTATAGGAGTCTCAGAAGAGAGAGAAAGGGGGGGCAGAAAATTTATTTGAAGTAATAATAGATGAAAACTTCCTTAATCTGAGAAAGGAAACAGATATTCAGATCCAGGAGGCACAGAAAACTCCCATCAAAATCAACAAAAGCAGGTCAACACCAAGACATATTGTAATTAAATTGGAAAAAACAATGATAAAGCAAAAAATTTTAAAGCAGTAAGACAAAAGAAGTCAGTAACTTACAAAGGGAAACCCATAAGGCTATCAGGAGATTTTTTGAACAGAAACTTTCCAAGCCATAATGGAGTGGCATAATATATTCAAAGTGCTGAATGGGAAAAATCTACAGCCAAGAATACTCTATCCAGCAAGGCTATCATTAAGAATAAAAGAAGTAAAGGTTTTCCGGATAAACAAAAACTAAAGGAGTTCATGACCACTACATCATCCCTGCAAGAAATATTAAAGGGGATTCTTTGAGTGTAAAGGAGAGACCAAAAGTGACAGTATATAGGTAGGAAACACAAAAGTAATAAAAATGAATATTTCTGTAGAAAGTAAGTCAAGGAACTCATCAAAGAAATGATATAAAGAAAGGATAAACATAACATATATCTAAAACATGGAGAGAAGAAGAGAAAGGAATGGGTTCAAACTTAAACTACCATCCACTTGATATAGACTGCTATATGCAGAAAAGGTTATATACAAACCTAATGGGAACCATATATCAAAAGCCATCAATAAATACGCAAAGAATAAAGAGAAAGAAATCCAAATATATCACTAAAGAAAATCAGCAAGCTATGAAAAAGAGAAAGACAAGAAAGGATCAGAGAAAATCTTCAGAAACAACCACAGAACAAATAATAAAATGGTAATAAATACATATTTATCAATAACTACTTTGAATGTAAATGACCTACATGCTCCAATAAAAAGACATAGGGTGACAGAATGGATTAAAAAATAAGACCCATCTATATGCTGCCTATAAGAGATTCGTTTTAGACCTGAAGACACCTGCAGATTGAAAGTGAGGGAATAGAGAAACATCCATTATGCAAATGGATGGTAAAAGAAAGCCAGAATGGCAATACTTGTATTGCTCACAAGATTTTATTTTTTTAACTTTAAAATCTTTATTGAAGGAGGTAAAACAAAATCTTCTAAAAATATTTGATAGAAAAAAAAAGCAAAACCACCCAATAAAAATGAGAGCAAAGAATATAGTCATTTTACAGAGAAGCATACCTAAATACTCAATAAACATATTTAGAACATTTAGTGTTTATTCTGTGCCAGGAATTATTCTTTTTTAAAAATTTTATTTATTTAAATTCAAGTTAGTTAACATACAGTGTAGTATTGGTTTCAGGAATAGAACCCAGAGATATATCACTTACATATAACACCCAGTGCTCATCCCAAGTGCCCTCCTTAATGCCCATCACCCATTTAGCCCATGCCCCCCCACCTCCCCTCTAGCAACCCTTCGGTTTGTTCTCTATATTTCAGAGTATGTTTTGGTTTCCTCCCTCTCTGTTTCTCTTATTTTTCCTTCCCTTCCCCTATGTTCATCTGTTTTGTTTCTTAAATTCCACACATGAGTGAAATCATATATTTGTCTTTCTCTGACTGACTTATTTCATTTAGCACGATACACTCTAGTTCCATCCATGTTGTTGCAAATGGCAAGATTTCATTCTTTTTGATTGCTGGGTAATGTTCCATTGTGTGTGTGCGCGCGCACACACACACACACACGCACGCACACCACATCTTCTTTATTCATTCATCAGTCAATGGACATTTGAGCTCTTTCCATAGTTTGGCTATTGTTGATAGCACTGCTATAAACACTGGGGTACATGTGCCCCTTTGAATCAGCATTAAAAAAGAGATTTTAAAACAAAGACTGTAACAAGAGACAAAGATGGACAACATATAATAATAAAGAACACAATCCAACAAAAATATATAACAATTGTAGATATTTATGCATTCAACATGAGAGCATTCAAATAATAAAATGGTTAATAAACAACATAAAGGAACTAAATAATAATACAATAATAGTAGGAGACTTTAACACCCCACTTAAATCAATGGACAGATCATTAAGCAGAAAATCACCAAGGAAACAATGGTTTTGAATTATACACTGGGCCAGGTGAATGTAACAGATATATTCAGAACATTCCATCCTAACACAGGAGAATACATATTCTTTTCAAATGCAGATGGAACATTTTCCAGAATAGGTCACCCATTAGCCCATAAAAACAAGCCTCAACAAATTCAAGAGGATTGAAGTCATAACATGTGTCTTCTCTGACCACAATGCTATAAAACTAGAAGTCAACCTCCAGAAAAAAATCTGGAAAGAGCACAAATATATCCAGGTTAAATAACATGCTACTAAACAGTGGATGGGTCAACAAGGAACTAAAAAAAAGAGATAAAAAGTACATGGAAACAATTGTAAATGAAAACACAACAGCCCAAAACACTTGGAACACAGCAAAAGTGGTTCTAAGAGGGAAGCTTACAGCAATATAGGCCTACCTCAAAAACAAGAAAAAATATCAAATAAACAACCTAACTTTATACCTAAAGGAGGTAGAAAGGAACAAAAAACAAAATGCAAAACCAGCAGAAGGAAGGAATCATAAACATTAAAGCATAAATAAATGATACAGAAACTAAAAATAAAACAATAAAAACAGTAGAACAGATTAATGAAACCAGGAGCTGTTTTTTTGAAAAAGATCAATAAAATCGATAAACCTCTAGCCAGACTCATTGAGAAAAAAGAGAAGGAACTCAAATAAATAAAATCACAAATGAGAGTGGAGAAATAACAACCAACACCACAGAAATAGTTATGACAATATTGTGAAAAACTATAATACCAACAATTCAAACAGCCTAGAAGAAATGGATAAATTCCTACAAATATATAAATTACCAAAACTGAAACATGAAGAAATAGAAAGCTTTAACAGACTGATAACCAGCAGAGAAATTGAATAAGTAATCAAAAAATTCCCAACAAATGTAAGTCCAGGACAAGATGGCTTCACAGGTGAATTCTACTAAACATTTAAAGAAGAGTTAGCACCTCTTCTTTTCAAACTATTCCAAAAAATAGAAGAACAAGGAAAACTTATAAATTCATTCTACGAGGCCAGCATTACCCTGATACCAAAACTGGATAAAGACACCACAAAAAAAGAGAACTACAGGCCAATATTTCTGATGAACATACATACAAAAATCCTCAACAAAATACTAGCAAACCGAATTTAACAATACATTAAAAAATTCATTCATTGTGATCAAGTGGGATTTATTTCTGGGTTGCAAATGTGGTTCAATATTCCCAAATCAATCAATGTGATGCATCACATCAGTAGGAGAAAAGATGATGAAAAGAGAAATGAATGACCATATGGTCATTTCAGTAGATGCAGAAATGGCATTTGATAATGTAAAACATCCATTCATGATAAAAACCCTCAACAAAGTTTGTTTTGAGGGAACATACCTCTACATAATAAAGGCCATATATGAAAAACCCACAGCTCACATCATCTTCAATGGGGAAAAACAGAGATTTTCCCGTAAAGTCTGGAACAAGAGAAGATGTCGACTCTCACTACTTTTCTTGAACTGGAAGTCAGCCACAGCAATCAAACAACAAAAAAGAAATAAAAGGCATCCAAATTGGTAAGGAAGAAGGAAATGTTTATTTGCAGATGACATGATACCATATGTAGAAAACTCAAAAGACTCCACCACAAAATTGCTAGAACTAAATGAATTCACCAAAGTTACAGGATACAGAATCAATGTACAGAAATCTGTTGCATTTCTATATGCCAATAATGAGGAAGCAGAAAGAGAAATTAAGAAATCAATCCCATTTATTACTGCACCAAAAACAATAAGATACCTAGGAATAAGCCTAATCAAAGAGGTGAAAGATCTGTACTCTGAAAACTCTAAAACACTGATGAAAGAAATTGAAGATGACACAAAGAAATGGAAAGATATTCCATGCTCATGGATTGGAAGAACAAATATTATTAAAATGTCTATACTACCCAAAGCAATCGACACATTTAATACAATCCTTATCAAAATATCACCGACATTTTCCCACAGAACTAGATAGAAAAAAAAACAATCCTAAAATTTGTATGGAACCACACAAATCCTGAATAGCCAAAGCAACCTTGAAAAAGAAAGACAAGGTTGGAGGCATCATAATTCTGGACATCAAGTTATATTACAAAGCTATAGTAATCAAAAACAGTATAGTACTGGCACAAAAATAGACATATAGATCAATGTAACAGAATAGAAAACCCACAATTATATGGTCAATTAATTTTAAACAAAGCAGGAAAGTGTATCCAGTGGGAAAAAGATACTCTTTAACAAATGGTGTTGGGAAAACTGGACCACTTTCTTACACCATACAAAAAAAAAAATCAAAATGGATTAAAAACCTATATGTGAGACTTGAAACCATAAAAATCCTAGAGAAGAACACAGGCAGTAACCTCCTTGACATGGGATGTAGCAACTTTTTTTCTAGATATGTCCCCTGAAACAAGGGAGACAAAAGCAAAAATAAACTATTGGGACTACATCAAAATAAAAGGTTTCTTCACAGTGAGGGAAACAATCAACATATTAAAAGGCAACCTACAGAATGGGAGAAGATATTTGCAGATTACATATATGATAAAGTGTTAGTATCCAAAATATATAAAGAACATATAAAACTTAACACCCTAAAAATGAGTAACCCAGTTAAAAGGTGAGCCAAAGAGAACAAACTATGGGTTGATTGAGGGAGGTGGGTGGGGGATGGGCTAGATGGGTGATGGGTACTAAGGAGGGCATTGTGATGAACACTGGGTGTTATATGTAAGTGATGTGTCACTGAATTCTACTCCTGAAACCAAGATTACACTATATGTTAACTAATTATAATTTAAATTTTAAAAAGTGGGCCAAAGACATGAACAGACATTTCTCCAAAGAAGACATACAGATAGCCAACAGGCACATGAAAAGGTGTTCATCATCACTTATTATTAAGGAAATGGAAATCAATACTACAATGCAATATCACCTCACACAGGTCAGAATGCCTAAAATAAAAAATACAAGCAACAGCAGGTGTTAATGAGGATGTGGAAATAATGGAACACTGTTGGTGGGAATGCAACCTGGTGTGGCCACTCTGGAAAACAGCATGGAGTTTCCTTAAGAAGTTACAATAGAACTATCCTTTAATCCAGCAATGGGTATTGCCCGACGTGTTATTTACCCAAGGAATAAAAAAAAAAAACAAAACAGTAATTCAAAGGGATACATGCACCCCTATTTTTATAGCAGCATTATTTACCATAGTCAAGATATGGAAGAAGCCCAAGTATCCATCAATTGATGAATAAAGAAGAAATGGTATGTATTTATACAATGGAATATTATTTAGCCATAAAAAGGACGAAATCTTGCCATTTGCAGCAACATGAATGGAGCTAGAGAGTATTATGCTAAGCCAAATAAGTCAGTCAGAGAAAGACAAATACCATATGAATTCACTCATATGTGGAATTTAAGAAACAAAACAAATGAACAAGGGGAAAAAGAGAGAGAGAGAAAGAGAGAGGCAAACTAAGAAGCAGATTCTTAACTACAGAGAAAAAACTGATGGTTACCAGAGGAGAGGGGGTTGGGGGATGGGTTAAATAGGTGATGGGGATTAAGGAGTGCACTTGTGATGAACACTGGGTAATGTATGGAATTGTTGAATCACTATATTGTACACCTGAAACTAATATAACATGGTATATTAACTAACTTGAATTAAAATAAAAACTTAAAAAATAAAAACACTTATACCTTAAATAAAAAAAAGAAATGAACAGGATTTGGGGATGGGAAAAAGAAAAGAGAGGAAAGTGGAGAGGGCTGAGGAGGGCTGGGGAGGAGGTGTAAGAACTGGTGGGGCAACCAAAGGATTTCTAAGAAGAGCAACTCACATTGAAGTTCTTGGGACTACTGTGAAAAAGAATAAAACAGAATATTTAATATAGGTAATTGGTAACACAGATTATGAAAGAGCTGAGAAGCCAAATGGAAGATAACAAGGCAATAAATATTGGTCATAGCAGGAAGCCTCTACCATCTCTTCTGATGGAGAAACACAAACGATTAAGTAAAGCCAAGGCCAGCTGGTGGAATCTGGGATTGTGATGGAGATATCCGTTGGGGAGCTGAAAGTATGAGGAAGCTGCAGTCAGTGCCAAAAAATGCCCCTTGAAGGAGAGAGGAAAAATACCCTAGTTTATATTTCCTTCTGTACTCGAATTTCCAATCAGTGTTTTCCATTAACCAAAGCCAGTTGGCAAAGACAATTGGATAATATCATTTACATAAGAAGAACATGGAATGAAACTGATAGGAAACAGGTAATGCCCAGCACATCATTATCACCAGCATGTTTGCCCTGTATTACTCCATACTTCCTCTTAACTAATCAAACCTTGAACTCATCCCCTCTTTTCATCTAGCCTAAACCCTTGTACTGTACCCCCTGGAACTCACACTTTTGATCAGCCAAATCCTCTCAGTTTCTTCTTGAAACATTCCATCAGTCTCTTGCCATAGCTACAGTCTAGATGGTCCCTTAGCACACCACTTTTGCTATAGGTGATTTTTCTTTTATATGACATACATCAGGAATGTGAATTATGTATCCTTGCTCTCTGTTTTCCCTTACAAGCCATTATTTCCAATTCTTGTGTAAAAATCCCTGTTCATGACATCAATAATATTACCCTTCCTCCAACTTACTGCTATCATCTGCCAATATCCCAGTAATTCCCCCTGTGTCCACATTCATTAAGGACTTTGGCATTTGCCTCACTCCATAAGTTGGGTTGCTTTTGGCAGCATATAACAGAAAATGCCAAATCAACTGATGTAAACAACAAAGAACGTGTTCTTTCTCACTCACAATAAGAGCTCTAGTGACAGGGAAGTTTACAGGCTGCTTAATTCAGTGACTTTGTAATATCATGTAGGACATATCTCTTTTTCTCTGCCATCTTAGGCATACCATCCTCAGCATGTTCTGTTAGTCTGGTTCCTCTCATGGTTGCAAAACATATATGTACACCTTACTTGAGCATTTTCTTACCTGTAGGCAAGGACTAGTAGAAGTCAAAATTATAACAAGAAGCTTGTCTAATGAGCATGAAATAAAGGTGAAGAAAACTAGTTATATGTTTTAAATGCATTAAAATAATTGGCTGAAAAACCTGGATATCTCCCTGTCCACAAAAAGTATGGTGGTTATCAGGGTTATGTCTTTAAGCTAAGATACTATATTCTTTGGAAATGTCTGGAGGGAGCTGCTCTTGTTGTCTCTGTGGCTTTTTATGTGTAGGCATTCATAGTTGACCACCTGCCCTTCTGTTTGACACATTATTTCTTTATATATGTGAATGATTTCCATCAGGTTGCAATCAAGCCTTGCAGACAAGGGAGCCATTCTGTCTTTTTTTTTTATATATGAAATTTATTGTCAAATTGGTTTCCATACAACAC
>NW_024420375.1:1512508-1531570 GCF_014898765.1 Herpailurus yagouaroundi | reverse complement strand
AGGATTCTCGGCTGCATAGTTTTTCTGTCTAGCACACTGAAAATCTCATGCCAATTCTTTCTGGCCTGCCAAGTTTCAAAAGAGAGATCAGTCACGAGTCTTATAGGTCTCCCTTTATATGTGAGGGCACGTTTACCCCTTGCTGCTTTCAGAATTTTCTCTTTATCCTTGTATTTTGCCAGTTTCACTATGATATGTCGTGCAGAAGATCGATTCAAGTTACGTCTGAAGGGAGTTCTCTGTGCCTCTTGGATTTCAATGCCCTTTTCCCTCCCCACTTCAGGGAAGTTCTCAGCTATAATTTCTTCAAGTACCCCTTCAGCACCTTTCCCTCTCTCTTCCTCCTCTGGGATACAATTATGCGTATATTGTTTCTTTTTATTTATTTATTTATTTATTTATTTTTTGCCAATTTTAAATACAGTTTTATTTAAGACATTGCATTTTCCACTTAACAATACAGTGCTTATAAAGTGCAATGTTGTATTTCCTTTCCTTGTGCACATATTCCATATTCAAGTATCAAGAATGCCCAGTTTATTAACTATAGCAGCTCAACTTCACTGCCATGGAATTTGCTACAAATTTGGGTCCTTCAAATGTTTTGTGTGGAACAATGCTAGACCTATTCTCAGGTTGGCTTAATCAACCTCTTCAATGGTGGGCCCAGAGGAGGCACCACCAGAGGGGGGAGCTCCACCACCAGGGAAGCCTCCAGGCATTCCTCCAGGCATGCCTCCTGCACTCTGGTACAGCTTCGTAATGATGGGATTGCAGACCTTCTCCAGCTCTTTCTGCTGATGTTCGAATTCTTCTTTTTCTGCAGTCTGGTTCTTATCCAGCCAGTTGATGATCTCATTACACTTGTCCAGAATCTTCTGTTTGTCCTCATCGTTGATTTTACCCTGAAGCTTTTCATCTTCCACAGTTGCTTTCATGTTGAATGCATAAGATTCAAGGGAATTCTTGGAGAACACCTTGTCTCGCTGCTTCTCATCTTCAGCTTTGTACTTCTCAGCTTCCTGGACCATGCGCTCAATGTCTTCCTTGCTCAAGCGACCTTTGTCGTTTGTGATGGTGATCTTATTCTCTTTTCCTGTGCTCTTATCCACAGCAGAGACATTGAGAATGCCATTAGCATCAATATCAAAAGTGACCTCGATCTGAGGAACGCCACGGGGGGCAGGAGGTATGCCTGTGAGTTCAAACTTGCCCAGTAGGTTGTTATCCTTGGTCATGGCACGCTCACCTTCATAAACCTGAATGAGCACACCAGGCTGGTTGTCAGAGTAGGTAGTGAAGGTTTGGGTCTGTTTGGTAGGAATGGTAGTATTGCGCTTGATGAGAACAGTCATGACTCCACCAGCAGTTTCAATGCCAAGAGAAAGGGGAGTGACATCCAACAGCAGCAAATCTTGAACATTTTCAGATTTGTCTCCAGAAAGGATAGCTGCCTGCACAGCTGCACCGTAAGCGACAGCTTCATCAGGGTTGATGCTCTTATTCAGTTCCTTCCCATTGAAAAAGTCTTGTAGAAGTTTCTGAATCTTGGGGATACGCGTAGAGCCACCCACCAAGACAATATCGTGGATCTGAGACTTGTCTAGCTTGGCATCCCGAAGGGCTTTCTCTACAGGGTCCAGCGTGCCACGGAACAGGTCAGCATTTAATTCTTCAAACCGGGCACGAGTAATAGAGGTATAGAAGTCGATTCCTTCATATAGAGAATCAATCTCAATACTGGCCTGGGTGCTGGAAGAAAGCGTACGCTTGGCGCGCTCGCAAGCGGTACGGAGACGACGGACTGCCCTCTTGTTCTCGCTGATGTCCTTCTTGTGTTTGCGCTTGAACTCTGCAATAAAATGGTTTACCATTCGGTTGTCAAAGTCTTCTCCACCTAAGTGGGTGTCTCCAGCAGTAGATTTGACCTCAAAGATCCCGTCTTCAATAGTGAGGATTGACACATCAAAAGTGCCACCTCCCAAGTCAAAGATCAGCACATTCCTCTCGGCTCCAACCTTTTTGTCTAAGCCGTAAGCGATAGCAGCAGCTGTTGGCTCATTGATGATTCGAAGTACATTAAGACCAGCAATAGTTCCAGCATCTTTGGTAGCCTGACGCTGAGAATCGTTAAAATAGGCAGGTACTGTGACTACAGCATTAGTAACAGTCTTCCCAAGGTAAGCCTCTGCGATTTCCTTCATCTTTGTCAAAACCATAGAAGATACCTCCTCTGGATAGAAACTTTTGGTCTCTCCCTTGTATTCTACTTGGACCTTGGGCCTGCCAGCATCATTCACCACCATGAAGGGCCAATGCTTCATATCAGATTGAACAACAGCGTCGTCGAATCTACGTCCAATCAGGCGTTTGGCATCAAAAACTGTGTTGGTGGGGTTCATTGCAACTTGATTCTTTGCAGCATCACCGATCAATCGTTCGGTGTCAGTAAAGGCGACATAACTTGGGGTGGTTCGGTTTCCCTGATCGTTGGCAATTATTTCCACTTTCCCGTGCTGGAAAACACCCACACAGGAGTAGGTGGTGCCAAGATCAATGCCAACTGCAGGTCCCTTAGACATAGTTGCTTCAGTATGGGCCCGGCCCCGCTTGCCAAAGAAAGCTACCTGGAGAGCTAACGCCGCATTGAATGAGGTATTGTTTCTTTTTAGTGTATCACTTAGTTCTCTAATTTTCCCCTCATACTCCTGGATTTTTTTATCTCTCTTTTTCTCAGCTTCCTCTTTTTCCATAACTTTATCTTCTAGTTCACCTATTCTCTCCTCTGCCTCTTCAATCCGAGCCGTGGTGGTTTCCATTTTGTTTTGCATTTCGTTTAAAGCGTTTTTCAGCTCCTGGTGACTGCTCCTTAGTCCCTTGATCTCTGTAGCAAGAGATTCTCTGCTGTCAGCTATACTGTTTTCAAGCCCAGTGATTAATTTTATGACTATTATTCTAAATTCACTTTCTGTTATATTATTTAAATCCTTTTTGATCAGCCCATTCTGTCTTATTAAGATGTCACTACATATCTCTGTTAATATTCATCTTATGTTAATTGAACAGTTTAACTCTCAAGGGCGATCTTAATTCTTTCATTTCTAAGTCCTGTAAGTATATGTTGCTTGAGTGGGAGACAGTACAGAATAGTCTGATTCTAGAATAATCCTGCTCTACCATTTACCACCTCTGAGCCAGTTTTACCATTTGCAAAATGAGGATTACAGTGGTACGTACTTCATAAGGTTGTTGCAAAAACTAAATAAAAAAATACTGCAAAAGCTGCTAGTACAGCACCTGGCACATAGAATGTACTCAATAAATGTTGTCTGTTATTGTTATCAAAGTATAATATTTTTAAATTTTTTGTTTTAATATCAAGGAGAAGGCAGTGTTCAAAAGCCCCCAGGACAAGATAGCAGGGCATAATAGAGAAACTGCAAGTAATTCAGCATAGCTGTCAAGGGGGATGAGCAGCTATCCAAATATAAAGCTGAAGAGATAGGCATGAACGTGGTCACACTAAGGAATTTTGACTTTATTTTGTATATATTGAAGAGAGAAAGGCACTTAAGAGTTGTAATCACAAGATACCAGGATCAGATTTTTATGTTTAAAAATCATTTTGGCAATAATGCACAGCATGGATTACAAGAGCCACTGGAGGCATGGAGCCAGTATGGAGTCTATTACAATAGCTTAGATCTGAAATATGAGGCTCTGAGTTAAAAGAGAGGGTACAAGAGAGTTTGGGCTCCAGTAATAGCGGAGTAGGTTGTATCATATTAGCCTTCCTGCAGATAACAATAATAAACTCTAGACAAATCTCTTTAAAACTACTATTTGAGGGGCGCCTGGGTGGCTCAGTCGGTTAGGCGGCCGACTTCAGCTCAGGTCATGATCTCGCAGTTTGTGAGTTCAAGCCCCGCGTCGGGCCCAGTGCTGACAGCTCAGAGCCTGGAGCCTGTTTCAGAATCTGTGTCTCCCTCTCTCTGACCCTCCCACGTTCATGCTCTGTCTCTCTCTGTCTCAAAAATAAATAAACGTTTAAAAAAAAAACAAAAAAAAACAAAAAAAACCTACTATTTGAAAAATGACCAACTACTTGAATGATTGGAAATTGAACAAAATCAGGCAGAAACTGAAAGAGATCCGACCCTTAAAAAGAAGAGAATCTCACAGGTTGAGATCCAAAATTATATGTACTATCCCCTGAGAACAATCCTCAATTCTTGTGTCACAGAATGGCTTAAAGCAGAAAGTCATACCATTTTTGGTTGAAGTGTCAGAAAACAGAGTTTGGATTTGTGAGAACAGCTGAGAATTGCAAAGAGAAGTCTGGTAAAAAGGGACTGTGGAGGGAACAACTAAAATCCTTGACTAATCCTGAACTTCACATGTTTGGGGGCATTCCAAGGACCTAGCAATAAACAACAGCTAGAAGGCTAAAAATCCTGAACAGAGATTTTATCTGCTGTCCACTTCAGGGAAGACAGACTTTGCAGTTTGAGTACTGCCAAGTGAGGGGTAAATATCCCAAAGTTTCCACTGAAATCCCAGAAGACACTTGACATTGGAGTGGAGACTATTTCCAAAAATGAAGGGACTTCCCTTAAGACTAAGGGCAAAATTGAAACAGATACACCCTTAAAAAATGTGAAACCATGCCCCCACATGTTCAAAATTATCAACCAGTGATTTATTTGTCCACTAGAACAGAAATCACTCCTTAGAGGAAAAAACAAAATCTACAGTGTCTACCCTGTATAATACATAAGGTCAAAGATAAAATAAAAATTAATAGACTTGTGAAAAAACAAGAAAATGTGAGCCAATGTCAAGAAAAACAGAAGTCAGTATAAACCAACTTGAGATAAGTCATATGTTGGAATTGGTAAACAAGGACTTTAAAGTTTTTTTATAAATGGGAAAGGAAAAATATGGCTGTAATAATTGAACAATAGAGAATCTCAACAAAAAATAGTAAAAAAAAAAAACCCTAAAAATAGAAATAATTAAAAGAAAATAAATGGGGAGGTCTGAGATGGCATAGACTCATTTCTCCTGAACAAGATGATATAGACTCAATGATAAGATAAACCCAGGAAATAATGCAAGGAGCAATCAAAAGAGAATTCCGAAAGATGGAAAGGATTGGAGGAAAAGTCAACAGGACAATTGATGATTGAACCCTAAAGAAGAAGGCTACTCATGCCTAAAGTCTACTGATTGCCTACCTAGCAACAAAAAGAGGCCCAAGTATATTCACTCTTCCCCCAGATGGAAAGGAAATCCTGATGACAACCCGAGGTGAAACTGGCAGCAACAGGGAAGATCAATTGACAATAAGGGGCCAGAAGAAGTGTTCTTCCTCATCATCCCTGGTACTTCCATTATCCACCAAGAGAAAACAGGTAGCTGGGTTGCCTGGGCATGGGGGATTCCACCACAAGTGGCCTAGCACAGGAGGCACTCTTCATCCTTGTGGGATGGCCTGGGGTAAACTCTTTCTGTCTACTCAGTATCACCAACAGAAACCAGTGGAAGCCCCACAGCACCAAGTAAAGCAAGCAGATAAAAATACCATCTCACAAGAATATGCAATGGAAAAAAAAAGTCTCTTCAACAAAAGGTGTTGGGAAAATGAGACAACTATGTGAAAAAGAATGAATCTAGACCACTTTCTTACACCATACACAAAAATACACTCAAAATGTATTAAAGGCCAGGGCACCTGGGTGGCTCAATCGGTTGAGTGTCCAACTCTTGATTTTGGCTCAGGTCATGATCCCAGGGTAGTGGAATTGAGCCCTGCACTGGGCTCTGCATTGAACGTGGAGGCTGCTTGAGATTTTCTTTCTCTCTCCCTCTGCCCCTCTCCCTTGCTCGTGCTCTCTCTCTCTCTCTTTCTCTCAAATAAAAAAAAAAATTGGGGGAGCCTGGGTGGCTCAGTCGGCTAAGCACCCAACCTAGGCTCAGGTCATAGTCTCATGGTTAGTGAGATTGAACTCCACATTGGGCTCTCTGCTATAAGCGCAGAGTTGGCTTTGGATCCTCTGTCTCCTTCCCTCTCTGCTTCTCCCCCACTCGCAACATCAGCCCAGGGCTCTTCATTTAAGTGTCACTCCTGTTTTGGCTCTTGGGGATTTCACTTGGTTCCTTTTGAGCTCAGCAATGTATTTAAAGGGATATTTGTTATCTTTTATACAGTATTTCTAGGTGTGTTGTAGGAGAAAGTTATTGTCAGTATATCTCATATACAATGTTGCCGGTAGTGGAAGGTGTATTTCCATTTTTATATTCTTATAACTCCCAAATTTGTCTCCCCTGACCTCACTTCTCATATCTAAGAGATACCTCATATACCTTGTCTCACATCTTCACTTGGATATCTAATAGGCATCTCAAACATACTATGTTCATTTTTTCTTTTTTTCTTTTTAATTTTTTTCAACGTTTTTTATTTATTTTTGGGACAGAGAGAGACAGAGCATGAACGGGGGAAGGGCAGGGAGAGAGGGAGACACAGAATCGGAAACAGGCTCCAGGCTCCGAGCCATCAGCCCAGAGCCTGACGCGGGGCTCGAACTCACGGACCGCGAGATCGTGACCTGGCTGAAGTCGGACGCTTAACCGACTGCGCCACCCAGGTGCCCCGTCAAACATACTATGTTCAAAATAGAACTTTTGATTTTCCCCTCAAACCAGTTCCTCCTGGTTTTCCCAATCTCAGTGAGCTGTAGTACTATACACATATACACTAAAGCCAGAAATGTGGGTGTAATCCTAGTTGTCTCCTTTTCCTTATATCAGCACATTCTTTCAAATCCACTCCAAGTTATATATGTAATTCCTTCACTGATTTTCATCTCTACTGTAGCTCATGTCTAAGACCCCACTGTCTCTTCCCCAGGCTACCCACATAGACTCCTTACTTGTCTACCTGCTTCTACTCATGACTCTTTCTGCACACAGAATGCACTGATTGCATCAGTCCTCAGCTTAAAACTTGCCCATACTCCTAGGATGAAACCCTAACTCCTTATCACATCCTACAATGCCTAGACACTGATCCAAAACTCAGTTAGGACTGGTTATGTGGATAGCACAAGACCCTTCTGTAAATGGGTATCTGCTACTCAGTTCCAACAGATTGTCACCTTGCCAGTTGAGGATTCACTATTATCAGATCTCTACATTTTTTCCCAAGAGTACTGGAAATCTAGGTTTAGATGTGAGATCTTCTGATTTTAATTATTGGCAAAGCAAAATTAAAATAAACACAAACAAGAAAAAAGCATTGTGCAGGCCAAATCACACTCCTTTGCCAGCCACTAATTTGCAGCTAGTCTTCATCCTAGGTGATCTGATCCCTGGTTGACTCTCCAGCTGGCCCTTTTTCTGATTCTGCCCCCAGGCTTACTAAGAGAGTTTGTCAATGCCTTCTCATGTCCCTTAGACCTGTCATTTCAGTGCACTTTTACTTTCCATTGACCACTGTCTGCATCTTTGTGCCTGGCTGCTTTTTCTGGAGACTTGGAAGGTCACTCTGCTCATGGAGAACAGACATCAACCAATGACTCTGGGAGTTGGAGCATACGTATTTGGACTCTTATTCCTTAAGTGGAGTTAATTCTGAGACATGTTTTGCCCATTTCCAAGTGTTTCGCTGAGGTATTAGGACTGTTACCCACTGTGTAGCTGGCTTATTAACATACCTTTTACCAGCTGACTTTCTTTCCCTATGTCATTTTCCCACTGATCTACTGGAATTCCCCACATCTCCCAATAAATTACTTGTACCTAAAGTCTTGTCTTTGTGTCTGCATCTGGGAGAACTAAAACTATGAGATAATAGCCATCTTCTGTTTTCTCAACAGGTCAAGCTTGTTCCTGCTGCAATCCTGCCTTTGCTGTTTCCTCTGCTTGCATGCTCTTCCCTCAGATGTTTTCATGGTTTATCTCCTTTTCTGATCTTAGTTCAAAAGTCACCTCTGCAGATAGGACATCCACGGCCACCCAAACTATAATAGTTCCTCTCTGTCTTTCACTATCAGTTTTATTTTCCTGTGAACTTTTCATTATCTGAAATTATCTTGTTAATTTACTGGTTCATGTGCTTATTGTCTATTTACCCTCAATACCAGCTCCATGAGAACAAGAATCTTGTCTGACTTGTTCACTGCCCTATCATGAGTACAGGGCATTAATCAAATGAGCAAATGGTGAATTTCCACAATTCTTGGCTTTCCCTTAGTACTTCCTCCCCTGATTCTCTGTTCTTAACCTGATCCTTAGGATGCCACAAATTTGGAGCAGGTGGGCAAAGGGCCACCTTCTTACTGGTGGGTAACCTGAACCCTTCTACCAGGTTTATGCCTTTAGGAGTGCCCATGGGTATTTCAGTTGTGAATCCCTTTCTTCTAAGTCTAAGTTATGTCTTTGATATTTTTGTACTTCTTTGTATTAAAAATCCCATTTTTTTTTGTTTTCTGCTCTCACTTTTCACACTGGCATATTGACAGTTGAAGCTAGAAGTGCCATTCCCAATTTCCTTCCCAGTGATTTTCTTCTACAAATCACTGGGTGTCTCTCACTATTATTTTTCTGTCACTGACATGCCTGCTGTCTATAGTATCTGGCCTTATGGTCTGATATGGGCATGTTTTGCACCCCACCCCCATTTCCAGTTAAAGTCATCTTGATCAGGTTGGCAAGTCTCCAGGCAACCACACTCTTCCCTAGTGAGATGCACGCGATCCTTAGCCAAAAGCCTATCATTTCAGTATCTTAAGCCATCATCCAAAAAAAAAAAAAAAAAAAAACCCACAAATCTGCACAGCTCCAACCCTCCCCTGCATCTCCAGCTGTGCAGGCTGCCAGCCACCCCCACACCTGGCTTCAAGGGACCTCTGGCCTCCCAAGCTAGCCCTGCAGCAGCTGAGGTGTAGACAAATCTTATTTTCTTCAGTTCAGATGAGACAATATTGGAATTTCTCAAAAGGAAATTTGCTAGGAAACCAAGTGAAAAATAAACCAGAGAAAGGGAGGGAGAGAGGGAGAAAAAACACAAAAGCTGAGGAAAAGATACATTATAGAGTCTCAATTCCTTATCCTCAGACAACTATACTTTGACTACAGATTAGTTTGGCTGGCACAGCTAACAGGGCACACAGGATATGAGAATATAATCCTTCAACCTTTTCATAAAGGGGTGATGGAGATGGGGCAGTGGAGAAGCTTGCAGGAAAGCAGAAAGAGTCTTTGTGTAGACTATTTCATTCCATGAAAATGGTACACAAAGAAGTGTGTGGGTTACTCCATCAGTTTTTGGAGGGGCAGGAAACCCCATTTACCAGCCCTTCTTGCTCTGGAAGCTGCCTGCAACCTTGCTCAACTTGTTTATTGGTTTGACAGTTTTTTTTAGTGGATTCTTTAGGATTTTCTATATACAAGATCATGTCATCTACAATAGAGGTAGTTTTATTTTTTTTCCAATCTGCATGTCTTTTATTCTATTTTCTTGCCTAATTTCACTAGAACTTACACTACAGTGTTGAAAACAATTGGCAAGAGTGGACATTTTTGTCTTGTTCTTGGTTTTAGCTGGAGGCTTTCAGTCTTTCACCATTAAATATGATGCTACCTGTTGGTTTCAGGTAGATGCAGTCTGACTCTTTCAGTGACTCATGCTTAATTGTAAAGCTCTGCTATCCTTTTTGCATTTTCTTTCTTTATTTTTAGCCTCCTTTACTTTTTGTACATTTTTTTTTCAAGAAGTCTAATTTATCCCTACAGTGGTAGAGAAATCAAGAGGAAAAAGGCTTGATTTTCTTACATTCCTCTGTTCAGCAAGCATTTATTAGTTGTTTACTATGTACCAATACTGTCCTAGGTTCTTGGGAATACAACACTGAATAAAATAAAATCTTTATCCTCCTCGAGCTCACATTTCAGTGATGAAATTAGACAGTAAGTAGTCAATATAATTAAAAAGATAGATAAGTTCTGAGAAGGAAGAAAATTGGGTGCTGTGGTGCAGAGTGTCCTGGGGGCTACTTTATAGTGAGAGGTCAAGGAAGACCTCTCTGGAAAGGTGACATTTTGGCTGAGATATGAATAATAATAAGAAGCAAGCTGTTGGAAGGGCTTAGAAAAGAGCATTCCAGCAGAAGGAACAAGTGCAATGGCTTTGAGGCAGGAATAAACATGATGAATATGAGAGAAGGGCAACTAGGAAGGCAGCCCAATATGGCTGGAGCAGAGAGAGGAAGGGGGACAGTAGGAGGTGAAGAGGACAAAGAAGTCATCAGGCAAGGACACTGGAATTCACTGAATACCATGGGAAGATACTGGAGGGTGTTAAATAGGAAACACTGTAATTTAATTTAAGCCAGTAAAAACTCACAAAACTCTGGCTGATATATCTGTACATACCCTGTACATATCTCTGTAAAGCTTAGGGTTCCTTGAATTTGGTTCAGAAAGTCAGAGTAATTAAAGAGCCCCTGTTCACACCTGCAGGCTCCCCTCTAACAGTAGCCAGAGGGATTCTTCTAAAAGATAAGTCAGATCATGTTCTTTCTCTCCTTAAATCTCTCTCATTGCTCCCTATTTCTCTGAAAGGAAATACCCTCTGAATGACCTTTAAGGCCCTACAATATCTGCCCCACCCCATGCTTCTCCCTGCTTTCCTCACCCATCATTCTCAACTTCATGCATACCCCAGTTTCCTTGGCTATTTCTTAAACAAACCAAACATTCTCCTACCACAGGGCCTTTGTACTGGCTGTTCCCTATGGTTGGAATGCTTTCTTCCAGATATATGCTCAAATACTACCTTGCCAGAGAGGCCTTCCTTGACTGATACCATTTCCTCTCTGACTTCATCTAGTACTGTCATTTGTTTGCTTGTTCTGCTCCAGTCACATGGGCCTGCTTGCTGTGGTCCCTTGAGCTCAGCAAGCATACTTTCAAACCTGAGGGCTGTTGCCATCCCCTCTTTTGCTCCAGGCATAATGGCCTTCAAGTACAATACCAGTAGGACATAAACTAAGGGTCAGACAAAAGGAAACGTGTAAAGAAGGTGGTAAGATGATCTTAGAATGAATTTCAATTAGCATATGGTTACAGAAAAGTTACAGAAACTTTTCTGGTTTCTTATTTCTACTGAGAATATTTTTCAATTTTTGTCATCATAAAAGCAGTAGATATTCATAATAGAAACTTTGAAAAATAAAAAAAAATGTCTGGCAGTTTCTCAAAAAGTTAAATATAGAGTTACCATATAACTCAACAATTCCACTCCTAGGTATCTACCTAAGAGAAATAAAAACATATGTCCAAACAAAGACTGTACACTATTATTTATAGTAGCATTATTCATAATCAAATAGTATAAAAAACCAAATGTCCATCAACAGATGAATGGATGAACAAAAGTGGTATATCTTCAAAATGAAATATTACTTTGCCATAAAAAGGGATAGGAGCACTTGGCTACCTCAGTTGGTGGAGCATGCAACTCTTGACCTTGGGAGTTGTGAGTCGAGCACCATGTTGGGTGTAGAGATTACTTAAAAATTAACTCTTAAAAAAAGGGATAAAGTAGTGACACATGGTACAACATGAATGAAACTTGACAACATAATGCTAAGTGAAAGAAACAAACCACAAGGCCCCATATTGTATGCCCATTTATATGAATTGTCCAGAAAAGGAAATCCCTAGAAACAAGACAGAAAGTTGATTAGTGGTAGCTTGGGAGTGATTGCTAATGACTTTGGCGTTTCTTTTGGAGGGGATGAAAATGTCTTAATATTGGTTGTTGTAATAGTTGCACAACTTTGTGAACATACTAAAAACCATTTAATTGTACACTTTAAACTGGTGAATTCCATGATATATGAAGTATATATCAATAAAGCTATTATTTAAAATAAGAAATATATAAAGATTTCAATAAAATTTACTCAGTATCCTCCTACAAGTTTACACCTATTGCATTTTGGTATAGTTTATATCTCCCTATCTATTGGTAATTAGTTGTAGATATAGATTAACTTCAAAATGGTATAGAATATAATATACCATTTTACATTTTGTCTCCTTTTACATTTATTAAATTGTGTAGTTTATAGACCATTAAATATTTTCCCCAAAATATGATTATAATGGTTGCTTGGTTCTCAACTATCAAAGTTCTCTCAAGAATCATACCCTCTGGTATATTTTGAAGGGGAAAAGGAGGTTTGTCTCATGTCTACCACTGAGTTGTACCCTGAGTACTGCTTTTCTCTTCCACATGCTTATCCTTGCTCCTATTTCCCTTTGCTTCACCCTGTCACCACCTATAAGTCCTGAACTATAGTTCCCTCTGATTTGATGATACCCCTACACAGGCTTCAGTGAGTGGGAGAACAGGGCACAGGACACACCCTCTGAAGCCCTATCTATTTATTCAACATGGTTCACCACAAAAGGCTGAATGTGCATTTCAGACTTTACTGAAGCTTTGGAATGATGGAAGGAAGTTACATGCTCCTCAAGAGAAAGGCCAAGGTGGGTGCCTGGGTGGCTCAGTTGGTTGAGTGTCCGACTTCAGCTCAAGTCATGATCTCGTGGTCTGTGAGTTCTAGCTCCGCATCGGGCTCTGTGCTGACAGCTCAGAGCCTGGAGCCTGCTTCAGATTCTGTGTCTCCCTCTCTCTGCCCCTCCCCCACTCATGCTCTCTCTCTCTCTCTCTCTCTCTCTCTCTCTCTCTCTGTGAAAAATAAACAAACTTTAAAAAAAACAAAAGAGGAAAGGCCAGGGTAGAGATGCTCACCTTGTGTTCGCAGTCCTGATGATTCCTGGACTCAAGCTAATGACCTTGAGATTCCAACAACAGGCTTTGTCTGTGTTGCTTTAGACTTCTATGGACCTTCTGGGTTAGTGGCATTTTTCACAGATCTACTAACCTCCTAAGGGAATATGGTTGGGAGGCAGATAGTTACAGTAGGCCTCTCTTATCCATGGTTTCACTTCTGCAGTTTCAGTTACCTGCAGTCAACAGTGGTCTGGAAGCAGATGATCCTCTTGATATATGGTCAGAAGGTTGCTAGTAGGCTAATGCTACTAGTTACAATGCCTACATCATTCACTTCACTTCATCTCATCATGTTGGCATTTTATCATGTCACATCATCACAAGAAAAGTGAGTATAGTGCAATAAGATATTTTGAGAGACCACATTCACATAACTTTAATAACAGTATATTGTTATATTTTATTATTAATTATTGCTGTTAATCCCTTACTGTGCCTAATTTATAAATTAAACTTTATCATAGGTATGTATAGGAAAAAACAAAGTATATATAGGGTCCAATACTATTCCATGATTTCAGGCATCCACTAGGAGTCTTGAACATATCTCCTGTGGGTAAGGGAGGACTATTGTAATAGAAAAATAGTTTGCTCCTTATGCATAGGCAGGTAGCCCCCTCAGAAAAGATTCCATGATATTTATAGCCACACTACATCCATGCCTTGACAAAACATGTCAATGCCACTCTTTTCTGCCTTTTACTATAGGTAAAGGTCAGGAAGCCATTATTCCCTCACATTCTACTGACCCATCTCCATATTTGAACAATCTTACCCTGAGGCTGTGCTTCCAATAAGGAGTCTTATCTGAGATAAACTAACCTAGACCATTGAACCAGCCATAGTCCTCTAGACACCCTAGAATTAAGAGTCTGCTGCTCACTTGACTTTATGTTAAGATAGTCATACTGATAGAAGAACTAGTGTAGAATATATCTGAGGCAGATGAGGAGATAGTGCATAAGGGTATAGGTTGGAGAAAGAGATATTCTTAGTTGATAGTAGCTTAGTGAGCAGGCCACAAGAGGACACTGTGCTGCGTGGCTTGAACCCATATCTGGACAGCATTCTAGCTTCCAGTGGCAGGAAAATAGGGTAGGGTCAAGCATAACCCTCAATTTATCTCTGGCTCACATTGAATCAGGAGGTGTCCTGGTTATCAGAGAGGGTAGTGGTACCCAGTTAAAAAAAATTATGCTTGATCGTTGGGAGTATTGGGGAATTGGGTTTAGTAGGCCCAACTACTGACCTGGCCCAGGCCTTCCTTAGTCCTGGCAGAATTTATGTGAAAAAAAAAAACCCAATCTGTCTCATGCCAAAGTGCACATAGAAAATGATAACATTTGTATAGTGCAATGGGTAAAGTGGAGACTACTCATAGAGTTGACTGCTCTAGTCTCCAGTTGGCTCAAGTTCTACCCAGTCACTTAAGGCTGTGGAAATTAATGTCTGTGTTGCAGCACACAAGTTGGGAAGCTCTGCTTTAGTTGGAGGGCATTTGCTTCTGATGGCACCTATACCCTTGAAGCTCAGAGATAAGTAATAAAAACCATCACTCCCTGACCATGTTCCTATGTGGCCTTAGGCATAACTATCTTGAGACATACAAACTTATTTCCTGGAGCAATTGAGACCCTGAACTTCATCTCTAAGCACTGCCAGCACCATCTTTGGGCCAGGCTTGTGGCCAGATAACCCACTTTGCCAAGTAAATCGTCACCTACTTGAGAGGTGTTTTCAGAATAGGAGATAGAAATTCTAGTCCTGTATCAGACCTTCAGCTGACTTCTGGGTCTTATAATCAGGATGCCCATCCTTGAAAAGTGAATGTACTCACACTCTGAATCAGGATCCCAGACACAAGTATCCACGTATGAAATCTATGGTAGAGGTTTATTAAATCTTCAAATTCCTCCACAGGCATTGGCATTTTTTGTTTTTTTGTAAAAGATTAAGAGAGAAGATTTCTGGTGATGCCAAGTCTCCAGTGGTTAAAGACAATGGTGTTATAAAAGGAGTCCAAGTATTTATAAACCTTAACCTGCTGGGTACCTACATATAGCCTCCTTTGAGTTAGAACCATTAAAAATGTCATTTCAGAACCACTGGGGCGGGGGGGGTAATATAAGATATTATATTAATAATATAATTGGTATGAGTTAACCTTTATTGTTCTGTCACCTAAACAATAAGATCTTTTATTCCCGTTGGATCTAGGGCCCTAAATGTATGTTAATTTCCTCCATAAACTTGTTTTTCCTTTTAGTTCTTGGTCTAATATTGAGATACTACAGCAGCACCACCTGCAGGTCATACCGAAGAAATGTATATTGAAGGCTTGGAATTTGAATTTTAGATTTCTGAGAGATCTAGAATAGCAGTTTTTAAATCTTGCTATGCATTAGAATGGCTGGGAAGCAAAAAACAAACAGCCAAAAAAAGAAATACAAAACAAACAAAGAAATCCTCCGGGCCTAACTCAGACCTCCAAAATCAGAAATTCTGGGGGATGGGAGCCAGGATTAATTATTGCAAAATAATTCTGATGCCACTGACTTTTGGGAGCCACTGGTTCAGTTAACAGTGGAAAAAGTACCTAAAGTACTGGAATAGCAAGTGATCAAGGACATGTGACAAATTTGGGGCTTACTGGCTATCACTACAAGTTTGTAACTCTTGTCTCAAGCCCAACCATGACTCTCACCATTATTTGCAAAAGGCAATGAGGCATCATTGGACTATGAGAGCAGCTGAGAATTTTTTCTTTTTAAAATTTTATATTTTAAATTAACACACTGGACTTCTGCTTTCCCGTCTAGTATATAAGGAGCTTAGAAGTCACCACACCATCTTAGCAAGTAAAAAGATGAAAAAACTGGAAAATCAACAACTCTTCTTAGATCTGTTAGAGAAGTGAGATCACTGGGAAGACTGCTGCCTCCAAAGTTGTACAGACAGATAGGTAGAAACAGAGAATCACAACCTACCAGAGTAGAAACTAATAAGCAGAAACTTTTGTGGAAGGCTGTGCTGGGGTAGGAAATCTGAACTGTAATTGATGAATTACTAGAGGCTTAGAGTGACAAGTCTGAGAGTTAAAAATCCTAAGGGAGCTAAGTCATAGTAAGGCCCTCGTGTTTTTGAGAATTTTAGTTCTAGGAGTTCTACCAGGTCCTCAGAGTAAATATCAGGGGAAAAAATCCCCTTGTGTTTCTAGCAGGAGGAGAGGAAAAAGAAACATTTTGAAATATGCCAGAGCACTCTATTCTTCACAAGGACAAATTACTTAACCAGAGCCTAACCTGCTGGGATATTAGCAGAACCTAATTTACTAGAAGAGAAATATCCAACTTCAGCCAATGTTCATCTTCTATGTGGGAGAAGGGAAATAGCCAACTTCAGCACCCCCTAGCCCTCTTGTCCCATCTAAGTGGGAGGGGATGACTGAGAAACACTGGTGAAGTTCACAGTTTAGAAGTGTAGGTTGAGGTTGAGACCTAAAGGACTATAGAACATTTTCCCTCCCCCCCCCCACACTTTACCACTACTTTACTAAAGACCTATTTACCTCAGTTCTTTTTACCCATACCTCACGTCTACCTTTCAACAAAAAATTACAAGACATACTATTTCGAGATATTTTTCCTCTAGATCTACTTTGTTGAGAGTTTTTATCATGAATGGATGTTGTACTTTGTCAAATGCTTTTTTACATCTATTGAGAAGATATTATGGTTTTTATCCTTTCTCTTGTTAGTGTGATGTATCATGCTGATTGATTTGCAAATACTGAAGAGCCCTTGCACCACGAGAATAAATCCAACTTGATCATGGTAAACAATTTTTAAACGTATTATTGGATTCAGTTTGCTAATATTTTGTTGAGAATTTTTACATCTATAGTTATCAGAGATATTGGCTTGTAGTTTTATTTTTTATGGAAGAATTTTTTAAATATTTTTAAGTTTATTTCTTTATTTTGAGAGAAAGAGAGAACTAGCAAGCATGAGTGGGGTAGGGGCAGAGAGAAGGAGATGGAATTCCAAGCAGGCTCCACACTGACATAGCATGGAGCCCGATGTGGGTCTCAAACCCATGAACTGTGAGAGCATGACCTGAGCCAAAATCAAGAGCTGGATGCTTAACCAACTGAGCCACTCAGGTGCTCCAATTTTCCTTTTTTTTTTTTTTTCTTTTTTGGTAGTGTCTTTATCTGGTTTTGGTATCAGGGTAATGCTGGCATCATAGAATGAATTTGGAAGCTTTCCTTCACCTTACACCTGTCAGAATGGCTAAAATAAAAAAAAACAATAAATAACAAGTGTTGGTGATGATGTGGAGAAAAAGGAACTGTCATGCACTGTTTGTGGGAATGCAAATTAGTGCAGCCACTGTGGAAAACAGTATGGAGTTTCCTCAAAAAATTAAAACTAGAATTACCATATAATCCACTAATTCCACTACTGGATATTTACCCCCCAAAATGAAAACATCAATCAAAAAGATATATGCACCACTATGTTTATTGCAGCATTATTTACAATAGCCAAGATATGAAAGCAACCCAAGTGTCCATCATTAGATGAATGGATAAAGAAAAGATGATATATGGAGACAGGAGCTAATATGGTGGTGTAGTAGGAAGACCCTAGGCTTGCCTCATCCTTCAAACACAGCTAGATAACTAGCAAATCATTCTGAATACCCAAGAAATTGACCTGAGGACTGACAGAACAAACTGAACAGATAGAGGGAGAGAAGAGGCCACATTGAGCAAGGTAGGAAGTGCAGAGATGTGGTTTGGGGAGAATTGGGTCATGGATGCTGTGGAGGGGAGTGAGTTCTGATCACGGAGAAAGGCAAGAGAGAGTGGAGCTCACAGGGGTACACACAAGGGGAACACTCCCCCAAAGTCATTAACTGGAAAAACAAGAGGGGCTGATTTTTGTGAACGTTTGCAATCAGCAGGGCTTAAGGAGTGGAGTTTTGGAGGTTCATGGGCTTGGCTGATATAGAAACCTGAGGGTGCTGCCCTACTCCTGGAGAGAAGACAGGCAAGTGACCCCCGAGCAGACAGCATGATCTGAGGATTACCTAAGGTGCACAGGGCCAGACTGTTTCCTCTTCTTGGGGTGGATCTGTGAGAGATAGCAATACTTCTCCTGGGACAAAGGAGCCTTGCGGGTGCCATTTCCCTCCCCTGCTCCTCAGCATAGGTGCAGAGACACCTTCCGAAGGCAGCCAACCCAGGCATTGGCTGCTTTGCTCCAAATCCCACACTCCTATGCTCTGGCCCAACAGTCCTACTGGGTCAAACCATCATCACTCCCAGCGTGGCAAGACCTTTATCCAGAAGACCAACACAGGGATCCTCCACATCAGGCCCCTAAAGTTTGGAGTTTTAGAAGTCAGGCTTGGCTGTGATAGAGCCCAAAGTGCACTGCACTGCTCCAGGCAGGCAAGCAATCCAGACACAGTGTAAAAACAGTGGTCTGGTGGTGTAGAAATGTAAAAAATGCCTAGTATGCAGGAAGGGAAATTATTCACTCTTCTTGGAAGGTTTCCCTGAGAGCAGCAAGCATGGTCTGCCTTCTCTGGGAACAAAGGATCTGGCTGGTGACATTTCCCTCTCCTGCCCTTATCAGAAACCAAATTTGGCAAACAGCACAGCACCAACATTGGCTGCTTAACCTGCTTATACCAGATCCCACCCTTCTGCACTCTGATGGTACTTCTTTTCTCAAGCAAGTGTGCTTAAGAACCAGTGCAGCAGGCTCCTTCCCCAGAAGATCAGCATAAACCCCTGCATGCACCAAGTCTACTGACCATAGAGTTCTGCAATGCTTCAGTTCTAGTGAAAATAACATCAGGTTTCATTTAAGCTGACCAGAGCATACATACTTAAACTCACCACACTCTAAGGTCCAAACTAAGGTCCATTAAAGGCAAGGAGAGCCTCTGCAGATGGTTGACCTGAGAGATAGAGCAGCCAAAACACAGCACCAAAGTGCATGCAGCACACACTAGAGAAAGTTCCTGAAGCTCCGGGCTCTGGACATTTGACAATCTCTCCTTTTTAAAGAATTTTTATTAATTTTTTTATTGTATTTTATTTTTGTTTTTTTATTTATTTATTTTTTATATATTAAATTTATTGTCAAATTGGTTTCCATACAACACCCAGTGCTCATCCC
>NW_024420375.1:1487435-1512108 GCF_014898765.1 Herpailurus yagouaroundi | reverse complement strand
GCTTGGTCATTTTGGATAGTCCCTGGCGTGGTGAGGACCTGCAGGGCACTTCCCCTGTGCTGTGGTGTATATCTGGAGTTGGTGGGCGGAGCCGCAGTCAGACCTGATGTCTGCCCCCAGCCCACCGCTGTGTCCACAGTCAGACTGGTGTGTGCCTTCTCTTCCCCTCTCCTAGGGGCGGGATTCACTGTGGGGTGGGGTGGCCTGTCTGGGCTACTTGCACACTGCCAGGCTTGTGATGCTGGGGATCTGGTGTCTTAGCTGGGGTGGGTAGGCAAGGTGCACAGGGGCAGGAGGGGCCTGCTTAGCTTGCTTCTCCTTAGGTGATCCACTTCAGGAGGGGCCCTGTGGCAGCGGGAGGGAGTCAGATCCGCTGCCGGAGGTTTGGCTCCGCAGAAGCGCAGAGTTGGGTGTTTGCGCGGAGCGAGCAAGTTCCCTGGCAGGAACTGGTTTTCTTTGGGATTTTGGCTGGGGGTTGGGGGGGGAGATGGCGCTGGCGAGCGCCTTTGTTCCCCACCAAACTGAGCTCTGTCGTCCGGGGGCTCAGCAGCTCTCCTTCCCTTTGTCCTCCAGCCTTCCCGCTTTCTGAGCAGAGCTGTTAACTTATGACCTCCCAGCCGGTAAGTCGCGCTTGCTGTCAGAACACAGTCCGTCAGGCCCCTCCACTTTTTGGAAGCCAGACTCGGGGGCTCTGCTTGGCCGGCGAGCCGCCCCTCCGCCCCGGCTCCCTCTTGCCAGTCCGTGGAGCGCGCATCGCCTCGCCGCCCTTCCTACCTTCTTCCGTGGGCCTCTCGTCTGCGCTTGGCTCCGGCGACTCCGTTCTGCTAATCCTCTGGTGGTTTTCTGGGTTATTTAGGCTGGTGTAGGTGGAATCTAAGTGATCAGCAGGACGCGTGGTGAGCCCAGCGTCCTCCTACGCCACCATCTTCCCTCCTCCTCCTGTTTTTTTATTTTTGAAAGAGAGACAGAGTGTGAGTAGGGGAGGAGCAGAGAGAGGAAGACACAGAATCCAAATCAGACTTCAAGCTCTGAGCTGTCAGCACAGAGCCTGATGTGGGGCTCTAACTTACAAACTGCAAGATCATGACCTGAGCCAAAGTTGGACACTTAACCAACTGAGCCACCCAGACACCCCAATGATCTCTTCTTCATAAAGCAATTACTCACAGGAACAGAAAGCACAGAAAGATTTTCTAACACATAGAAGAAGACAGAGACCTAGACAAAATGCCAGAGGAATTCATCCTAAAAGAAAGAACAAGACAAAGTCATGGCCAGAGAACTAATTAAAACGGATATAAATAATATGCTTGATGCAGAATTTAAAGCAACAATTATAAGGATACTCTCTGGGCTTGAGAAAAGCATGGAAGACATTAGGGAAAACCTTACTGCAGAAATAAAAGAGCTGAAAAACAATCAGGCAGAAATGAAAAATGCAATATCTGAGATTTGAAACCTACTGGATGTAATGATCACAAGGATGGAAGAAGCAGAGGAACAAATAAATGATATAGAAGATAGAATTATGGAAAATGATTAAGTTGAACAAAAGAGACAAAGAAGAATGATGGATCTTGACAGTAGGCTTAGGGAACTCAGTGACTACATCAAATGTAATAACATTTGTATCATAGGAATACCAGAAGAAGAGATAAAAGGGGGAAGAATGTTTACTTGAAGAAATAATAGTTGAAAAGTTCCTTAATCTGGGTAAGGAAATAGACATCCAAATCCAGGAGGCACAGAGAACTCCCATCAAAATCAACAAAAATAGGTCAACACCAAGACATATTGCAGTTAAATTTGCAAAATGTAGTGATAAAGAAAAAAAGCCCTAAAAACAGCAAGACAAAGGAGGTCCCTAATTTACCAGGGAAGACCCATAATGCTAGCAGCACATCTGACCACGGAAACTTGGCAAGACAGAAGAGAGTGGGATGATATATTCAACGTGCTAAATAGGAGAAATCTGTAGCCAAGAATACTCTATCCAGCAAGGCTATCATTCAGAATAGGAAGAAAGATAAAGAATTTCCCAGGCAAACAAAAACTAAAGGAGTTCAGGACCACTAAACCAGCCCTGAAAGAAATATTAAAAGGGACTCTTTGAGTTAGAAGGAGACCAAAAGCAACAAAGGCTAGAAAGGAATAGAGAAAATTTCCAGAAACAATGACAAAACAAGGAATAAAATGGCACTAAATGCATATATATCAATAATTATTCTCAGTGTAAATGGACTAAATGCTTCAATCAAAAGACATAAGGTGCGGGGGCCTGGGTGGCTCAGTCGGCTGTTTGACTCTTGATTTTGGCTAAAGTCATTATCTCACGGTTTGTGGGATCAAGGTCTGCACTGGGCTCTGTGTTGACAGCATGAAGCCTGCTTCGTGTTCTCTCTCTCTCCTCTCTCTCTGCCCCTCCCCCCATTCTCTCTCTCTCTCTCTCTCTCTCTGTCTGGAAGTAAATAAATAAACAAAAGATAGGGTGTCAAAAGGAATTAAAAAGCAAGATCCATCTATATGTTACCTACAAGAGGCTCATTTTAGACCTAAAGACCCCTGTAGATTGAAAGTGAGGCAATGGAGAAACATTTATCATGCAAATGGATGTCAAGAGAAAGCTGGAATAAACTGTAACAAGAGAAGAATAAGGGCAGTATATCATAATAAAGGGGATTATCCAGCAAGAAGATAAAAAAAAATTGTAAATATTTATGCCCCCAGCACTGAAGCACCCAAATCTATAAAACCATTAATAACAAATATGAAGGAACTCATTGATAATAATACAATAATAGCAGGGGACTTTAACACCCACCCTTACATTAATGGGCAGATAAATAAGTGGAAAACCAACAAGGAAACAATGGCTTTAAATGACACACTGGAACAGATGGACTTAACAGATATATTCAGAACATTTCATCTTAAAGCATCAGAATGAATACAAATTCTGCACATGGGACATTCTTCAGAATAGATCACATACTAGATCACAGATCAGACCTCAACAAGCACAAAAAGATTGAGATCGTAACATGCATCTTTTCTGACCACAATTCTATGAAACTTGAAGACAACCAGAAGAAAATATTTGGCAAGACCACAAATCCATGGAAGTTAAAGAACATTCTCCTGAAGAATAAATAGAATTTTCCAATAAATCTCATTAAAAAAAAAGAATAAATGGATCAAACAGGAAATTAAATAAGAAACAAAAAAAAAAAACATGGAAACAAATGAAAATGAAAACATTACAGTCCAAAACCTTTGGAATATAGCAAAAACAGTTCCAAGAGGGAAGTATATAGCAATACAGGCCTACCTCAAGATGCAAGAAAAACCTCAAATAAACAACCTAACCTTATACCTAAAAGAGCTAGAAAAAGGACAACAAAGCCTAAATCAAACAGAAGAAGGGAAATAATAAAGTTTAGAGTAGAAATAAATGATTTAGGAACTAAAAAACAGTAGAACAGATCAGAGAAACCAGGAACTGGTTCTTTGGAAAATTAATAAAATTGATAGCCACTTATCAAGAAAAAAAGAGAAACCAAATAAATAAAATCACAAATGAGAGAGGAGAAATAACAACCAACACCACAAAAATATAAACTATTATAAGAGAATATTATGAAAAATTATATGTCAACAAATCGGACAAACTGTAAGAAATGGATAAATTCCTAGAAACATATAAATTACCAAAACTGAAACATGAAAAAACAGAAAACTTGTACAGACCTATAACTTGCAAAGAAATTGAATCAGTAATAAGAAATCTCCCAATAAAAAAAGTTCAGGGCCAGATGGCTTCACAGGGGAATTATACCAAACATTTAAAGAAGAGTTAATACCTATTCTTCTCAAACTATTAAAAAATAGAAATGGAAAGAAATTTTCCACACTCATTCTATGAGGCCAGCATTATCCTGTTTCCAAGACTAGACAAAGACTCCATGAAAAAAGAGAACTACAGGCCAATATCCCTGATGAACATGGATGCAAAAATTCTTAACAAAATACTAGCAAATTGAATCTAACAGTACATTAAAAGAATCATTCACCATAATCACATGGGATTTATTCCTGGGCTGCAAGTGTTCAATATTCACAAGTCAGGCAATGTGATACACTACATTAACAAAAGAAAGGATAAAACTGTATGATCATCTCAATCTATGTAGAAAAAGCATTTGACAAAGTGAAACATCCACTCATGATAAAAACCCTCAACACAGTAAGTCTAGAGGGAACATACCTGAACATAATAAAGGTCATATACAAAAAAACTTACAGCTAGGGGATTCAGGGGTCGATGGCAGCATAGGAGGACAATGGGCTCACTGCATCCTGCTGATCGCTTAGATTCCACCCACATCTGCCTAATTTACCCAGAAAACTGCCAGAAGACTAGCAGAATGGACTCTCCAGAGCCAAGAGTAGACGAGAGGCCCATGGAAGAGGGTAGGAAGGGTGGAGAGGTGGTGTGCGCTACACAGACTGGTGGGAGGGAGCCAGGGAGGTGGGGAGGCAGCCAGCCCACCCGGCAAGGCAGAGCCCCCGAGTTTGGCTTGCAAAAGCAGAGGGGCCGGGTGGAGTGTGTTCTGACAGCTAGCGGGACTTAACATCTGGAATGTTATAAGTCAACAGCTCTGCTCGGAGAGCAGAAGGGCTAAAGGACAACGGGAAGGAGAATTGTTGAGCCACAGAAGACAGAGATCAGCTTGGCGTGAAACAAAGGCACTGGGAAGCGCCATCTCCCTCGCCCACCCCCCAGCCAAAATCCCAAAGGGAACCAGTTCCTGTCAGGAACTTGCTTGCACCGTGCAAACACCCAATGCTGTGCTTCTGCAGATCCATCCCTCAGACGGGTCTGCCTCCCTCCCAGTGCCACAGAGCCCCTCCCAAAGCAGACCAGCAAAGGCAAAGGGAGCTGAGCCTGCCCCTCCCACCCCTGTGCACCTTGCGGATCTACCCCGGCTAATACGCCAGATCCCATCGAAGCAGCACCACAAGACTGGCAGTGTGCAAGTAGCCCAGACAGAGGCCACACCTCTCCACAGTGAGTCCTGCCCTTGGGAAAGGGGAAGATAAGGTACACACCAGTCTGACTGTGGCCCCAGTGGTGGGCTGGGGGCAGATATCAGGTCTGACTGTGGCCCCAGCCACCAACACAAGTTACTCCACACAGCACACAGGAAGTGCCCTGCAGTTCCTTGCCACTCCAGGGACTATCCAAAATGGCAATATGGAAGTATTCTTCTCAAAAGAAACTCCAGGAAGTAGCGACAGCTAATGAACTGATCAAAAACGATTTAAGCAATATAGCAGAAAATGAATTTAAAATAATAGTCATAAAAGCTGGGCTTGAAAAAAGTACAGAGGACAGCAGAGAATCTATTACTACAGAGATCAAGGGACTAGGAAACAGTCAGGAGGAGCTAAAAAATGCTATAAATGAGCTGCAAAATAAAATGGAGGCGACCACAGCTGGGAATGAAGAGGCAGAGGAGAGAATAGGTGAATTAGAAGATAAAATTATGGAAAAAGAAGAAGCTGAGAAAAAGAGAGATAAAAAAATCCAGGAGTATGAGGGGAAAATTAGAGAACTGACACAATTAAACGAAATAATATACACATAATTGGGATTCCAGAGGAGGAAGAGAGAGAGAAAGGTGCTGAAGGTGTACTTGAAGAAATCATAGCTGAGAACTTCCCGGATCTGGGGAAGGAAAAAGGCATTGAAATCCAAGAGGCACAGAGAACTCCCTTCAGACGTAACTTGAATCCATCTTCTGCATGACATATCATAGTTTAACTGGCAAAATACAAGGATAAAGAGAAAATTCTGAAAGTAGCTAGAGATAAACGTGCTCTAACATATAAAGGGAGACCTATAAGACTCGTGACAGATCTCTCTACTGAAACTTGGCAGGCCAGAAAGGAATGGCAGGAGATCTTCAATGTACTGAACAGAAAAAAAATATGCAGCCGAGAATCCTTTATCCAGCAAGTCTGTCATTTAGAATAGAAGGAGAGATAAAGGTCTTCCCAAACAAACACAAACTGAAGGACTTGATCACCATGAAATCAGCCCTACAAGAGATCCTAAGGGGGATGCTGTGAGACAAAGTACCAGAGACATTGCTACAAGCATGAAACTTACGGACATCACAATGACTCTAAACCCATATCTTTCTATAACACTGAATGTAAATGGACTAAATGCTTGAACCAAAAGACATAGGGTATCAGACTGGATAAAAAAACAAGACCCATCTATTTGCTGTCTACAAGAGACTCATTTTAGACCTGAGGACACCTTCAGATTGAGAGTGAGGGAATGGAGAACTATTTATCATGCTACTGGAAGTCAAAAGAAATCTGGAGTAGCCATACTTATATCAGACAAACTAGACTTTAAATTAAAGGCTGAAACAAGAGATGAAGAAGGGCATTATATAATTACAGGGTCCATCCATCAGGAAGAGCTAACAACTATAAATGTCTATGTGCCAAATACGGAAGCACCCAAATATATAAAATGATTCATCACAGACATAAGCAACCTTATTGATAAGAATGTGGTAACTGCAGGGGACTTTAATACTCCACTTACAACATTGGATAGATCATCTAGACACAGGATCAATAAAGAAACAAGGGCCCTGAATGATACACTGGGTCAGATGGACTTGACAGATCTATTTAGAACTCTGCATCCCAAAGCAACAGAATATACTTTCTTCTCGAGTGCACCTGTAACCTTCTCCAAGATTGATCACATACTGGGTCACAAAACAGCCCTTCATAAGTATACAATATTTGAGATCATACCATGCATACTTTCAGACCACAATGATATGAAGCTTGAAATCAACCACAGGAAAAAGTCTGGAAAACCTCCAAAAGCATGGAGGTTAAAGATCACCCTACGGAAGAATGAATGGGTAAACCAGGCAATTAGAAAAGAAATTAAAAAATATATGGAAACAAACGAAAATGAAAATACAATAATCCAAACGCTTTGGGACGCAGCGAAGGCAGTCCTGAGAGGAAAATACATTGCAATCCAGGCCTATCTCAAGAAACAAGAAAAATCCCAAATACAAAATCTAACAGCACACCTAAAGGAAATAGAAGCAGAACAGCAAAGACACCCCAAACCCAGCAGAAGAAGAGAAATAATAAAGATCGGAGCAGAAATAAACAGTATAGAATCTAAAAAAAACTGTAGAGCAGATCAATGAAACCAAGTGTTGTTTTTTTTAAAAAATAAACAAAATTGATAAACCTCTAGCCAGGCTTCTCAAAAAGAAAAGGGAGAGGACCCAAATAGATAAAATCATGAATGAAAATGGAATTATTACAACCAATCCCTCATAGATACAAGCAATTATCAGGGAATACTATGAAAAATTATATGCCAACAAACTGGACAACCTGGAAGAAATGGACAGATTCCTAAACACCCACACACTTCCAAAACTCAAATAGGAAGAAATAGAAAGCTTGAACAGACCCATAACCAGCGAAGAAATTGAATTGGTTATCAAAAATCTCCCAACAAATAAGAGTCCAGGACCAGATGGTTTCCCAGGGGAGTTCTACCAGACGTTTAAAGCAGAGATAATACCTATCCTTCTCAAGCTATTCCAAGAAATAGAAAGGGAAGGAAAACTTCCAGACTCATTCTATGAAGCCAGTATTCCTTTGATTCCTAAACCAGACAGAGACCCAGTAAAAAAAAAGAGAACTACAGGCCAAAATCCGTGATGAATATGGATGCAAAACTTCTCAATAAGATACTAGCAAATCGAATTCAACAGCATATAAAAAGAATTATTCACCACGATCAAGTGGGATTCATTCCTGGGCTGCAGGGCTGGTTCACCATTCGCAAATCAATCAATGTGATACATCACATTAACAAAAGAAAAGAACCATATGATCCTGTCAATCGATGCAGAAAAAGCATTTGACAAAATCCAGCACCCTTTCTTAATAAAAACCCTTAAGAAAGTCGGTATAGAAGGAACATACTTAAAGATCATAAAAACCATTTATGAAAAGCTCACAGTTAATATCATCCTCAACGGGGAAAAACTGAGAGCTTTCTTCCTGAGATCAGGAACACGACAGGGATGTCCACTCTTACGGCTGTTGTTTAACATAGTGTTGGAAGTGCTAGCATCAACAATCAGACAACAAAAGGAAATCAAAGGCATCAAAATTGGCAAAGATGAAGTCAAGCTTTCACTTTTTGCAGATGACATGATATTATACATGGAAAATCCGATAGACTCCACCAAAAGTCTGCTAGAACTGATATATGAATTCAGGAAAGTCGCAGGATACAAAATCAATGTACAGAAATCAGTTGCATTCTTATACACTAATAATGAAGCAACAGAAAGACAAATAAAGAAATTGATCCCATTCACAATTACACCAAGAAGCCTAAAATAGGAATAAACCTAACCAAAGATGTAAAAGATCTGTATGCTGAAAAGTATAGAAAGCTGATGAAGGAAATTGAAGAAGATATAAAGAAATGGAAAAACATTGCATGCTTATGGATTGGAAGAATAAATATTGTTAAAATGTCAATACTACCCAAAGCTATCTACACATTCAATGCAATCCCAATCAAAATTGCACCAACATTCTTCTCAAAACTAGAACAAGCAATCCTAAACTTTGTATGGAACCACAAAAGGCCCTGAATAGCCAAAGTAATTTTGAAGAAGACCAAAGCAGGAGGCATCACAATCCCAGACTTTAGCCTCTATACAAAGCTGTAATCATCAAGACAGCATGGGATTGGCACAAAAACAGACACATAGACCAGTGGAATAGAATAGAAACACCAGAACCAGACCCACAAAAGTATGGCCAACTAATCTTTGACAAAGCAGGAAAGAATATCCAATGGAAAAAAGACAGTCTCTTTAACAAATGGTGCTGGGAGAACTGGACAACAACATGCAGAAGGAAGAAACTAGATCACTTTCTTACACCATTCACAAAAACAAACTCAAAATGGATCAAGGACCTGAATGTGAGACAGGAAACCATCAAAACCCTAGAGGAGAAAGCAGGGAAATACCTCTCTGGCCTCAGCCACAGCAATTTCTTACTTGACCCTTCCCCAAAGGCAAGGGAATTAAAAGCAAAAATGAACTATTGGGGTCTCATGAAGATAAAAAGCTTCTGCACAGCAAAGGAAACAATCAACAAAACTAAAAGACAACCAATGGAATGGGAAAAGATATTTGCAAGTGACATATCGGACAAAGGGCTAGTATCCAAAATCTATAAAGAGCTCACCAAAGTCCACACCCCAAAAAATGAATAATCCAGTGAATTAATGGGCAGAAAACATGAATAGACACTTCTCTAAAGAAGACATCCAAATGGCCAACAGGTACATGAAAAGATGCTCAACGTCGCTCCTCATCAGGGAAATACAAATCAAAACCACACTCAGATATCACCTCCCGCCAGTCAGAGTGGCCAAAATGAATGAAACAGGAGACTATAGATGCTGGGGAGGATGTGGAGAAACGGGAAACCTCTTGCACTGTTGGTGGGAATGCAAAGTTGTGCAGCCGCTCTGGAAAACAGTGTGGAGGTTCCTCAAAAATTTAAAAATAGACTTACCCTATGATCCAGCAGTAGCACTGCTAGGAATTTACCCAAGGGGTACAGGAGTACTGATGCATAGGGGCACTTTTACCCCAATGTTTATAGCAGCACTCTCAACAATAGCTAAATTATGGAAAGTGCCTAAATGTCCATCAACTGATGAATGGATAAAGAAATTGTGGTTTATATACACAATGGAGTACTACATGGCAATGAGAAAGAACAAAATATGGCCCTTCGTAGCAACGTGGATGGAACTGGAGAGTGTTATGCTAAATGAAATAAGTCATACAGAGAAGGACAGATTCCATATCTTTTCACTCCTATGTGGATCCTGAGAAACTTAACAGAAGACCATGGGGGAGGAGAAGGAAAAAAAAATGGTTAGAGAGGGAGGGAGCCAAAACATAAGAGACTCATAAAAACTGAGAACAAACTGAGGGTTTATGGGGTGTGGGTGATGGGTATTGAGAAGGGCACCTGTTGGGATGAGCACTGGGTGTTGTATGGAAACCAATTTGACAATGAATTTCATAATAAAAAAAGCCTACAGCTGATATCATCCTCAATGGGGATGGTCAAGAGTAAGACATGGATGCCCACTCTCATTACTGTCATTTAACATAGTACTGGAAATCCTAGCCTCAGCGATTAGACAACAAAAAGAAATAAAAGGCATCCAAATAAACAAGGAAGAAGTCAAACTTCTGCTATTTGCAGATAATATGATACCTTATGTAGAAAACCGGAAAGACTCCACCAAAAATTGCTAGAACTGATACATGGATACAGTAAAGTCTCAGGATACAAAATCAACATACAGAAATCTGTTACATTTCTATACATTAATAATGAAGCAGCAGAAAGAGAAATCAAGTTCAGAATGGCTAAAATTAACAACACACGGAACAACAGGTGTTGGTGAGGATGTGGAGAAAGGGAAACCCTCTTACGCTGTTGGTGGGAATGCAATTTGGACCAGCCAGTCTGGAAAACATCATGGAGTTTGCTCAGAAAGTTAAAAATAGAACTACCCTACAATCCATTTACAATTACACTAAAAAGCATAAGATAAGGAATAAAACTAACCAAAGAGATAAAAGATCTGTATTCAGAAAAGTATAAAACATTGATGGAAGAAATTGAAGATGACACAAAGAAATGGAAAGACATTTCTTGCTCATGGATTGGAAGAACAAATATGGTCAAAATGTCTATACTCCCCAAAGCAATATAATGCCATCCCCATCAAAATACCTCCATCATTTTTCACAGAGTTAGAACAAACAGTCCTAAAATTTGTATGGAACCACAGAAGACTCCAAATAACTAAAGCAATCTAGAAAAAGAAGAGGAAAACTGGAGGCATCACAAGTCTGGACTTCAAGTTATATTACAAAGCTGTAGTGATCAGGACATGATGGTACTGGTACAAAACAGACACTTAGATCAATGGAACAGAATAGAAAACCCAGAAATGAACCTACAACTATATGGTCAACTAATCTTCGACAAAGCAGGAAAGAATATCCAATGGGAAAAAGATAAGTCTCTTCAACAAATGGGAAAACAGGACAGCAACATGCAAAAGAGTGAACCTGGGCCACTTTCTTACACCATACAGAAAATAAATTCAAGATGGACTAAAGACCTAGTCGAGGGACCTAAAATCATAAAAATCCTAGAGGAGAACACAGGCAATAACCTCTTTAACATCTGCTATAGCAACTTCTTACTATATATGTCTCCTGAAGCAAGGGAAACAAAAAGAAAAGTAAATGATAGGGACTTCCTCAAGATAAAAAACTTTTGCACAGTAAAGGAAATAATCAACAAAATTAAAAGTCAACCTTTGGATTAGAAGATATTTGGAAGTGACATATTTGATAAAAGGTTAGTATCCAAAATATATGAAGAACTTAAAAAACTCAACACCCAAAAAACAAATAATCCAATTAACAAGTGGGCAGAAGACAGAAGACATGAATAGACATTTTTGCAAAGGAGACATACAGATGGCTAACAGACACATGAAAAGATGTTCAACATCACTCATCATCAAGGGAATATACTTGAAAATTACAATTATATATCACCTCAGACAAGTCACAATGGCTCAAATTAACAACACAGGAAACAAAGGTGTTGATGAGGATGTGGAGAAAGGGAACCCTTCTTAAACTATTGGTGGGAATGCAATCTGGTCCAGCCACTCTGGAAAATGGCATGGGGGGTTCCTCAGAAAGTTAAAAATAGAACTACGCTACATTTCAGCAATTGCACTACTAGGTATTTTCCCAAAGGATACAAAAATACTGATTTAAAGTGATACATGCACCCTGATGTTTATAGCAGCATTAGCAACAGTAGCCAAATTATGAAAATTAAATAGCCAAATGCCCATCATCTGATGAATGGATAAAGAAGATGTGGTATATTTATACAATGGGATATTGTTCCACCATAAAAAAAAGAATGAATTCTTGCCATTTACAATGATGTGGATGGAATTAGAGTATTGTGCTAAGTAAAATAAGTGAAAGAAACATACCATATGATTTCACTCATATGTGGGACTTAAGAAACAAATGAGCAAAGGGGAAAAAAAGAGGGAGTGAGCTGCAAATCAAGAAACAGACTATTAACTATAGAGAACAAACTGATGATAACCAGAGGGGAGGTGGGCAGGGGGATGGGTGAAATAAGTGATGAGGTTTAAGGAGTGCGCTTATTGTGATAAACACTGGGTATTGTATGGAAATGCTGAATCATTATATTGTACACCTGAAATTGCACTGAATGAATTAACTGTAATTCAAATAAAAACTTTAAAACAAATAAAATTAATTAGTATAACATAAGGTGAAATATTTAGTGTTGAAATGAAAAAGAACCCACTAACTTAGAATTCTGTAGTCTGTGAAATTATTCTTCAAAAGTTAAGGACAAATACTTTCTCAGCAAGCACAAATTGAAGGGAATTTTTGCCAGTACACTTGCCTTGTAAGAAATGTTAAAAGAGGTTCTTCAGAGAGAAGAAAAATGATACAGGTCAGAAACTTGGATATATATAAAGAAAAGAGGAATGTTGGAGAAGGAACAGGTGAAGGTAAAATAAAACTTTTATTTTTCTTATTCTTTATTGATCTAACAAATACGAGTTTTTAAATAATAATAGCAACAATGTATTTGGTTTTTTATGCTTATATATATCTTATATATATAAATATATGGTTATGCATACCTACATACATACAAATAAAATGAGCAACATCAATGATGTAAGAGGGAAGAATTAGGAATATTTTGTTATTATAAGGTACTTGCACTACTCATGAAGTGATATAGTGTGATTTGAAAGTGTATGTCTATTAGTTTTAAAGTATATTGCAAACTCAAAGCAGCCACTAAAAAAAGGTTAAAAAGAGAAGTACTGTATAATTGATATGCTAAGAAAGGAGAGTGAAGAATCATAGAAGTTGCTCAATTAAAACCACAAAAGGCAGAGTGATGTCAACAGGATGACAGAGTAGAAGGTTCCCTGCTCATATCTCTCCTCAGCAACAAAAATTTGGCAGCCACCATGGAAATAAAGCCTTCATGGGAGCTTTGGGATCCAAGTAGGAGATTATGAAACTCCCACTGGAGCCCACAACCAAGGAGGGCTGTTTTGAGAAGGTAAGTCTGTGCCCAGATAGTAGGCTCACTGACCATGGTCCAGCTATGGATTCAGAAACAGCCCTACCCTCTGTGTGGACTTGGTTATAGCCCCATTTGGCCTTGGTCTTGTTACCAGGACTACCTGCCTGCTTGTGCCCTGGGTAACAGGCCCATCCACCTTGGTCCTGGCTATAGACTCTGAAAGTGGCCTGTGACACAGCCCCAGCTCCTATTAACTGCTAGTCCTGCCCACCCAGAGTTTGGGTGGGACATATCCATCCATGACCTCAGAGATAGGCCTCCTGACTTCAGTATGACTGAAAATCTTGAAGTGTCCCTGTAACCTAACTTTAGGGACTGCTACCATTTTGGAATGGACCTGCCTACACAGAGACCTGGAAAGAGATGTGCTCCTTTGTGCCCCAGCAGGAGGAGGGCCTGCTGATCTTGGGCTGACTGTTGATCCTGAAACAGTCCTGTGATCTGGCTCCATTCCTACTTATCTGCAGTTTGGAGGAAGTCCTGATTTCAGGAAACTTGTAGGAGGCATGCTAGCCCATTCCCCTGAAGGCAAGCCTAGTCCCAGCTGTGGACCCTGTAACTCAGCTACATCTCTTCTCAGTATGAGCCCAGGGCCAATTCTTCCCACCCAGTGAAAGGCCCAGTGACCTGCCAGGAGCCCTCCTAGGGACTCAATGGGAACCACACTCATCTGCATACCTGGTAATGGACTTGCTATCTCTGGACCCAGGAGCAGACCCTTCTTCCAGTGCAAGCCCTACTGATCAAGGTCTCAGAAGCAGTCCTGTCCACACAAGAAGCAGACAGAATCCATGCCTTCCCAAGGCCCTGGTAATAGATCTTACAACCATGGACCCCAGTGAGGACCCAGCTCAGCCACATGACCCAGTTTCCACTTCAATGTAATCCTAGAGACAATATCATCAACCCAGGTACCTGACAGGAGAAGATTTTACCTTCTTTACCTACTGAAACCAGTCTGTAAAATCTAGAATAAATGTTTCCTCTTTCAAATGCACATACACCAACACAAGGCTACATGGGTTATGAAGAATCAAGCAAACATGACACCACCAAAGGAAACTAATAAAGCTCCAGTAACCAACCCAAAGAAATGAAGATCTATGAATTGCCTGGCAAAGAATTCAAAATAATAATCTTAAAGAAGCTCAGTGAGATGCAACAGAACACAGACAACTAAACAAAATCAGGAAAACAATACATGAGCAAATGAGAAGTTTAATAAAGAAACTGAAACCAGAAAAAAGACCCAAACAGAAATCCTGGAGGTGAAAAGCACAATGACAGAAATGAAAAATTTAATAAAGAGCTTCAACAGCAGACTTAATCACACAGAGAGATAATTGGTGTGCTCAAGAACAGGTTATTTGAAATTAACCAATTAAGGGAACAGCAACAAAAGAATAAAGAAAGCATATGGGACCTATGTTGCACATTTGAGTAAACATAAATATGCATTATAGTGGTCCTAGAAGCAGAAGAAAGAGGGAGAAGGGGACAAAAAGCTTATTTAAAGAAACATTGACTGAAAATTTCCCAAGTCTTGAGAGAGATAAGGACATCCAGATACATGGAGCTCAAAGACCCCAAGCAAAATCAGTCAACAAATTATTGTGACACATTATAATCAAATTGTGAAAAGTTAAAGACAAAGAGAAAATTTAGAAAGAAACAAGAGAAAAGTGATTTGGACAAGTGAGATTCATCCTAGGTATGCAAGGTTCATTTAACACTCAAAAATCAATTAATGTAATCTATCAGATCAATAGGCCAAAAAAAAGGCAAATTGCATGATCATATCAGTAGATGCAGAAAAGCATTTGACAAAATTCAACACTTTTCATGATAAAAACTCAGCAAACTAGTATTAGAGGGAAACTTCTCCAACTTCATAAAGAACATCTACAGAAAACCTATAGCTAACATCATGCATAATGGTGAGGAACTTGAAGATTTCCCACTAAGATCAGGAATGAAGCAAAGGTGTCTCTCTTACTACTGCTTTTCAACACTGTACTGGAAGTCCTACTTAATGCATTAAGACCAGAAAAGGAAATGAAAGTATATAGATCAGGAAGGAAGACACAAAACTGTATTTGTTCACAAATGAAATTATTGTTTATGCTGAAAACCTGAAAGACTTGAAAAAATAAAACCTCCAAGGACTAATAAGCAGTTACAGCAAAGTTGCAGTGTACAAGGTTAATATACAAAAGTCAATTATTTTTCTTTATACCAACAAAGAACAAGTGGAATTTGAAATTAAAAACATATTAACATTTACATTAGCACAAAAAATTAAATACTTTTTAATAAACCTACCAAATATGTACAAGATCAAGATGAGGAAAAATACAACACTGTAAGAAAGAAAATACAGAAAAACTAAATGAATGGAAAGGTATTCCATGTTTATGGATAAGAAGACAGAATATTGTCAAGATGTCAGTTTTTTCCAACTTGATCTGTAGATTGAATGGAATCCTAATCAAAATTCCAGCAAGATATTTTGTAGATACAGACAAACTGATTCCAAAATTTATATGGAGAGGCAGAAGAGCCAGACTAAGCAACTCAATATTGAAGAAGAACAGAGTTGGAGGACTGACAGTACCAGACGCCAAGACTTACATAAAGCTATAGTAATCAAGACTGTGGTATTGGTGAAAGAATAGACAGATAGATCAATGGAAGAGAATAGAGAGCTCAAGAATAGACTTACACAAATATAGTCAAATGATTTTTTGTCAAAGATGTAAAGGAAATGCAATGTAAAAAGATATAATTTTCAACAAACTGTGCTGGAACAACTGGACACCCATATAAAAAAAGAATCTGCACACAGATGTTACACCCTTCCCAATAATGAATTCAAAATGGATCATAGACCTAAGTGTAAAATGCAAAACTATAAAACTCTTAGAAAGAAACATTAGAGAAAACCTAAATGACATTGAGTATACCTATGACTTTTTAGCTACAACACTAAAGGCACAATGCATGAAGGAAGCAATTGATAAACTGGACTTCATTAAAATTTTAAAAATACGTTCTGTGTAAAACAGTGTTAAGAGAATGAGAAGACAAGCCACAGGCCTGCAGGACATATTGAAAATATTTATCAGACCCATCTGATAAAGATCTGTTACCTAAAATACACAAAAACTTAGGGCACCTGCGTGGCTCAGTCGGTTGAGCATCTGACTTTGGCTCAGGTCATGATCTTGCAGCCTGTGAGTTTGAGCCCCACGTTGGGCTCTGTGCTGACAGCTCAGGGCCTGGAGCCTGCTTCAGATTCTGAGTCTCCCCCTCTCTCTGCCCCTCCCCCGCTCATTCTCTGTCTCTCTCTCTGTCAAAAATAAATAAAAATTTTAAAAAGTTTTAAAATACACAAAAACTCTTAAAACACCAAAATAAGAAAACAATCCAATTAAAGAGTAGGCAAAAGATCTGAGCAGATGGATGTTGGAGTAGAAGGATTCTAAGGTCACCTCATCTCACGTTTACAGCTAGATATCACTCACATCCAAATAAATAAACCAGAAGGTGATCCGAAGAGTGGTAGAACAAACTCCACAACTAAATGTAGAGAAGAAGCCACATCAGAGAGGTTAGGAAGGGCAGGAATGGGGGTCAGGAGCTTCCCACAGAGAGGAGGAAGATGTGGTCTTGGAGAAAGCACCAGGGAGCCCACACAGGGAAAACAAATCCCCATAATGTCTGGCCTTCAAAATCAGAGAGGCTGAATTCAGTGAGTTTGTAAAACCAGTGGGACTTAGAGCCTGGAACATTAAAAGTAAGCCAACTCAGCACTGGGTCAGCACTGGGTAAGTGATAGCCAAATCCCTGACCCTAAAGAGACAATCCCTAAAGAGACAACAGCCTAAGGAGAGGCAACATAGAAGTGACAGCTTGCACAATGGGAAGGAGACGTGTTTATACTGTTTTCAGAGCATCTTGGCAGACCTCGCTGGGAACAAAGGAGCAGGCAGGTGCCATTTTCCTCCCCTTCCCTCCAGCATGAACACACGCCCACCTGTGGGAGGTGAGGCTGTACAGACCCTTGCTACCTAACCCGCTAGCAGTGTGCCCTACCCACCCATGACTTCTCCTGAGGACTCACACGCTATAAGCCTGTTGACATCAGTCCTTGGCACAGTGCAATTTTTGTTAAAGCCGTGAATGCCCAGCCTGACCACTGCCTCTGCATGCTGCACCCCTGTGGCCACCACCCTTCAGAGGATCTGGCTAAGGTCTAGTGGCTCAATACAAATTTTGCTAATGCTGCACACACCCCTCCCACCTACCGTGTGCACAGACATTGTATGCTTCAGCCACCATTCTCCACACCCAGCCTCCATGCTCACAGAAATCAGGTGCCAGGCCTCACTGCCAGCTGCACATATGTCGTGTGCTGCACCAGCTACCATGTGCACAGAGGCCTGCACACCTCTGACCACCACTGCTGCTGCACACCATGCCCCTGGCTGTCACTGCACTTTAGGGAATCAGCTGATGACTAGGATTAGATCAGTGCAAATTTTGATAATGCCCTGTGTGCACCCTGCCCAGCTGCTGCCCACACAGATGTCATACACCCCTGGCCACTACCACCACTCCCATGTGCTGTGCCCCCAGTGGCCTCCTGGATGTGGGGGATTTGGCCTAAGACTAGTAGCTCAGTGAAAATTTTGCTAATACCACCGCCCTGCCCCTGAGACCTTTTGGGGTCATACCACCTCATGCCTGGATCTCACTAACATCACAGGGAGCAAACAAAGCCCACAACAGGAAAAGAATCAGTGCATATGTCTGGACTGAAGGGAAAACTGACTCAGACACAAGAGCAAGATGCAAACAACACACATAGGAGACCCCTGAAGTGCCAGGTTCTGGTGAACAGGAGACACTGCATTGCAGGACATTATAGGACCTCTTTTTCATAAAGGCACTACTTTCAAGAGTAGAAGACGTAGCTAACACAGAGAAACAGACACAGAGATGTAGATAAAATGAGGAGACAGAGAAATATGTCCCAAATAAAAGAAAGAATATGACAAAAATTACAGCAGGAGATCTAAGTGAAACAGAAATAAGTTTTATGCCTGATACAGAATTTAAAGTAATGATTATAAAGATACTCAATGGACTTCAGAAGAGGGTGGAGGGCATCAGTGAGACCCTTGACAGAAAGATAAAAAATAACATCAGAGATGAAGAACTCAATAAATGAAATTAAAAATACAATAAGTGGAATAAATAGTAGGCTACAGGAAGGAGAGGAATGCACTGATGACCTGAAGGATGGAGTAATGGAAAGCAATCAAGCTTAACAGTCTTGAGAGACAAACAAATACTTCATAATGAGAGCAGACATAGAGAACTCAGTGATTCCATCAAGCATAGTAACTTTCGCATTATAGATATCCCAGAAGGAGAAGAGAGAGAAAAGGGTGCAGAAAATATATCTGAAGAAATAAGAGCTGAAAACTTCCCAAATCTGGGGAGGAAAACAGAGATCCAGATTCATGAGCCAGAGAGATCTGCCAACAAAATCAACCCAAGGAGGTCCACACCAAGACACATCATAAAATGGCAAAAACTATGACAAAGAATTTTAAAGGTTTCAAGAGAAAAGAAGACACGAAGGAAACCACAGAAGTCCATCAGCTGATTTTTCAGCAGAAATTTTGTGGGCCAGAAGGGAGTGGCATGAAATGCTGAAAGGGATAAGTCTTCAACCAAGAATACTTTTTTCCAGCAAGACTACCATTCAGAATAGAAGAAGAGGTAAAGAGTTTCTCAGACAAACAAAAGCTAAAAGACTTCATGACCACTAAACCAGCCTACAAGAAATGTTAAGGGAGACTCTGTGAGTGGAAAAAAAACATAAGTAAGAGTAAAGAAAATAGGAATCACACACACAAAAATAAGGATATCTGTAAAAAAGAAAAGCAGGAAAGAAAAGGATGTAAAATATGATACCAAATAACTGAAACATGCAGGGTAGAGAAGTAAAGAATGAATTCAAAATTAAGCAACCGTCAGCCTAATATAGAATGCTATTTGCAGAAAATGTTATATATAAACTGAATGAAAACCACAAATCAAAAACCAGTAATAGATATATAAAAAATAAAGAGTAAGAAATCCAAGTATATAACTACAGAAAGCCAGCAAACCATGAGAGACAGACAAAGAGAAGAAAGGATCAGGGAAAAACTGTAAACCCCCCCCAAAAAAACAAGTAAGAAATGACAATAAATATGTATCTATTAACAATTCTTTGAAGGTAAATGGACTAAATATTCCGATCAAAAGACATAGGATGAAAGGATGGATTTAAAAAACAAGATCCATCTATGTGCTGCCTACAAAAGATTCATTTAAGACCTAAAGATGTCTGCAGATTGATGTGAGGCAATGAAGGAATATTTATCATGTAAATGGATGTCAAAAGAATGCCAAAGTAGCAATACGTACATCAGACAAAATAGACTTTAAAACAAAGTCTGTAAAAAAAAAAAAAGACAAAGAAGGATACTACATAATAATAAAGACAACAATCCAACAAGAAGATATAACAATTGTAAATATATAAGCACCCAACATGGACACACCCAAATACATAAAACAGTTAATAGCAAACATTAAGAAACTAATCAATAGTAATATAATAATAGTAGGGGACTTTAACATACGACTTACATTGATGGACAGATCATCCAAACAGAAAATCACCAGGAAACGGTAGTTTTGAACGACACACTGGACCAGATAGATTTAACAGATATAGTTAGAACGTTCCATGGTAAAATAGCAGAATACACATTATTTTCAAGTGCATATGGAACATTCTTTAGAACAGATCACATATTAGCCTATAAAACAAGCCCCAACAAATTAAAAAAGATCAAAGTCATACCATGCATCTTTTCTGACCACAATGCTATGAAACTAGCAATGAACCACAAAGAAATCTGGAAAGGGCACAGATATATCAAGGTTAAATGACATGCAATGAAACAATGAATGGGTCAACCAGGAAATAAAATAAGGAACAAAAAGTACATGGAAAAAAATTGTAAATGAAAACACAACAGCACAGTACTTTTTGGATGCAGCAAAACCAGTTTAAGAAGGAAGTTTATAGCAATACAGACCTAACTCAAAAGTGAGAAAAAGCTGAAATAAACAACCTAACCTTACACCTAAGGGAGCTATAAAAAGAACAATAAACGGAACCCAAAACCAGCAGAAGCAAGGAAATAATAAAGATTAGAGCAGAAATAATACAGAAATATGGATATAAAAACTAAATAAAACAATAGAATGGATTGATGAAACCAGGACCTGGTTCTTTTAAAAAATTAATGAAATTGATAAACTTCTACCCAGACCTAAGAAAAAAAGAGAAAGAAATCAAATAAATAAAATCACAAATAAGATAGGAGAAATAACAACCAACACCACATAAATACAAATAGTTATAAAAGTTCAATAGTTCCAGAAATTATTCTGGAAAACTATATGCTAACAAATTAGACAACCTAGAACAAATGGATAAATTCCTAAAAACATATAACCTACCAAAGTTGAAACATGAAGAAATAGAAAATTTGAACAGATTACCATCAAGGAGATTGAATCAGTAATCAAAAAGCTCCCAACAAACGTAAGTCCAGGACAAGATGGCTTCACAGGCAAATTCTAGCAAACATTTATTTTTATTTTTTAAGTGTCTTTTTAAATTCATTTTTGATAGAGAGACAGAGCACAAGGGGGGGGGGGGCAGAGAGAGAGGGAAACACAGAATCTGAAGCAGGCTCCAGGCTCCAAACTGTCAGCACAGAGCCCAACGCGAGGCTCGAACCCACAAACAGCGAGATCATGACCTGAGCCAAAGTCAGACACCCAACCAACAATCATCCAGGCGCCCCTCTAGCAAACATTTAGAGAAGAGTTAATACTTATTCTTCTCAAACTACTCCAAAAAATAGAAAAACAAAGAAAACTTCCAAATTCAATGAGGTATTACCCTGATACCAAAACCAGATAAAGACACAACAAGAAAAAAACTATAGGGTAATATCTCTGATGAGCATAGATGCAAAAATCCTCAACAAAATATTACCAAACCAAATTCAAAAATACATTCAAAAAATCATTCAAATGGGATTTATTCCCAGGATGCGAGGATAGTTCAATATTTGCAAACCAATGAAGTTATATGTATCAATAACAGAAAGGATAAAAGCTGTATGATCATCTCAACACATGTACAAAAAGCATTCAAGAAAGTGCAACATCCATTCATGATAAAAAAACCCTCAACAAAGTAGGTTGAAGGGAACATATCTCAACTTAATAAAGGCCATATATGAAAACCCACAGCCAACATTATCCTCAATGGGGAAAAACTGAGAGCTTTCCCCCCTAAGTTCAGCAACAAGACAGGGATGTCCGCTCTCACCACTTTTATTCAACATTGTACTGGAAGTCCTAGTCATAGCAATCAGACAACAAAAAGGAACAAAAGGCATCCAAATTGGCAAGGAAGAAGTAAAACTCTATTTGCAGGTATATAAAACCCAAAAGACTCCATCAAAAAACTACAACTGATAAATGAATTCAGTAAATTCACATGATACAAAATCAATGTACAGGAATCTGTTGCATTTCTATACATCAATAATGAAACAGCAGAAAGAGAAATTAAGAAAACTATCCCATCTACAACTGCACCAAAAATAATAAGATACCTAGGAATAACCTAACCAATGAGGTGAAAGATCTATACTATGAAAACTATAAGACATTGATGAGAGAAATTGAAGATGACACAAAGAAATGGAAAAACTTTCCATGTTCATGGATTGAAAGAACAAATGTTGTTAAAATGTCTATACTTCCCAAAGCAGTTTACACATTTAATGCAATCACTATCAAAATACCAACAGCATTTTTCACAAAACTAGAACAAACAGTCCTAAAATTTATATGAAACTGCAAGGACCACAAATAGACAAATCAATTTTGAAAAGGAAAACTAAAGTTGAAGGTATCACAATTCCAGACTTCAAGTTATATTACAAAGTTGTAGTAATCAAAACATTATGGTACTGGCCCAAATATAGACATATATATCAATAAAACAAGATATAAAACTCAGAAATGAACCCACAATTATGTGGTAAATTAATCTTTGACAAAAGGAAAAAATATTCAATGGGAAAAAGACAATCTCTTCAAAAAATGGTGTTGGGGAAACTGGACAGTTATGTGCAAAAGAATGAAACTGGACCACTTTCTTACACCATGAACAAAAATAAATTCAAAATGGTTAAAGACTTAAATATGAGACATGAAACCATAAAAACCTTAAAAGAGAACACAGGTAGCAATGTCTCTGAGATCAGCCATAGCCACATCTTTCAAGATATGTCTCCTGAGGGAAAGGAAACAAAAACAAAAATAAACTATTGGGGTTACATCAAAATAAAAAGCTTCTGCACAGAGAAGGAAAAAATCAACAAAACTAAAAGGCAACCTACTAAAAGAGAGAAGATTTTTGCAAATGACATATCTGATAAATAGTTAGTATCCAAAATATATAAAGAACTTATACAGCCAACACCCAAAAACCAAATAATCCAATTAAAAAATGGGCATAAGACACGAACAGACATTGTTCCAAAGAAGACTTACAGATGCCAAAAGACACACGAAAGGATGTTCATCATCACATACATCAGGGAAATGCAAATCAAAACTATAATGAGATATCACCTTACACCTGTCAGAATGGTTAAAATAAAAAACACAAGAAACAACAAGTGTTGGCAAGGATGTAGAGAAAAAGGAACTCTCTTGCATTGTTGGTGGGAATGCAAACTGGTGTGGCCACTCTAGAAAACAGTATGGAAGTTCCATAGTTAAAAACAGAGCTACCCTAAGATCCAATAATGACGGTACTAAATATTTACGCAAAAAAATACAAAAACGCTAATTCAATATGATACATACACTTTCAGTGCACGTGGACATTTTATTCTCTCCTGGCGGGAGAGATGGTGGCGTAGGACACTGGGCTCATGGCGCGTCCTGCTGATCACTTAGATTCCACCTACACCTGCCTAAATAACCCAGAAAACCACCAGAGGATTAGCGGAACGGAGTCGCCGGAGCCAAGGGCAGACGAGAGGCCCACGGAAGAGGGGCCCCTCCTGAAATGGATCACCTAAGGAGAAGCGAGCTAAGCCTGCCCCTCCTGCCCCTGTGCACCTTGCCTACCCACCCCAGCTAAGATGCCAGATCCCCAGCATCACAAGCCTGGCAGTGTGCAAGTAGCCCAGATGGGCCACGCCACAGTGAATCCCACCCCTAGGAGAGGGGAAGAGAAGGCACACACCAGTCTGACTGTGGACACAGCGGTGGGCTGGGGGCAGACATCAGGTCGGACTGCGGCCCCGACCACGAACTCCAGTTATACACCACAGCACAGGGGAAGTGCCCCACAGGTCCTCACCACGCCAGGGACTATCCAAAATGACCAAGCAGAAGAATTCCCCTCAGAAGAATCTCCAGGAAATAACAACAGCTAATGAGCTGATCAAAAAGGATTTAAATAATATAACAGAAAGTGAATTTAGAATAATAGTCATAAAATTAATCGCTGGGCTTGAAAACAGTATAGAGGACAGCAGAGAATCTCTTGCTACAGAGATCAAGGGACTAAGGAACAGTCACGAGGAGCTGAAAAATGCTTTAAACGAAATGCAAAACAAAATGGAAACCACCACGGCTCGGATTGAAGAGGCAGAGGAGAGACTAGGTGAACTAGAAGATAAAGTTATGGAAAAAGAGGAAGCTGAGAAAAAGAGAGATAAAAAAATCCAGGAGTATGAGGGGAAAATTAGAGAACTAAGTGATACACTAAAAAGAAACAATATACGCATTATTGTATCCCAGAGGAGGAAGAGAGAGGGAAAGGTGCTGAAGGGGTACTTAAAGAAATCATAGCTGAGAACTTCCCTGAAGTGGGGAAGGAAAAAGGCATTGAAATCCAAGAGGCACAGAGAACTCCCTTCAGACGTAACTTGAATCGATCTTCTGCACGACATATCATAGTGAAACTGGCAAAATACAAGGATAAAGAGAAAATTCTGAAAGCAGCAAGGGGTAAACGTGCCCTCACATATAAAGGGAGACCTATAAGACTCGTGACTGATCTCTCTTTTGAAACTTGGCAGGCCAGAAAGAATTGGCACGAGATTTTCAGTGTGCTAGACAGAAAAACTATGCAGCCGAGAATCCT
>NW_024420375.1:1425503-1482435 GCF_014898765.1 Herpailurus yagouaroundi | reverse complement strand
AAAAAAAAAAAAGAGGTTAGAGTGGGAGAGAGCCAAAGCATAAGAGACTGTTGAGAACTGAGAGCAAACTGAGGGTTGATGGGGGGTGGGAGGGAGGAGAGGGTGGGTGATGGGTATTGAGGAGGGCACCTTTTGGGATGAGCACTGGGTGTTGTATGGAAACCAATTTGACAATAAATTTCATATATATAAAAAAAACCAAAATGATACATACACCCCTATGTTTATTGCAGCATTATTTACAGTAGTCAAATTTCAGAAGCAGCCTAAATATCCATCAATAGAGGAATAAAGAAGTAGTAAATATACACATATATGTATATATATGTATAACACGCACACACAATGGAATATTATTTCAGTAAAAAAAGAATGAAATCTTGCCATATGCAATGACGTGGATGGAGCTAGATAGTATAATGCTAAGTGAAATATGTTAGAGAAAGATAAATACCATATGATGTCACTGATAAGTGGAATTTAAGAAACAAAAGAAAATAAACAAAGGAGGGGAAAAAAAGAGAGTGAGAAACTAGCCAAGAAACAGACTCTTAACTACAGGGAACAATCTGATTTTTACCAGTGGGGAAGTTGGTTTGAGGATGGGTGAAATAGGTGATAGGGATTAAGGAATGCACTTGTCGTGATGAGCACTGGGTGATGTATGGAATTGTTGAATCACTATTTTGTACACCTGAAACTAACATAAGACTGTATGTTAACTATATGGACTTTTTAGAAAAGGTCTGAGCAGACACCCCACTGAAGAAGATACACAGATGGCATGTAGGCCTGTGAGATGTTCAATATTGTATGTCATTAGGGAATTGCCAATTATAACAATAATGAGATACTACCACTCACCTATTAGAATGGTCAAAATCCAAAATACTGACAACACTAAATTCTGGTAATAATATGGAGCAACAAGAACTCTACCTCATTGTTGTTGTGAATGCAAAATGGTATAGTTCTTTGGAAGACAAAGTTTGGCAGTTTCTTACAAAACTAAACATACATTTACCATATGACTTAGCAATTGCATATTTATCCAAAGTAATTGAAAATTTAAGCCCATACAAAACCCTGCATAGATGTTTATAGCAGTTTTATTTATAATTTACAATACTTGGAAACAACCAAGATGTCTTTTAGTAGGTAAATGAATAAATAAGCTATGGTATAGACAGGTAATGGAATATTACATAGCATGAAAAGGAAATAAGATATTAATCCATGAAAAGACCTGGAGGAAATACAAATACATATTAATGAATGAGGAAGCCACTTGGAAAAGGCTATTACTGTATAATTACTGTATAATTCCATCAAATTCTGGAAAAAGTAAACTTATGAAGACAGTAAAAAGATTAGTGGTTGCCAGGAGTTAGAGGAAGTGAGAGATAAATAGCCAGAGAACAGAGGATTTTTAGGTCAGTGAAACTATTCTGAATGCTACTACAATGGTGAATATATGTTATTATATATTTGTCCCCTACAACATTAAGAATGAACCCCAATACATATTATGGACTTTGTTCATAATGATGTGTTAATGTAGATTTATTGATTGCAACAAATTTACTACTGTGATGTGGAATGTTGTGACAGTGAGGGAGGTTGTGCATATGTTGGGACAGTGTATATGGTAACTCTGTACTTTCTAATCAATTTTGCTGTAAGCCTAATGCTCTAAATATAAAGTCTACTAATTTTAAAAAGGAACATACAGTAAAATCAACTTTTTTGGTGTACAGTTCTATGAATTTTAACACATATATTGGTTTGTATGACTACTTCCCCAATCAAGAACCAGGTAAGTTCCATTTCCCCCCAAAAAACTGCCTCATGTTGTCTTTTTGTACTGGCAAGTACTAATCTGTTCTCTATCACTATAGTTTTGTCTTTTCAATACTGTTGTATAAATGGATCATGCAGAATATAACCTTTTGAGTTTTTTTTCATTCAGCATAATTACATCCAATGTATCAATAGTACACCCATAGTTTTTTCCATCTTATTGCTGAGTAGTATTTCTTTCTTTTAAAAAAAATATTTATTAATTTTTGAGAGACAGTGCAAGCCAGGGAAAGGTAGAGAGACACACACACACAGAATTTGAAGCAGGCTCCAGGCTCCAAGCTGTCAGCACAGAGCTTGATGCAGGGCTAGAACTCACAAACCCCAAGATCATGACCTGAATTGAAGTCAGACGCTTAACCAACTGAGCCACCCAGGCGTCCCTTGCTGAGTAGTATTTCATGGCATAGATGTACCAAAGTTTGTTTAACCATTCATCTATTGAAGGACATTTGGGTTATTTCCACTTTCCTGCTATGATGAATAACGTTGCTATGAACATTCCTGTACAGATTTTTGTGTGGATGTATGTTTCAGTTTTCTAGAGGAAATATTCAGGGCTGGAGCTACTGGGTGTTATAGATTAAATTTTTGTGTTCCTCAAAATGTATTTGTTAAAATCTAATCCCCATTGTGATGGTTTTTGGAAGTGGAGCCTTTGGGAGATGATCAGGTAATGAGGACTGAGCTCTTATAAGTGAGACTAGTGTGCTTTTATAAAAAAGCAACCCCAGAAAGCTCCCTTACTTCTATGTGAAGATACCATGAGAAGACAGCTTTCTATGAATCAGGAAGCAAGCTCTCACTAGACACCAAATCTGCCAGCACATTGTTTTTGTACCTTCCAGCCTCCAGAATTGTGAGCAATAAATATTTGCTATTTAAATTATCTAGTCTATGGTATTTTTGTTACAACAGCCCAGACTACAACACTGTGTTGTGTGGTAAGTGTATGTTTAACTTTTTAGGAAACTGCCACACTGTTTTACAGAGTAACTGTACCATTTTGTAATTCCATAAACAATGTAAGTTCGGGTCTCTCCACATCCTTGCCAGTACTTGGTATTGTCAGTGTGTATATTTTTACTTTTAGCCATTGCAATAGGTACATAATGGTATCTCATCATGTTTTTAATTTACTTTTCTCTAAGGATGTCAAATATCTTTATAAAGCTTATTTGCCCTTTATATATCCTCTTTGGTGAAGTATTTTCAAGTTTTTTTGGCGGGGGGTGTTTTCTTGCTGTTGAGTTTTGAGAGTTTGTTACATATTTTAGATTATGAGGGCTTTGTTGGATATTCAGTTTGCAAATTTTTTCACCTCTGTAGCTTGTATTTTCATTCTTTTAACAGTTTCCTTTGCAGAGCACAAACTTTTAGTTTTGATGAAATTAACTTACCAGCTTTCTCCTTTATGGATAATAGTTTGATGTTATATCTATGAACTCTACATACCCTGGGTCACAAAGATTTTATCCTATGATTTTTTTCTAAGTTTTATAGTTTAAAATTTTGTATTAGGCTTATTTTCCCTCTTGAATTAATTTTTCTATAAGATACGAGGTTTAGGTGGAAGTTTTTGTTTTATTTTTTTAATATAAACTATTGTCAAATTGGTTTCCATACAACACCTAGTACTCATTCCAACAAGTGCCCTCCTCAATGGTCATCACCCACTTTCCCCTCTCCCCAACACCCCATCAACCCTCAGTTTGTTCTCAGTATTTAAGAGTCTCTTATGGTTTGCCTCCCTCCCTCTCTGTAACTTTTCCCCCTTCTCCTCCCCCATGGTCTTCCATTAAGTTTCTCAAGATCCACATATGATTGAAAACATATGGTATCTGTCTTTCTCTGACTGACTTATTTCTTTTAGCATAATACCCTCCATTTCCATCCATGTTGTTGCAAATGGCAAGATTTCATTTTTTTCATTGCTTAGTAGTATTCCATTGTATATATGTACCACATCTTCTTTATCCATTTATCAGTTGATGGACATTTGAGCTCTTTCCATAATTTGGCTGTTGTTGATAGCTATGCTATAAACACTGGGGTGCATATGTCTCTTCAAATCAGCATTTTTGTAGCCTTTGGATAAATTTCTAGTAGTGCAATTCCTCAGTCAAAGGGTAGTTCTATTTTTAATTTTTTGAAGAACCTCCATACAGTTTTCCAGAGTGGATGCACCAGTTTCCATTCCTACCAACAGTGCAAGAGGGTCCGCCTTTCTCCATATGCTCTCCAACATCTATTGTTTCCTGAGTTGTTAATTTTAGCCATTCTGACTGGTGTGAGGTGGTATCTCATTGAGATTTTTATTTGTATTTCCCTGATGATGAGTGATGTTGAGCATCTTTTCATGTGTCTGTTTGCCATCTGGAAGTCTTCTTTGGAAAAGTGTCTATTCATGTCTTCTGCCCATTTCTTCACTGGATGATTTGTTTTTTGGGTGTTGAGTTTGGTGAGAGTTCTTTATAGACTTTGGATACTAACCCTTTATCTGATATGTCATTTGCAAATATCTTCTCCCATTCTGTCTGTTGCTTTTTAGTTTTGTTGATTGTTTCCTTTGCTGTGCAGAAGCTTTTTATCTTGATGAGGTCCCAATAGTTCATTTTGTTTTTGTTTCCCTTGCCTTTGGAAACATGTCAAGTAAGAAGTTCCTGTGACCTAGGTCAAAGAGGTTGCTGCCTATTTTCTCCTCCAGGATTTTGATGGTTTCATGTCTCACATTCAGGTCTTTCATCCATTTTGAGTTTATTTTTGTGTATGGTGTAAGAAAGTGATCCAGGTTCATTCTTCTGCATGTCGCTGTCCAGTTTTCCCAGCACCACTTGCTAAAGAGACTGTCTTTATTCCATTGGATATTCTTTCCTGCTTTGTCAAAGATTAGTTGGCCATATACTTGTGGGTCCATTTCTGGGTTCTCTATTCTATTCCATTGATCTATGTGTCTGTTTTTGTGCCAATACCATACTGACTTGGTGATTACAGCTTTGTAACACAGGTTAAAGTTTGGGATTGTGATGCCTCCAGCTTTGGTTTTCTTTTTCAGCGTTACTTTGGCTATTCAGGTGTGTGTGTGTGTGTGTGTGTGTGTGTGTGTGTGTGTGGTTCCATACAAACTTTAGGATTGTTTGTTCTAGCTCTGTGAAGAATGCTGGTGGTATTTCAATAGGGGTTGCCTTGAATGTGTAGATTGCTTTGGGTAATATAGACATTTTAACAATATTTGTTCTTCCAATCCATGAGCATGGAATGTTTTTCCATTTCTTTGTGTCTTCAATTTCTTTCATAAGCTTTGTATAGTTTTCAGTGTATAGATTTTTTTACCTCTTTGGTTAGGTTTATTCCTAAGTATTTTATGGTTTTTGGTGCAATTGTAAATGGGATCGATTCCTTGATATCTCTTTCTGTTGTTCCATTATTGGTGTATAGGAATGCAACTGACTTCTGTGCATTGATTTTATATCCTGAGACTTTGCTGAATTCATGAACCAATTCTAGCAGTTTTTTGGTGTAATCTTTTGGGTTTTCCATATAGAATATCATGTCAACTGATGGAACGGTAGAAGATATTTGCACATGACACATCAGGTAAAGGGTTAGTATCCAAAATCTACTAAGAACTTATCAAACTCAACACCCAAAAAAACAAATAATCCAGTGAAGAAATGGGCAAAAGACATGAATAGACACTTCTCCAAGGACGACATCCAGATGGCCAATGGACACATGAAATGCAACCAATTTCTGTACATTGATTTTATACCTAAGATTTTGCTGAATTCATGTATCAGTGTTCTGGTGGAATCTTTCAGGTTTTCCATGTAGAGTATCATGTCATCTGCGAAGAATGAAAGTTTGACTTCTTTACCAATTTGGATGTCTTTTTTCTCTTTTTTTTTGTCTGATTGCTGAGGCTAGCAACATTATGTTGAACAACAGTGGTGAGAGTGGATGTTCTTGTTGTGTTCCTGATATTAGGGGGAAAGCTCAGTTTTTCCCCATGAAGAATATTAGCTATAGGCCTTTCATATATGGCTTTTATGATGTTAAGACATGTTCCTTCTATCCTGACTTTCTTCAGGGTTTTTTTTTTTATCAAGAAAGGATGCTGTATTTTGACAAATGCTTTTTCTGCATCTATTGGCAGGATCATATGGTTCTTGGCAGGATCATATGGTTCTTATCCTTTCTTCTATTAATGTGGTGTATCACATTGATTTCTGAATATTGAACCAGCCCTGCAGCCCAGGAATGAATCCCACTTCATCATGGTTAATAATTCTTTTAAAGTACTGTTGAATTCAATTTGCTAGTGTCTTGGTGAGGATTTTTGCATCGGGTTCATCAGGGATATTGGCCTGTTATTGTTCTTTTTAGATGGGTCTTTGGTTTTGGAATCAAGGTGATGCTGGCTTCAATATAATAAGTTTGGAAACTTTCCTTCCATTCCTATTTTTTGGAGCAGTTTGAGAAGAATGGGTATTAACTGTGCTTTAAATGTCTGGTAGAATTCCCCTGGGAAGCCATCTGGCCCAGGACTCTTATTTCTTGGGAGATTTTTGATAATCTATTAAGCTCTTCATTGGTTATGGGTCTGTTCAAATTTTCTATTTCTTCCCATCTGAGTTTTAGTAGTGTTTGAGTGTCTAGGAATCCGTCCATTTCTTCCAGATAGTTCATTTTGATGGCATATAATTTTTCATAGTATTCTCTTATAATTGTTTGTATTTCTGTGGTGTTGGTTTCCTCTTTCATTCGTGATTTTATCTGTTTGGGTCCTCTCTCTTTTCTTTTTGAGATGTCTGGCTAGGGGTTTATTAATTTTGTTTATTCTTTCAAAAAACTTGCTCCTAGTTTCATTGATCTGTTCTTTTTTATTATTATTATTATTCTATATTGTTTATTTCTGCTCTAATCTTTATTATTTCTCTTATGCTGGCTTTGGGCTTTATTTGCTGCTGCTTTTCTAGCTGATTTAGGTGTAAGACTAGGTTGTGTATTTGGGACCTTCCTTGATTCTTGAGTTAGGCCTGAATTGCAATGTATTTTCCTCTTAGGCCTGCCTTTGCTGCATCCCTAAGGGTTTGGACTATCGTGTTTTCATTGGATTCTATGTATTTTTAAATTTATTCTTTAATTTCTTGGTTAACCAATTCATTCTTTAGTAGTATGTTATTTAACCTCCATGTATTTGGGGGCTTTCCAAATTTTTTCTTGTGGTTGATTTCAAGTTTCATAGCGTTGTGATTTGAAAATATGCATGGTATGATCTCAATCTTTTTGTACCTATTGAGGGCTGTTTTGTGACCCAGTATGTGATCTACTTTGAAGATTGTTCCATGTGTACTTGAGAAAAATGTGTATTCTGCTTTAGGATGAAATGTTCTGAATATATCTGTTAAGTCCATCTGGTCCAATGTGTCATTGAGAACTGTTGTTTCCTTATTGATTTTTTGCCTAGATGTTCTTTCCATTTCTGTAAGTGGAGTATTAAAGTCTCCTACAACTATGGTATTATTATCAATAAGTTTGCTTATATTTGTGACTGATTTATATATTTAGGTGTCTCACGTTGGGGGCATAAATATTTATAATTGTTAGCTCTTTTTGATTGAGAGACCCCTTAATTATGATATAATGCCCTTCCTTCTTCATCTCTTGTTACAGTCTTTGTTTTAAAATCTAGTTTGTCTTATATAAGTATGTCTATTATGGCTTTCTTTTGACATCCTTTAGCATAATAGATGGCTCTGCATCCCCTCACTTTCAATCTCTAAGTGTCCTCAGGTCTAAAATTAGTGTCTTGTAGGCAGTATATAGATGGATCTTGTTTTTTATCCATTCTGATACCCTATGCCCTTTGATTGGGGATTTAGTCCGTTTACATTCACAGTGATTATTGAAAGATGTGAATTTAGTCCCATAGTGTTATCTGTATATTTCATGTTTGTGGTGATGTCCTTTAGTCCTTTGTCATCTTTGCTGTTTTCCACTTACAGAGTCCCCCTTAGAATCACTTGCAGGGCTGGTTTAGTGTCACAAACACTTTTAATTTTTGTTTGTCTGTCAAAGTCTTTATCTCTCTTTGTATTCTGAATGACAGACTTGCTGGATGGATTCTCAGCTGCATATTTTTCCTATTCAGCACATTGAATATTTCCTGCCACTCCCTTCTGGCTTGCCAAGTTTCAGTAGACAGGTCTGCTAGTAACCTTATGTATCTACCCTTGTAAGCTAAAGCCAATTTGTCCCTAGCTGATTTCAGAATGCTTTCTTTATCTTTGTATTTTTCCAGTTTCCCTATGATATGTTGTGGTGTTTACCTGTTTTTTGGGGTGTTTTTGTGTGGTTTTCTTTTTTTTTTTTTTGCTTTTGAAGGGAGTTCTCTGTGTCTCTTGGACTTGGATGTCTGTTTCCTTCCCCAGATTAGGGAAATACTCAGCTATAATTTGTTTGACTAAACCTTCTGCCACTTTTTCGCACTCTTCTTTTTCTGGAACTCCTATGATACAGATTTTGTTTTGTTTCATGGAATCACATTCTCTAATTCTCCCTTCATGATCTAGTAATTTCCTTTCCCTCCTTTTTTCAGCTACATTATTTTCCATAATTTTATCTTATATTTCACCCATTATCTCCTCTACTTCTTCCATCCTCACTGTCACTGTATCTAGTTTATTTTGCATCTCAGTTATAACTTTTTAAATTCATCCTAATTAGTTCTTAGGTCTTTGATCTCTGCAGCAAGAGCTTCTCTGATGTCTTCTATGCTTTTTTAAAGCCCAGCTATTAGTCTTATGACTATTATTCTAAATTTTTGTCCATGTATATTATTTATATTTGTTTTGAGCAATTCTCTGGCTGTGGTTTCTTCTTGAACTTTCTTTTGTGGAGAATTCCTCTACTTTGTCATTTTGGCTACGTTTCTTTCTTTTGCGTGTTTTAAAAGTTTGTTATGTGTCTTGTACCTGAGAGTAATACTATGTTAAAAATGGGTCATACACTGTCCAGCACCTGGTACTCCAGGAAATGTTTTTGGTGTATTTTTTGTGCACTCTGTTGTTGTGTCTTGGTTTCTTTATCCCATTGGTCAGTCTTCTGCAGAGTTCCTACTTGCTTGTAGTGGTGGAGTGTTTGGACCTTCAACCAGATGTATTTTAATTTGTTTGCTGAAGTAACCCTAGGGGAAAAAAAGGAAATGAGGGGGAAGCCTGATCCCATAAAAAGAGAAAAATGAAAGGGGAGAAAAGAAATCAAAACAGAATAAAAAACTATAACGCTAAATCCAGAGAAAGAGAGAGGAAAATAAAGGAGAAGAAAGAGTGAAGGTGGAAAAATAATGGAATTAAAATGCCTGATCAAAAAAATAATCCACATAATAAGAATTGACCAAAAACAAATCAGAAACTCTGAGCCTGATTCCAAAAGAGAAAAAAGAAGAGGGAAGAAAGAAATATAAAAGAAAAAAATTAAAAAATAAAGGATAAACAAACAAACAAAACAAAACAGTTATCTGTTGGTACCTGGGACTGGTGGCTTTGCTGGTCTGTTGGAGAGGCCGGCTGCATTGGGTCATTTAGTCTTACCCCAGTAAATAAGCAGTTGCCAGGCATGGAGGGGCAGGGTTTGGTGTAAGTTGGTCCCGCCTCTACTGGAGGCCACTGTGCTGTTTCTTTGAAGTCCCACCATGTTGGTGTTGGGAAGAAAAATGGTGATATCCCAATCTCTCCTCTCTGGATGGGATATTTCAACCCACACTGTTCAGGCATCCCTCACTGCCTCGCTACAGTGAATGGCGAATGTGGTCAGCTTGCCATGCTCCACAATTCTCTTGCACCTTCTAGGCGCCTGGTTGGGATTCAAAACCTGAAGTCTTAAAGGACCCAGCTCAGTGCAGCAGCTTCTTTCCCCTTTTCCAGAGTAAAGCCTCCTTACCCAGCTGATAAAAAATCTTTCTCTGGCACCTGCAGGGTCTTTTGTCCTTGGGGAGGCAATAAACCCTCTTTCCAAAGTACTCCAGGAAGAGTACTTTTCTTTCCCAGTGCACCCCTGAAATCACTACATCATGCTATGCACTATGGGGCCAGCTCCCTCCTCCCCAGGAGCACACACCATGGCTTCCTGATCTGTTCTGGAGGAAGTTGTGTACTTTTGAAACCTCTGAGTTTCAGTTTCTAAGGCTGTTTGCAAAATAGAAACTGGCACTCTCCATATTTCTCTTTCCCCAATCTGTGGTCCAGAGAGGTTTTCCTCTTGTGCTAACTCAATACCAAAGCCCTCTTTCTTTCTCTCCCTTTTGTCTCTCCACAGAAGGGGTTCCCTCTCCTCCATGCCTATGCTTTTTTATCTCCCTCAATTCACATTCATGCACTTCAATCCTGCCAAACTGTTTCCCTCCAACTGTGGGGATTTTCTGTCACTCCGAAGATTGATTTCCTGGGTGTTCCAAGTGATATGACCTCAATACAGCTGTGTTTGAGGGTTGAGGAAAATCCCAATCCCCCTACCTCTCTGCCATATTAACTCCCAACATTGGGATACCTTGTATTTTCATATGTTAAAATTTATCTTAAGACTTCTTTTTTAGAAGTATGTTGTTTAATCTCTCAATATTTTGGGATTTCCCAGCTGTCTTTCTGTTATTGATTACAGGTTTAATTCCTTTCTTATTTGAGAGCATACTTTGTATAAGTTCTATTAGTTTAAATAGTTAAGGTGTGTTTTATGGCACATAATGTGGTCTATCTTGGTGAATTTTCCATGTGAACCTGAGAAAAATGTGTATTATGCTTTTGTATAAAATATTCCATAGATGTCAGATAGATCCTGTTTTGGTAGATTTTGCGTAACATATTTTGACACTCTGTTGCTAAGTGCATATACAGATTTGAGCCGGAAAAAGAAAGAATCAGTGAGCTTGAACTAAGTTAATTGAGATTACTCTGAGAGGCAGAAAAAGAATTAATGAGGAAATGTGAACAAGGCACCTGGTGGACACCACCAAATATGCCAATATATGCATAGTGAGAATCCTTGAAGGAAGGGAAAAAGAGAAAAGGTCAGAGAAATACTTGAATAAGCATTAGCTGAAAATTTCCCAAGTTTGATGATAAATACTAATCTGTGTATCCAAGAATATCAATGACCTCCAAATATAAGAAGCACAAAGAGATCCACACCTAGGCACATCACAATCATGTTGATAAAATCCAAAGCCAAAGAGGAAAAACTTGAAAGCAGAAAGAGAAAAATGACTTATCACATATAAATGATCCCTGGCTTTTCATCAGAAACAAAGAAAACCAGAAGACAGTGTGATGGCATATTTAATGTGCTGAAAGAAAAAGACTTAATTCATAATTCTATATCCAGTAGAATTATCTTTTAAAAATAAAAGATACATCTATTCCTGGATAAGCAAATACTGAGAGAATCTGTCACCAGTAGCTATTCACTACAAGAAATACCAAGGGGTGTCTGGGTGGCTCAGTTGATTGAGTGTAAAATTCTTGGTTTTTGCTCAGGTCATGATCTTGCAACTAATAGAATTGAGTCCCATGTCGGGCTCTGTGCTGATAGCGTGGAGCCTGCTTGGGATTCTTTGTCTCTCTCTCTTTCTCTCTCTCTCCACCTCTCTCTCTCTCTCAAAATAAATAAATAAACTTAAAAAAATAAATACCAACAGGAATTATTTCTTTAAGCTGAAAAGAAAGGGCACTAGATGGTAACTGGAATCCATATGAAGAAATAAAAAAACACTGGTAAAGGTAATTGCACAGATAAATATAAAGACAATATAAAATAATATGATTTTACTTTTTTCTTTTCCAAATTTAAAAGGTGAATACATAAAACAATAATTACAAAATTGTGTTAATGGAATTGTAGTGTATAAAAAGCCATGACGATAATAACACAAAAGAAGGTACTAGAAGGGAGCTATATTGGAATATACAGTTTCTGTATACTACTGGAATTTACTATTAATCTGAACTAGATTGTTTAGATTAAGATGCATTTTGTAATCTCCAGAGGAAATATTAAGAAAATGACTCAAAAATATAATAAAACAATAACAAAGGAAATTAAATGATAGACTAGAAAATATATATTTAATACAAAAGAAGGTAGTAATAAAAGAGCAGTGGAACAAAAAGGCATAAGACACATAGAAAACAAATAGCAAAAAGACATTAATCCTACCATATCAATTATAACATTAAACATGATTGGATCAAAGCTTCAATTACCAAGCAGAATATACCTCCAATGTCCTCCCAGACCAAATGTGATGGACCACCTTCATGGATAATATTAATACATTCCCAGACTTGCCTCTCATGAGTATTCCGAACTATTATTTTGTGGATAAGGGGACTGTAGATGGATAGGTTCCTACTTTGAATGGTCTGTGTGGTCTTTAGACCACCATCTCTAGACCAGTCTAGAGAAAGACTTTCAGGATGGGGGAAGGAAAATAAGAAAATGCCAATAACCTCAATTCTTAATTTCCAGAAGGCTAAACCAGTACAACCATGGGGATTGCAGGGCACACTTACAATTTATAGCTACTGCTTCCCAGCCAAACTGCCCTTCATTGTTGGGGTTTCTTAAGAATGGTTAAGGCCACTCTCAGGACCTTCATAGAAACATAAGCCTTTCAGGGGGGTTAGGGAAGGTTTTCTTTTGCCCCAATTTTAGACTACCACAGCATTACTCCTCACCAAAAATGAAGTAGGCATAGCCTAATGCAAGAAGATATGCCCAGTTGAGTTACTTGCACAATGCATGCTTTAGAAAAAGTCATATGTGGTTCAGTGCTATAGAGGACCATCTATAGTCTTTTGAATGGATCTGCTGCCTCCTATAATCTGAGCCTTGGCTGATGTTCAATACCTAATATCGTTTATTGCTGTATCGCACATAATTTCTGTTAGGTTTTCCTGGGTGGTCTGTAGTAATGATGGTATTCTGTGGTTTTAGGAAGCAGAGAAGAAAGCTTATAATTAGAAGGCCATGGTATGCTCTGAATGAAGAGGGACAAGTTCTTAGAGATTGCCTTTGTGGTTGGGAGGTAGGTGGAGCCTCCATGGTAGTTATAATGTCTAAACTAGTAGGTACCCTTTTATGATTCTGCTGCTGGACTCAGTATATACTCTGGTTTGTGGGTGGTGGGAGATAAATAACCTAATGTGGACAAGAGGGCTTTTCAAAAAAAAAATATAAATATATATATATATATATATATATATATATATATATACATATATATAATTTATTGTCAAATTGGCTTCCATACAACACCCAGTGCTCATCCCAACAAGTACCCTCCTCAGTGCCCATCACCCACTTTCCCCTCTCCCCCACACCCCATCAACCCTCAGTTTTTAACTCTCAGTATTTAAGAGTCTCTTATGGTTTGCCTCCCTCCCTCTCTGTTTGTAACTTTTTCCCCCTTCCCCTCTCCCATGGTCTTCTGTTAAGTTTCTCACGATCCACATATGATTGAAAACATATGGTATCTTTCTCTGACTGACTTATTTCACTTAGCATAATACCTTCAAGTTTCATCCACTTTGCTGCAAGTGGCAAGATTTCATTCTCATTGCCAAGTAGTATTCCAGTGTACATATAAACAACATTTTCTTTATCCATTCATCAGTTGATGGAATGGTATACTTTATCTTGCTCCAAATTTTCATCTATCCCAGCCACTGTTGCCTTGTTAAGCAAGAACTTCAATTTTGTCTCACAAATTTGTAGGTTTGACAGTTTTCAAAGCCCTCTGGTAGAGACTGTCAAACCTACAAACTTGTGAGACAAAATAAAAGTTCTTGTTTAACAAGGCAGCAGTGGCTTTGATGAAAATTTGGAGCAAGATAAAGTATACCACCATGGTGAGAGCACCTACCACCACCATAAGTCCCTGTGGCCTTGAGAGGGAGATTAGGCTCAACACAGATCATGAGGTAAGCATCTTCTGTTAGAAAGAGTTGCAATGATCTCAATGGGACTTCAACAGCCCCAGTAGCCTCCTGAATTTGTAAAGTCCCATGGATGCCAATGTCTTGTAAGATTCAAGCCTGATTTTTGGCCACCAGAAGTCTATGGAGGCATAGCTAGGGTTGTATAATGGTTGAGATGTCTGAAGTCTTCCCTTGATAGGATGGGCTGTGATCTTCTGGTAGAGTGACCCCTTCCACTTCCATTCTTCTAGTATTTTTGAGAAGCTATGGACCTTATCCTGTAATGATCTATTTAGTGATGATCCTTTATCTCCTCACATAACTTCTCTTGTGTCTTTGGAGCCACAGTATCTCAGGAAAGAGGAGCTCACAATTAAGTGGTGATCTGCAACTGAAATCTCTAGGGAAGAGGATGAATTGAATTGATGTGGGCAGAGGGGAAACTGTTCCAGGATGTGATGTTTTGACCTTGTAATTAGGGATTGTCCAAAGCCCCCTGAGGTAAAGCTTATAGACATCTGAAGCAGCTTTGCAGTTGAGAAGCTCTTTTTCCCATCTTATAAAACTTACCTGGACTGTAGTAAGCTTCCTAGAAAAACAAGAACAAGAATCAAAGTACCCTATACCAGTGTTCAGAGGCCTCTTGTGATAGGATGGTTCTCCTGTCACTACTGGGAAGCCTATCTCAGTGGTGTGGATCATAAAAACAGCCTGGAAAAAAAGAAAGATGGGTTGTGAGTCTTTATAATCTCATCAAGCCCAAAGGCCCTTAAATGTTCCCTAGATGGCTTGGAGGCTGCTTGGCAAGCCCAAATGCATGAATAGAATTTTCAGCCTTTCAAGCATATAATTTTGTGTTGGCTCAGAGGTGATCCTGCAGAGATGACTTGAGCTTTCCCAGATTGGGGGACTCTGGAGATAAGGTTTAGAGAGTAAATGATAGTATGATCCAACTGTACTATTGTCCAGAAAGGGTGGGGAAGACTATCTAGAAGTTGTTGTAAAGGGCAACATTGATTATTCAAACTGTCCAAAGTGTCTGTAGTGTCTGATTTTTAAAAAAAATATTTATTTTTGAGAGAGAGAAAGAGAGAGCACACAAGAGCTGAAGGGGTGGGCAGAGAGAGAGGGAGACAGATAATCCCAAGTAGGCTCCGTGCTGTCAGCACAGAGCCAAACACGGGGCTCGATCTCATGAGCCATGAGATCATGACCTGAGCCAAAATCAAGAATTGGATGCATAACCAACGGAGACAAACAGGCACCCTATGTAGTGTCTGATTCTTTAGTGAGGACTGAGATGGGCTCCTCTGTAAAGCCAGGCAGTGGTTGGGTAGCTACTATAGTTTCAGTTCCAAGGGCCAGAGCTGAATAGTTGTAGAGCAGGTAAAACACGGATTTTAGGTAGACATATGATACAATTAATTAGAATTCTGGAATTGTCATTCACTAGCTGACTTACTCTCTCTGAGCCTCATTTTTTTCTCATTTATAGAATGGAAACTCTGACAATACCTTCTTTTAGGAGTAGCTATTTTGAGAATTAAATGAGGCAATTTTTAGCACAGTGTCTGGAACATAGTAGGTGTTCAGTAATGGAAGATATTGTGGCTGCTGTTATTTTGTGATGTTCAGGGGTGGCAAGAACCAATGAGTAAATACCAATGGTTAAAAACTCAGGTAAGTCAAGTCCAAAATGTAAGAGTAAGACTGGAAAGGGAAGACAAAGTCAGAATAGAAAATTGGGAAGAGCTGAGAGGGAGAAAATAACAGCTAAAGTGCTAAGGACCACCATTTTGGCTGCTGGCCACATGCTCCATAGGTGATTCAGGCTGGTTTGAAGAGACAAGGCCCTCAAAGATAACTGGAAGGCTATTTTCCATTCACCACCATCCTATATTCATAAACATCTCATAGGTCCAGCTTTGTGAATAACACTTTGAGCTGGCCCAATAAGCTGAGGTTATTCAAAATAGGACGTGGTTACTTATATTCACCATGTTGAGGCTAAGTAATTCTGCCAAAGTCATATTTTTCCATTCTTGTCTTTTACCCAAAGATCTGAGGTCTTAGTGAGGAATGGGGCCAGAGAAGCTGAAATACTAATATCTTATCTGTATCCTTAAATTCCTGAACATCTCATTTCTGGGAGAGAAAATACTTGTCTGTATTAGCCAACATAGGTTAAGGTATGCTGCAATGATAATCCCCAAAACTGGTGCTTAAAACAATAAAGGTTTAGGGGGGAGGAGCCAAGATGGCGGAACAGCATGGAAGCTTTTTGTGTGTCTTGCGTCCATGAAATACAGTCAGACCAACACTAAACCATCCTACACACCTAGAAAACTGATTGGAAGATTAACACAACAATCTGCACAAACTGAATCCCAGAATTCAGCAGGTACATGGTGTGGAGAGCTGAACTTGGGGAGCGAAAAGCCACAAAAGGTAGGAAACCGCTTTTGCGGGCGAAGAGAGGATGGAGACTGGGGAGTGGGGGAGAATACGGGAAAAGCACTCCTCCCCAAAAGAAGCTGGAGAGAAAGTGCAAAATTGGAAACAGCCACAGGGACTAAACTAAAAAGAGACGAGAAAGGAGAAAGGAGAAAGGAGAGGGTTTAAATTCCATTAAGACTGTAAACAAGGGGAGCGCAAAGTCTGTCACTCTCCAGCTTCATACCTGGTGGTGCTCTGGTGGAAAGGGAGAATCCCCAAGAAGAGAGTGGGGTCCAGGAGGTTCTCAGGCCACACAGGGAAAAGCAGTTCCACTGCTGGAAGGACATTTGGTAGAGACTGTTGAAGCCACCTGGTCCCAGCAGACCCCAGAAGGTGGCCACATTCGCTGGTGCTGGGGCAAGGTCATTAAGGGTGAAGCCTGGTGCCAGATGTGTGTTGTGATTTTCCATAATTCCTGAAACGCTGCTGCTACACTGTCTAGCAAGCATTTTCTGGGACAGGCTGGCACCTGGCCACAGTCTTGGGGCACCAGCAACAGCAGGGTCCAGCAGGCGTTCCCGAATATCCTGCAGCCGATATTCAGCCCATGCTCATTCAGCCATTGCTCAGTGAGACCCTCCCTCAGAGGGGCGGAACAGGTCAAAGCTGCAGTGTTTCGAAAGTAAGGGGCTGGGGAAAACAGCTGCATCTGAGACAAAACTTGGAAGAGAGGTACTGCCTGGGGACTGGTCATGGAGAGTGAAAAAGTGGGGAGTGGATGAGAGCTGAAGACAGAGGATAGGTGCGTGATTGCTGATCTGGGAGAACAGACTGGGTGGTGCCATTTTTTCCGCTCCCACGCATGAGCATATGCACCTACGAGTCCCACAACAATCCACCCCAGTAGGCTAACAGCGCCATCTAGTGGAGAGCGGAGCTGTTACACTGAGCCCCACCAACTGGGCCAACTTTGCTCTTCAAGAACACAAGTCTCACCGACAGCTTAATTCATGGACTATAAAGAGCTACATAGACTGACTTCTAGGGGAAAATGAAGCAATTTCAGTCCTACTTCAATCTGTTAGCAGATTCATCTATTCAATTTTCTTTCTTTTTTTTCTTTTTCCTTTTTCTCTTATACAATTCTTTTCTTTTTCTTGAATACAGACAGAGGAAAAATCATTTTTATTAAAAATATCTTTCTTTAATTTTTATTACTATATTTTTTACTTTTGTGTAAATTTTTTCAAATTCTACTTTACTTCCATCATTTTATTTTAGTCTACTTCAGTGTACTCACCTTTTCAAATTTTCAAACAATTTCTTTTTTTCTTTTTTTATATTTTTTCTCTTTTCTTTTCTTTTCTTTTTTCTTAAATGCAGAAAATGAAAAAAATTCATATTTTTTAGAATTTTTATCAAAAATATTTTTCTTCAATTTTTTCTACTATATTCTTTACTTTTGTGTATATTTTTTCAAATTCTAGTTTACTCCCATCATCTCACTTTAGTCTACTTCAGTGTATTCATTTTTTCAAATTCTCAAACAATTTCCTTTTTTTTCTCCTCCCCCCTTTTTTTCTCTAATCTGTCAAACCACTTTCAACACCCAGACCATAACACACCTAGGATCTAGCATCATCTATCCCATTTTTGTGTGTGTGTTTTAATTTTTAATTTTAACATTTTTCTAATTTTAATTTTTTTAATTTCAATTTTTCTACCTCATTAATTCATTTTCTCCCTTCAAAATGACAAAACAAAGGAATTCAAAAGAAAGAGCATGAAGAAACAACAACCAGGGATTTAACCAACACAGATACAAGCAAGATGTCTGAACTAGAATTTAGAATCACGATAATAAGAATACTAGCTAGAGGCAAAAATAGATTAGAATCCCTCTCTGTGCAGATAAAAGAAGTAAAAACTATTCAGGATGAAATAAAAATGCTATAACTGAGCTGCAATCATGGATGGACGCTGTGGTGGCAAGGATGGATGAGGCAGAACAGAGAACCAGTGATATAGAGGACAAACTTATGGAGAATAATGAAGCAGAAAAAAACAGGGAGATTAGGCAAAAGAGCATGATTTTAGAATTAGAGAAATCAGTGACTCATTAAAAAGGAACAACATCAGAATCATAAGGGTCCCAAAAGTGGAAGAGAAATAGGTGAAGTGTTATGTGAGAAAATCATAGTGGAAAGACACAGACATCAAAATCCAGGAAGCACAGAAGACCCCCATTAGATTCAACAAAAACCTACCATCAACAAGGCATATTATAGTCAAATTCACAAAATATTCAGGCAAGGAGAGAATCATGAAAGCAGCAAGGGAAAAACGTCCCTAACACACAAGGGAAGACAGATCAGGTTTTCAGCAAACCTATCCACAGAAACTTGGCAGGCCAGAAAGGAGTGGTGGGATATATTCAGTGTGCTGATTCAGAAAATATGCAGCCAAGAATTCTTTATCCAGCAAGGCTGTCATTCAAAATAGAAGGAGAGATAAAAAGTTTCCCAGAAAAACAAAAATTAAAGGAGTTTGTGACCACTAAACCAGCCCTGCAAGAAATTTTAAGGGGGACTTTCTGAGGGAGGAAAAGATGAAATATATATATATATATATATATATATATATATATATATATATAAAAAGCAACAAAATATGAGAAAGGACCAGAGAACACCACCAGACACTCCAACTCTACAAGCATCATAATGGCAAAAAATTCATATCTTTCAGTACTCACTCTAAACATCAATGGACTCAATGCTCCAATCAAAAGACATAGGGTAACAGAATAGATAAGAAAACAAGATCCAACTATATGCTGTTTACAAGAGACCCACTTTAGACCTAAAGACACCTACAGATTGAAAATAAGGGGATGGAGAACTATCTATCATGCTAGTGGTCAACAAAAGAAAGCCAGAGTAGCCATACTTATATCAGACAATCTAGACTTTAAAATAAAGACTGTACCAAGAGATGCAGAAGGGTATTATATCATAATCAAGGGGTCTATCCACCAAGAAGACCTAACAATTGTAAACATTTATGTGTCAAATATGGAAGCATCCAAATATATAAATCAATTAATCACAAACATAAAGAAACTCATCGATAGTAATAGCATAATAGTAGGAGACTTCAACACCCCACTCACAGCAATGGACAGATCATCTCATCAAAAAATCAACAGGGAAACATTGGCTTTGAATGACACACTGGACCAGATGGACTTAATGGATATATCCAGAACATTTCGTCCTAAAGCAGCAGAATATACATTCTTCTCCAATGCACGTGAAATGTTCTCCAGAATAGACCATACACTGGGACACAAATCATCCCTAAGTAAGTACAAAAAGATCGAGATCATACCGTGCATATTTTCAGATCACAACGCTATGAAACTTGAAATCAACCACAAGAAAAAATTTGGAAAGGTAACAAATACCTGGAGACTGAAGAACATCCTACTAATGAATGAATGGGCTAACCAAGCAGTTAAAGAGGAAATTAAAAAAATATATGGAAGTCAATGAAAATGATAGCACCACAACCCAAAACCCCTGGGGCCCAGCAAAGGTGATCATAAGAGGAAAGTATATAGCAATCCAGGCCTTCCTAAAGAAGGAAGAAAGATCTCAGATACACAACCTAACCTCATACCTTAAGGAGCTGGAAAAAGAACAGCAAATAAAACTCAAAACCAGGGGAAGAAAGGAAATAATAAAGATTAGAGCAGAAAATAATGCTATTGAAACCAGAAAAACCCAGTAGAACAGATCAATGAAACCAGAAGCTGGTTCTTGGAAAGAATGAACAAAATTGATAAACCACTAGTCAGTTTGATCAAAAAGAAAAAGGAAAGGACCCAAGTAAATAAAATCAAGAATGAAAGAGGAGAGATCACAACCAACACAGCAGAAATAAAAGCAATAATAAGAGAATATTATGAGCAATTATATGCCAATAAAATGGGTAATCTAGAAGAAATGGACAAATTCCTAGAAACATATACACTACCAAAACTGGAACAGGAAGAAATAGAAAATTTGAACGGACCCATAACCAGAAAGGAAATCGAATTAGTAATCAAAAATCTTCCAAAAAACCAGAGTCCAGGGCCAGATGGCTTTCCAGGGGAATTCTACCAAACATTTAAGGAAGAGTTCACACCTATTCTCTTGAAACTATTCCGAAACATAGAAATGGAAGGAAAACTTCCAAACTCTTTCTATGAAGGCAGCATTACCTTGATTCCAAACCAGACAGAGACCCCACTAAAAAGGAGAACTATAGACCAATTTCCCCGATGAACATGGGTGTAAAAATCCTCAACAAGATATTAGCCAACTGGATCCAACAATACATTAAAAAAAAATATATTCTCCACGACCAAGTGGGATTTATACCTGGGATGCAGGGCTGGTTCAATATCCTCAAAACAATTAACATGATTCATCACATGAATAAAAGAAAGGACAAGAACCATATGATCCTCTCAATAGATGCAGAGAAAGCATTTGACAAAATACAGCATCATTTCTTGATAAAAACCCTCAAGAAAGTAGGGATAGACGGAGCATAACTCGAGATCATCAAAGCCATATATGAATGACCCAACGCTAATATCATCTTCAATGGGGAAAAACTGAGAGCTTTTCCCCTGAGGTCAGGAACAAGACAGGAATGTCCACTCTCGCCACTGTTATTTAACATAGTATTGGAAGTCTTAGCCTCTGCAATCAGACAACACAAAGAAATAAAAGGCATCCAAATGGGCCAGGAGGAGGTCAAACTTTCACTCTTTGCAGAAGACATGATACTCTATATGGAAAATCCAAAAGATTCCACCAAAAAACTGCTAGAATTGATTTATGAATTCAGCAAAGTTGCAGGATATAAAATCAATGCACAGAAATCGGTTGCATTCCTATACACCAACAATGAAGTGACAGAGAAATCAAGGAATCAATCCCATTTACAGTTGCACCAAAAACCATAAAATACCAGGAATAAATTTAACCAAAGAGGTGAAAAATCTATACACTGAAAACTATAGAAAGCTTATGAAAGAAATTGAAGAAGACACAAAGAAATGGAAAAAGATTCCATGCTCCTGGATAGGAAGAACAAATATTGCTAAAATGTCGATACTACCCAATCTACATATTCAATGCAATCTCTATCAAAGTAACACCTGCATTTTTCACAGAGCTAGAACAAATAATCCTAAAATTTGTATGGAACCAGAAAAGACCCCGAATAGCCAGAACAATCTTGACAAAGAAAACCAAAGCAGGAAGCAGCACAATTCCAGACTTCAAGCTATACTACAAAGCTGCAATCATCAAGACCGTATGGTACTGGCACAAGAACAGACAGATCAATGGAACAGAATAGAGAACCCAGAAATGGACCCACCAATGTATGACCAACTAATCTTTGACAAAGCAGGAAAGAATATCCAATGGAATAAAGACAGTCTCTTTAGCAAGCGGTGCTGGGAAAACTGGACAGCGACATGCAGAAGAATGAACCTGGACCACTTTCTTACACCATACACAAAAATAAACTCAAAATGGATGAAAGACCTCAATGTAAGACAGGAAGTCATCAAAATCCTCGAGGAGAAAGCAGGCAAAAACCTCTTTGATCTTGGCTGCAGCAACTTTTTTACTCAACACGTCTTCAGAGGCAAAAGCAACAAAAGCAAAAATGAAGTACTGGGACCTCGTCAAAATAAAAAGCTTCTGCACAGCGAAGGAAACAATCAGCAAAACTAAAAGGCAACTGACAAAATGGGAGAAGATATTTGCAAATGACAAATATGACAAATAAGATAAAGGGTTAGTACCCAAAATCTATAAAGAACTTATCAAACTCAACACCCAAAAAACAAAAAATCCAGTGAAGAAATGGGCAAAAGACATGAAAAGACACTTCTCCAAGGATGACATCCAGATGGCCAAGGGACACATGAAAAAATGCTCAACATCACTCATCATCAGGGAAATACAAATCAAAACCACAATGAGATACCACCTTACACCTATCCAAATGGCTAACATTAACAACTCAGGCAACAGCAGGTGTTGGCGAAGATGCAGAGAAAGAGGATCTCTTTTGCATTTTTGGTGGCAATGCAAGCTCATGCAGCCACTCTGGAAAACAGTATGGAGTCTCCTCAAAAAACTAAAAATAGAACTACCCTACGACCCAGCAATTGCACTACTAGGCATTTATCCATGGGATACACATGTGATGATTTGAAGGGACACATGCACCCCCATGTTTATAGCAGCACTATCAACAATAGCCAAAGTATGGAAAGAGCCCAAATGTCCATCAATGGATGAATGGATAAAGAAAAAGTGGTATATGTATACAATGGAGTGTTACTCGGCAATCAAAAAGAATGAAATCTTGCCATTTGCAACTACGTGGATGGAACTGGAGGGTATTATGCTAAGTGAAATTAGTCAGAGAAAGACAAAAATCATATGACTTCACTCATATGAGGAGTTTAAGCGACAAAACATGAACATAACGAAACGAAACAAAAATAATATAAAAACAGGGAGGGGGACAAAACAGAAGAGACTCATAAATATGGAGAACAAACTGAGGGTTATGGGAGGGGTTGTGGAAGGGAGGATGGGCTAAATGGGTAAGGGGCATTAAGGAATCTACTCCTGAAATCATTGTTTCACTATATGCTAACTAATTTGGATGTGAATTAAAAAAATAAAAAATTAAGTTAAAAAAATAAATATACAATAAAGGTTTATTTCTTGCTTATGCTACATGCCCATTGCAGGTCAGCTGAGGGCTCTGTTCTTCATAGTCATCAGAGACCCAAACTGACAGAGCTTTGTTCCTAAATCATTTCCATGATTGTTGTATCAAGGGAGAGGGACAAGCTGAATTATTCACTGATTCTTTAAATTTCTACCCAGAAGTGACCCATGTCACTTCTCATTTTTCACTGGCCGAAGCAAGTAACATGGCCATGCCTGACTTCAAAAGGGTGAGGGAAGTGCAATTCTACCATGTGCTTGAAGGAGGAAAGCCAGAAATTACTGGTGAACAGCATTTATGACTACTATGCTGTCTTATTGAAATATGCATTCTGGTCCATCAACATGTGGTATAGCCAAAATCTCATGCAGAAACAGTTCTCCTGTCTCTTGTCTTTTTCTGAAAAGTTCTATTATTCTGGATGGCTGTGTCCTTAGTATCCCAAGGTAACTTAGAGGCATATAAATTGGATTAAGTGGCTGACAAGCTCACTGAAAGGGCATTCAACAACATTCTGGGGTTAACTAGTAAGGTGGATTGTGGATTTCTAACTAGTTTAGTTTGAGAATATACAGAAAATGTCAGGGTGGACATGAGGAATGACGACTATCAATCACATAGCATGGCTTTTTCTATCTACAGCCACACTAACCACTATGAAAACAGTTGTATGGGTGATAAGCCCTCCTGGATTTGTGATGCAGCTTTATAATGTCTTGACTTTACAGTTTGGAGGCAAAGCTGAAGGAATTCTACCCTGATGAGAAGGGACAAAACACCGGCTTTTCTAAGTGAGTGGTCAAGAAAACTTTCCCTACATAGTGGTTATGCTGGGTTCATGGAAAAATGAAAAGTGATGTACCAATTCCTACCAATCTACCTACCAAAGGTGATCTTCCACTAAGAATCAAGGTGTGATGACTTGGCTTCTATGCCTTGGAATTCCACAGTCTTTTGCAAGCCCTTTCTAGAATGATGCCACTTACTTGGTGACTACTTTCAGAAGGTTTTGCCAGGGCAATGGGTTGTCTCAGGTATTAGAAGTAGAAAATCTCATTAAGTGGGTGCCCAGTGGAAAGGGCTAAGAATGTGGACTTGAGGCCACAACTATTTTCTAGCATGACTAGGACTATTATTTGGGCTCTTCCTGGGGCTAAAAAGAATGCATGTATTTGGATGATTCTACCATTTACTACTCATAGCCAGGCATATATGTTTTGAGAGGCATCATTGAATCTATGTCATGGGGGAGTTGAATCCTTGGGACTGCTCTTTCCCCCCATCCTGCTTGCCACATTTTCATATTTAGGGCTTGTTTATCAACCCAGGCCATAGTATATTCCAGAATAGCATACGATTGTATCCATGGGGATCTGGTCTATCAGACCTTCTCTGCCCAAAACTTGTTATATTATGAATGGATATATTCAATGGGAAACATAGCAAAAATGTTAAGAGCTCAGGCTCTGTGGTCAGATTGCATGTATATGAATTTGGACTCAGCCAATTACTAGCTAGAAAGTAACCTTGGACAAATTACTGAGCACTTCTAAGTTTTGGTTCCTTTAGTTGTAAAAATGAGGATAATAAGAGCCCTCAGGATTATTGTGTTGATTAAATGAGATAATAAATATAAAACATTTAGTATAGTGTTTGAAATACAATGCATACTCAACAAATGGTAAGCATCACATCATCAGAATTACCATTCTCACCATTATAAGTCCTGCTAAGAAGACTGTTACATCTGAACTTCTTTCCCAGAGTCCCTGAATAAAGCCAGGATAAGTTGCTGACTTTTGTGGTCACTCATTCCCTGTCTTCCACTGTAGGGCAGTGGCTTTCACCTTGATCTACTGTTGTCAGCACTTAATGTGGGTCCCTTAGGCAGCTGTACAACCCACCCTGTCAGTAGCTGAAATTCTGGCCAACTATTTGGCTTCTGGGATGATTTTCTTGAAGGGTAAGCTTATGAAGCTTCTTCCTTCTGGAACTTTGAGGGACAGGGTCATTTTCTCATTTCCAAGGTCCAGGTCATTAACAAATGAGGATAGTTTGTGCCAGGGCCAGAAGTATGCATGCTCTGAATTGTTACTGACAGAAATCTCTAGGGAAATAGGAAGTATTTCCTACTCTTCTAGGACAATCAAGTACTAGAAATCACGACCGCACAAGACTGACCCCACAACTGGTCATCCTTTTTTTGCTGGTTAAACTCAGAGGGGCCTGGGTATTCAGGAAACTTCAAGTGTCAAGAGACATAATACCTTCATATGTAACCCCAAAGACAAGTGGAAGAACATCTGCCAGTGTCTCATCCTGCCCAATTGTATTTTTAGTATCAGCCACCCCCACTTCCACCCAAACCTCAAACCACATAGTTGGATAAGACCTCTGAAATGAGTTGCAGCCTACACCCTGAGCCACTTTCATTGACCAGCTGTGCACTGCTTCCTAATCTGTTGTTGATTTTCTTGGCATTAAACTTATGATTTGTTTTATATATTCCTCCTATGTCCTATGTTATCTTATAGCCTAGTCCAATCCCCAGATAAAATCTTACATTCAAGCCCACCTCTCCGGATTCTACTTCTCTCTTTCTTTTTTAACCATAGCTAGGACTTTCTGTGGCAACAGTGCTAATAGCTGGCATGGCAAACACTGATCCTGGGAGTTCCATCCTAGTTCAGGCCTTCAGAAACAGTGATCTTAGCAAGTTTTCAGGGGCCTCACAAGTAGATAGGACCCCAGACCACCAGGTCAAGTACTTTATCTTGACCATTCTAGTAGTTAAGGAACATTCTACCATGCCATTACCACCATCTCACATGCATTCCGGAGCTATGACGTTGAGATATATTAGGTCACCATGCTTATGTACCTCAGCCCAGATGGTTTGGGTAACCTGCAGAGCAACCATCCTTGGCCACCCTGGGATAGAATTCCTTGGGACCATACACTCCTGAAAGCATTTAGATAATGCTGACAAAGGTGACTGTGGTCTTAGAGCAGGAGCTCTCTTAGAAACTTGTAATTAAGTTTCTTAGCTTCGTGAGCTAGTATTACCTTCTATCTACCATAGCCTGACTTGTCTCCATCTTTAGTGTTACTCCTGATCAAAACCATCACCATCTGTCTCCCGGACCACTGAAGTGGCCTAACGAATCTCTTCACTGCCATCATTGAGCACTTATAATCTGTTCTCCATAAGTAGCCACAGTGATCTTTTAAATACAAATCATGCCACAGCATTCCCACATATAAATCTCTCCAGTGTTTGTGGTTATATTAAAAGACAAAGTCATCTTTTCGGAGCTATATATAATTATTTATGGATGAAAGGATATAATGTCTAGATTATGTTCAGTAATTCAGTGTGTCACAAGATACAAAATCAGTGCACAGAAATCTGTTGCATTTCTGTACACCAATAATGAAGCATCAGAAAGAGAAGTCAAGGAATCAATCCCATTTACAATTTCACCAAAACAATAAGACACCTAGGAATAAACCTAACCAAAGAAGTGAAAGACTTGTACTCTGAAAACTATAAAACACTGATGAAAAAAACTGAAGTCGACTAAAAGAAATGGAAAGACATTCCATGCTTGATTGAAAGAACAAAAATTAAAATGTCTATACTCCTCAAAGCAATCTACACATTTAATGCAATCCCTATCAAAATACCACCAACATTTTTCACAGAGCTAGAACAATCACAAAATTTTTGTGGAACCACAAAAGACCCCAAATAGCCAAAGCAACCTTGAAAAAGAAAAGCAGAGCTGGAGGCATCACAATTCCATATAAAGCTATTACAAAGTTATATTAAAAAGCTGTAGTGATCAAAATAGTATGCTACTAGCACAAAAATAGACACATAGATCAATGGAACAGAATAGAAAACCCAGAAATGAACCCACAACTCTATGGTCAACTAATCTTTGGCAAAGCAGAAAAGAATATCCAACGGGAAAAAGACACTCTATTTAACAAATGATATTGGGAAAACCTGGCACCTACATGCAAAACAATGAAACTGGGCCACTTTCTTACACTATACACAAAAGTAAACTCAAAATGGGTTAAAGACTTAAATGTGAGACCAAACCATCAAAACTCTAGAGGAGAACACAGGCAGTAACCTCTTTGACATTGGCTGTAGCAACTTCTTTCTAGACGTGTCTCCTGAGGCAAGGAAAATTAAAGCAAAAATAAACTATTGGGACTTCAAATAAAAAGCTTCTGCACAGAGAAAGAAACAATTAACAAAGCTAAAAGGCAACTTAAGCAATGGGTTTTGCTACATGCAAAAGCTGCTATACTGCTGGACAACAATCCTGTATCTGGTAGTGAAGTGGTTAGAATGCTTGCCACTTTACAAAGTACAGCTGGAAGAAGGAACAGAAGCAAACTCAAGCAGCATCAGCATTGCCTATAGGAATTGTTAAAGCACAGATGACTGAGGCCCACTCTAGAATTTCTGATTGACTGGGTCTGGAGTGAGGCCAAAGATTTGCATTTTTAGCAAGTTCCTGGGTGAATGCTGATGCTGCTGGCCTTGGAACCACACTTTGAGAATCACTGGCATAATGCATCATATCAATTTTTACCCACCAGGGAAGTAATTAGGATAGGGGACAGTTCAAACTCAGAGCAATAATGATGATGATTAGATTCGTTGTTTATTCTTAAAACTGCTGAAGAAAGGAGAGCATGGGGACAGGTAGTAGGGTGTGTGTGTGTGTGTGTGTGTGTGTGACAAAATTTGATGGGGATTCCATGACTACCTCAATCTTTGATAAGAGTGGGAAGGTCTTTCCAAAGCACCAGGAATTAGCAAGCCTCCACCCACAAAACATTGTCCAGATACTGCAGAGTCTTTGGAACTGGGAGTTGTTTCTGTGACAGGAATACTGCTAGTGATTTTGAGAAGAGGAGACCCGCATTGTCTAATTGGCGGATCCAGAGACTTTCCCTCCAGAACATGTGAAATTCTAACTCACTGAAGGAAATGGCAGTACTCTTCTTTGCAAGGATGCAAAGGGTACCACTACGTTGCTTATTCCTCATCACTCTTACTCCTGGTGAGAAGGGAGGGGTTCTTTTCATATCAAAAGTCATCCAACTCCTCCTCCCCATATTCCTTCAGGTGAAGAAGATGCCATTTATCAGAATAATGCATTGACTATTTTTTCAGGAGAGGAAACAGATGGAAGCAATAGAAAGGCATGTTGGTCTGGAAGGCAGTTTGTCTGAAGAATGGGAGGTTCTCCTCCTAGAGCCAAGAGCCTTTCATGCTGGCCTTGACCAAAAGAAGCCAATGGATCTTCCCATCCTTGACCACAAAGACAAGTAGAATAAGGCCATAACCCTGAGAATTGAAGCAGGGAGAAAAAGTAATGGAGAAAAGAATGAGGGGGACCTGGAGATGGAAGCCTTTTAGGCACCTGTCTGAGACACAGACTCTGTGGACTAAAACATTCGTCGGCAATAGGGGAGAAATGGTTTAAACCATGTTCTAAGTTTCAAATGTATTTGGGTTGGCCATAAAAAGAATACATTAAGAAAAACTTATAATTGATCCTACTCTTACAAGACATTGTGGAGCATAATTGCAGTGTTATATAGATAAAGTGCCAAGTACAGGACCTGACACAAAAAGTAACAGAAGCTACCATTTGTTAAGCACTGACTCTGCACCAAAATCAGTACTAAGCACACCAACTACATTGTCTCATTTCATTCTCCCAACAATCCTCTGAGGTAGACCCTAGCATTTTACAAATGAGGAATTAAAGCTCTGAGAGATGAAGTGACTTACCTGGAGAATACAGCATAATATTGGCAGTATTTGGCTACAAAAAGAAGAGCACACTAAACCTAAAGCAAGGAGAAGGAAGTAATAAAGATTATAATGGAAATAAATGAAATAGAAAGTAGAAAAACCATAGAGAAAAGCAATGAGACAAAATATTGGTTCTTTGAAAAGAACAACAAAATTGACAAAACTTTGGCTAGATTGACTAAGAAATAAACAGAAATTATTCAAATTAGTAAAATCTGGAATCAAAGAGGGGCATCACTACTGGCCTTATAATATGAAAAGGATTATAAGGAAAAGGTACAGACAACTATATGCTGAGAAATAAGATAACTTATATGAAATGGAAAAATTTCTAGAAAGACACAAAATACCAAAATAGACCTAGGAAGAAGTTGATAATCTGAACAGACCCATAACAAGTAAAGAGAATGAACTAACAACAATAACAACTACAACCACAACCACCACAACAAAAAACAACAAATTAGCCACAAGGAAAAGCCGAGGCCCAGATGGCTTAGAGGCCCAGAAGAAATAGCACAAATCCTTTGCAACCTCTTCCAGAAAATGGAAGAATAGGGAACACTTCCCAACTCATCCTATGAGGGCATAATTGCCCTGATGATAAAATCAGACAAAGACATCACAGCAAAACAAAACTAGAGACCAATATCTGTTAATGAATATAGTGGCAAAAACCCTCAATGAAATACTAACAGATCAAATCCAGCAGCATTTAAAAAGGATTATCCACAATGACCCAGTGGGACTTATCCCAGGAGTTCAAGATTGGTTCATCATATGAAAACCAATCAACACAATATACCATATTAATAGAATAAAGGGGAAAATCTACATGTTTATCTCAATAGATGCAGAAATAGCATTTAACAAAACCCCAACACCCTTTCATGATAAAAACATGAAACAAACTAGGAATAAAAGAGAACTTCCTCAACCTGATAAAGTGTATATATGCAAAATGCACAGCTAACATCATACTTAATGGTGAAAGACCAAAAGTTCTTCTGCTAAGATCAGCAACAAAACAAAGAAATCTACTCTCACCACTTCTATTCAACATTGTACTGGAAGTTTAAGCTAGAAAACTTATATAAGAAAATGAAATAAAAAGGTATCCAAATTAGGGGAAAAAAGAAGTAAAACTGTCTTTATTTATAGTTGACATGATCTTGTATGTAGAAAATCCTATGAAATACATACACATACAGAAACTATTAGATTTAAAAATAAGTTAGCAAGGTTGGAGGATACATGGTTAATGTACAAAAAATTAGGTATATTTCTATACATTTGTAATGAATAATCTGAAATAAAACTAATAAAACAATCCTTTTTACAATAGTATAATACTTAGATATAAATTTATCTAAGGAAGTATAAGACTTGTACACTGAAAACTATAAAACATTGCTGAAAGAAACTGTAGAAGACCTAAATAAATGGAATGACATCTCATGTTCAAGAATTAGAAATCGTGATATGAAGATGACAATACTCCCAAAGTTAATCTAAAGATTCTACCTACTCTCTGTCAAAGTCCCAACTGGCTTTTTTATTTTCAGAATTAGACAAGCAGATCCTTAAATTCATATGAAATGCAAAGGGACTTAGAACAATGGAAACTACCTTGAATGGGAAGAAAAAGAGTTAGAGGAGTCATACTTTCTGATTTCAAAATTTGCTATAAAGCTATAATAATCATGGTAGTGTACTACTGGCATAAAGATAGATATTGAGATCAATGGGAAATAATTGAGTGTCCAGAAATAAATTCTTGCATTTATGGTCAATTGATTTTCAACAAGAGTGCCAAGACTATTAAGTTAAGGAAGAATAGTGTTTCAACAAATAATGCTGGAATAACTGACAATCCATATGCAAAAGAACGAAGTTGGACTCCTACCACGCAACATACACACAAATTAACTTCAAATGGATCATAAATCTAAATGTAAGACTGAAAACTATAAAACTCTCAGAAGAAAACCTAAGACTTACTCTCTGTAGCATCAGATTAGGCAAAGCCTCCTCCGATATGACATCAAAAGCACAAGTGTCAAAATAATACAGAGATTAGTGGTACTTCACCAAAATTACACTGTTTTACTTCAAAGTATACTATCAAGAAAGTGAAGAGATACATAGAATAAGAAAGAAATAATTGTAAATTGGATAACGGACTTGAATCTAGAAGATATAAAGAAATCTTACAAATCAATAATTAAAAGGCAATTTAAAATTTGGGAAAGGATTGGGGCGCCTGGGTGGCTGACTCATGATTTCAGCTCAGGTCATGATATCATGGTTCATGAGTTCAAGCCCCATGTTGGACTCTGCACTGACAGTGTGGAGCCTGCTTGAGATTCTCTCTCTCTCTCTCTCTCTCTCTCTCTCTCTCTCTCTGCTCCTCTCCCCTCTCTATCCCTGTCTCAAAATAAATAAACTTTAAAAAATTGGGAAAGAATTTGACTAAACATTTGTCCAAAGATGATTCACAAATTGTCATTAAGCACATGAGAAGATGCTCAAAATGTTAGCCATCATGGAGATGCAAACCAAAACCACAGTGAGATACCACTTCATACCCACTACGTTGGCTATAATAAAAAAGACAGATAATAACAAGTGTTGTAGAAAATGTGGAGAGATTGGAATCATCATCCACTGCTGGTTAGAATGTAAAGTAGTGCTGTGGAAGACAGTGTGGTAGTTTTTCAGAGTTTAACAAAGAGTTACCATATAATCCAGCAATTCCATTCCTGGGTAATACACAAGAGAAATAAAAGCATATGTCCACAGAAAACCTGCACTCAAATGTTCATACAGCAGTATTCATAATAGCCCAAAATGGAAACAATCAAAATGCCCAATAACTGATGAATGAATACATAAAATATGGAATATTATTTTGCAATAAAAATAAATGAAATACTGACAGATACTACAACATGGCAGAGACTTGAAAACATTATGCTGGGGCGCCTGGGTGGCTCAGTCGGTTGAGCGTCCGACTTCGGCTCAGGTCATGATTTCACAGCTCGTGAGTTCGAGCCCCGCATCGGGCTCTGTGCTGACAGCTCAGAGCCTGGAGCCTGCTTCTGTTTCTGTGTCTCCGTCTCTCTGCCCCTAACCCACTCACATTCTGTCTCTGTCTCTCTCAAAAATAAATAAACATTAAAAAAAAAAAGAAAAAAAAACAGAAAACATAATCCTAAGTGAAAGAAGCCAGACAGAAAAGGCCACATATTGTGATTCCAATTATATGAAATCTCTAGAGTAGGCAAATCCATAAAGATAGAACAGAGACTGGTGATTGCCAGGTACTGCAGGTCAAGGACTCTTTCCCTGACCAAACTTTAGCCAGCATCCTCTAAGCCTTTTACTCAGCTAGGACTTGTCCTTGGGCCTTATTCTCAGGCCTGCATGGCCCAGTTTTAGTAAAAATCTGTTAAGTGAGTTTAGTGAGAACCTCCTACTCTACATATCTGATCATCTTTGATAACAAATTCCCAATTGCCTACTCTCCCCCAGGTGATTTCTGATTACCTTAACCTGCCTTTAGCAAGAATACAATTTGGCAAGAGTCTCCCTACCCCTACTGTCTCTTCTTAGTAATTCTCCATCCCCACCCTCCACCCTGCCACCAACTTGCTCTTTGGCTATAAATCTCTACTTGTCTTTGCTGTATTTGGAGTTAAGTCCAGTTCTATACTGAGATCTTTTCTCCCCCTATTGCAATAATTCTGAATAAAATCTGTTTTTACTATTTTAACTACTGTCCGACTCTTTCTTCTTTCTTTCTTTCTTTCTTTCTTTCTTTCTTTCTTTCTTTCTTTCTTCTTTCTTTCTTTCTTTCAACAGGGGTTGGGGTGAGAATGGGGAGAGATTGCTAATGGGTATGGGGTTTCTTTTTTTTTTTTTTTAGTTTTGCATTCTGTCTTTTAGGCAGACTAGCATTATTTTTATTTTTTTATTTTGTTTTACTTTTTAAAATATGTGAAATTTATTGTCAAATTGGTTTCCATACAACACCCAGTGCTCATCCCAACAGGTGCCCTCCTCAATACCCATCACCCACCCTCCCCTCCCTCCCACCACCCATCAACCCTCAGTTCTCAGTTTTTAAGAGTCTCTTATGCTTTGGCTCTCTCCCACTCTAACCTCTTTTTTTTTTCCTTCCCCTCCCCCATGGGTACCTGTTAAGTTTCTCAGGATCCACATAAGAGTGAAACCATATGGTATCTGTCTTTCTCTGTATGGCTTATTTCACTTAGCATCACACTCTCCAGTTCTATCCACGTTGCTACAAAGGGCCATATTTCATTCTTTCTCATTGCCACGTAGTACTCCATTGTGTATATAAACCACAATTTCTTTATCCATCATCAGTTGATGGACATTTAGGCTCTTTCCATAATTTGGCTATTGTTGAGAGTGCTGCTATAAACATTGGGGTACAAGTGGCCCTATGCATCAGTACTCCTGTACCCCTTGGGTAAATTCCTAGCGGTGCTACTGCTGGGTCATAGAGTAGGTCTATTTTTAATTTTCTGAGGAACCTCCACACTGCTTTCCAGAGCGGCTGCACCAATTTGCATTCCCACCAACAGTGCAAGAGGGTTCCTGTTTCTCCACATCCTCGCCAGCATCTATAGTCTCCTGATTTGTTCATTTTGGCCACTCTGACTGGCGTGAGGTGATACCTGAGTGTGGTTTCGATTTGTATTTCCCTGATGAGGAGTGATGTTGAACATCTTTTCATGTGCCTGTTGGCCATCCAGATGTCTTCTTTAGAGAAGTGTCTATTCATGTTTTTTGCCCATTTCTTCACTGGATTATTTGTTTTTCAGGTGTAGAGTTTGGTGAGCTCTTTATAGATTTTGGATACTAGCCCTTTGTCCGATATGTCACTTGCAAATATCTTTTCCCATTCCGTTGGTTGCCTTTTAGTTTTGTTGGTTGTTTCCTTTGCTGTGCAGAAGCTTTTTATCTTCATGAGGTCCCAATACTTCATTTTTGTTTTTAATTCCCTTGCCTTTGGGGATGGGTCAAGTAAGAAATTGCTACGGCTGAAGTCAGAGAGGTCTTTTCCTGTATTCTCCTCTAGGGTTTTGATGGTTTCCTATCTCACATTCAGGTCCTTTATCCATTTTGAGTTTATTTTTGTGAATGGTATGAGAAAGTGGTCTAGTTTCAACCTTCTGCATGTTGCTTCCAGTTCTCCCAGCACCATTTGTTAAAGAGACTTTCTTTTTTCCATTGGATGTTCTTTCCTGCTTTGTCAAAGATTAGTTGGCCATACTTTTGTGGGTCTAGTTCTGGGGTTTCTATTCTATTCCATTGGTCTATGTGTCTGTTTTTGTGCCAATCCCATGCTGTCTTGATGATGACAGCTTTGTAGTAGAGGCTAAAGTCTGGGATTGTGATGCCTCCTGCTTTGGTCTTCTTCTTCAAAATTACTTTGGCTATTCGGGGCCTTTTGTGGTTCCATACGAATTTTAGGATTGCTTGTTCTATCTTTGAGAAGAATGCTGGTGCAATTTTGATTGGGATTGCATTGAATGTGTAGATAGCTTTGGGTAGTATTGACATTTTGACAATATTTATTCTCTGGGTATGGGATTTCTTTTTGAGGTGATGAAAATATTACAAAATTGATGGTAGTGATTGCTGCACAGCTCTGTATACACAATAAAAAACATTCAATTGTATACTTTAAATGGGTGAATTATATGGTATGTGAATTTTATCTCAATAAAGATGTCAAAAAATTGGAAGTGTCTGGTTTGAACCCAGGTCTAGCTAACTCTAAAGCTCACACACTTAACAAGACAGTTCTCTCCGCACCCTCCCCTGCCAGATATGCTTGATAAATGCACTGCTGTCACTAGGAATACTGTTCTGACTACTCAGGGGAGGGAAGAGTTCATGACTGAGAAGATCACCTTGGAAGGGCTTTGGAAGTTCATGGATTTGTGGAGCAACCATTACAAGCCACAGCACTTGCAGACTGCCCCAAAGCAAGCCTGTATTCCCAGGAATTCTAATATCAGATTTTAACTATGAGAGGAAGCCAGAACTGCTGACTGATACTTGTCAGCCTAGGAACACAGAGCTCTTCAGTGACTTCCCATTTCAGGACACAGGAAATATCACTGGACTGGGTCTTGCTTGTAGTTTACAAGCCTCTCAGCACCAGATGTAGGACATCCCTTATGCTTACTGGGTTCTGGAAGAGTTCCAGGACCAGCTACCACTGACCTAGAAGTGACTGAAAGCAGAAAGGATCTTAGGTATCACCCCAGCTCCACCACATGGCTTCTGACAAGACTGAAGCCACCACCTCCACCTGTGTCACCACACCAGCCTCATGGATGCCTGAAGCCTGTTCAACCTGGCTAGTCACGATATCAGGCAAGATGCCAATGGCATGGCAATATCTTATCAGAGACATGAGGCCAAGGGAAAGAAAAAAGCTTTGCCTAGGCAACTACAAGGACCACTGCACTTATCCCTCAGCCCTTAATTTCCATAGGTACAGAGGGCATACAAAGAATCTTGACTGCTTCTCCTCAAGTCATTATGTCACACTTGTCAGACAATCTCTGCAAAAAATGGCCTTTCCCTTTCCCAGCACAACCCCCCCCCCCTTGTCCTTGGGCCTCTTGTAACAACAGTAACTATTGATTAGGTACTTACTATGTGCCAGGTACTCTGCTAAGTCCTTATGTCTCTTATCTCATCTAATCCACTACAACATTACCAGAGATAGGTGGTCCCATTTTTCAGAAAAGTAATCTGAGACACAGAGAGGCTAAGTACCTTGGCCAAGTTTGCACAGCTAAGTGGTATAACTGAGCTTTGAATTCTGGCAATCTGGCTTCAAACCCATGTTCTGTGTCACTTCTCTAGCATATGTATCTCTGACCAGATACCTATATGGTGGAGCCATTTGGGAAGGAGCTGCAAGAAAGGTGCAAATGCCTTTTGTTCTGTTTACAAAGCCCAAGTGTGAAGACAGCCAAGGGTGTAACAAGACATTGGAGACAATCTCAGGGATTCCACCACCACAAGGAGGACCACTTACTTCCCCACCTCCCCACAGCTTACTGACTCAGAGCAGCCCATTCCACAGCCCATATCTATGGTAATTACGATCCTCTGACCCTGCCCATCCCACCTGGCTCTGTTGTGCAGCCAGGTGCAGCAGCCCAGAACTCGGAGTGGTATCATATGCCAATGCTCTAGTCTAGAGCATTACCAGCGGCAGGCACACCAATCTGTCAGTTTTAGGTTTCCTCAGCCCCTGGGCCCCTGCAGCCCACCAGAGGGCACTGTGATTAATTAAGTGACATAATACCAATCTGGGAGAAGGTGGAGATCCCCAGAGGTTTTAGCCCATTTTAAGTTAGGTTCACCAGGCAAACATAAAGAAACTCTGCTTTTTCTTCCCTCTGTCCCTCACTCACACCCAGGCCCAGGATAACTCTCTTTAGCAGCTGCCTTAGTCTGTTTTAAAACACGGGTGTGCAAAAAATAGCCTATTTCCTTTTTTTCATTAAATCAACCAAAATCTGATTTTTATTCTCACCTCCTGGACTCTTGGGAAATTCATGTCAGTTATTAACAGATTTTCCCCTACCACAGAGTTAGGCAAATCCTAGGGTCAAACATGGAACAAGAGCTTGGTGAGACCCCTTTTCTCACCAGTCATTGGTCCATGCACAGCCAGCCTGTGTTCTGACTGGACATTGCCTCATTTTGACTAGTTGGGACAGTGTGCCCTTTCAGTCATTAAATATTTGAACTTTGAGCTATAGAAGCCAGGTGAAATCCCAGCTTGTTTAGTTTGGTTCCAAGGTTTTCCTGGGCCTGCTTCCTGCCACTTTTCCAAACCTCATCTTTTGTCACCCCCTCCTTTGCACCTTATGTTCAAGCAACACTAAACTTACACAGAATTGCCTGATTGTAGCATGCTACTTTCACCCTTGCCTTTACTCTAGGTGTTACCTCTGCCTAGGTTTCCTCCTACACTTTCTCAGCTCAAGTGCCCCCTTCTCTGGAAAGCCTTCTCTAACTATGCTAATCTGCACAAGGTGATCCTTCCCCATGTTCCCACACTCTTCTTTCCTTCCTCCTGTCATAACGCTGAGTACAGCATATTGCACTTGTCTGTTTTCATTGTGTGTCTCTTTCCCAGGTCTGGAAGCAACCAAAGAGTGGAGACTACATTTGTCTTTGTACTTATTTGTACCCCCTGCACCTTACTTAGGGCCTGGCACAGTGAGTTTTGACAAATAAATGAATGAATTATTAAATGGAATAAATGAGACAGATGTGGCAGAGTTGAAATCTAGAGAAATTGAGAAAAATCCCATAGTAATATCCCATGAATGGAGTTGTCTGATATGGCTAGAAGGATTTCTCCCCCTGCACCCTTCGTGGGCCCCAAACATACCAAGCTGGGATAACAGAAGGGGACCTTTTGTGATGCAACCGAAAGAGAAGAAGATCAATACAAGATTCTTTTAGCAGCATTACACATAGGGGGCATTTGAAAAGGCAGTCTTGTCAGTGTGAAAGGCCTGATTGTCTTGTAATTGCTTGACCCGGAAGCTGAACCAGTGAAGAATGCTTTCCTTCATCTCCCTTTCTACCTGCAAGGTTTCAAAGCCCTTTCTAGCTCCACTCAGGGGCAAACTAGATGCAACAGTATGAGTAACACCCCAACTCTAAGGCCAACAAAGAGAAGAGATGAGATTTAGACGAGATAGGAACCTTAAAAGGCCAAGGAGACTCGATTGGAGTTGGGGGTGGGGAAGAAAAGGTCCCAGAGGAGAGACTCCTTGAGACAACTCTGTGGGTGACCTTTAAAGGGGAGAACAAAGGACTACCAGGGCGACTGATTCAGACAGAGCTAATCCCAAATCTGGGAGGACGGTGGTAGGGAAAACTATGTAGATTGCAATAAGCAACTGGAGCTGGGAATAAAGACCTATTCTTTAGATTGTTCTGGACTCTGTATGACTGATCAAGTAATAGTAAGACTTTTTTTTTTCCTACAGTAAAAGCCTACTCTTCTGATATTAAAAGGCATAACAACAGGGCTATCCGATATGGGAGGGGGCGAGGGCACTCAGGATGAGCCTTGTCCATGATTATTAAATTGTGATGCAGAGTGTAACTGCACCCAAAACAAAGCATACTAAAGAACTGAGTCCGGGATTGGCTCCTGTGGCCTCTAAATTGTTAGTAAACTGGGTCTGGGGCTTAAGAGACTAAGTGGACACAGCTCAGGCCATAATAATGCTGGAGAGCCCTTTCTAGTAGAAGAAACATGTGGTGGAGACAGCTGTGACCTCAGCACTAAAGTTTCTGGAGGAGGGTCATATTTAGAAATAGGTGCTTTACCAAGGAGCTAGGAGTCTATTTGTGTTGGGAATTTTCTAGACTGGTTCAAGTCTGAGATTTCCCTCAGGAAATCAGACACAGAAACAGAACTTAAGGCATTCAGTTTGGTTTTGGAAATGTGAAGTTTTCCATATTCCTGGAGGGATATGGTAGAATTGATTGAAAGAACCAGACATTGGAGCCAGTGGGACACAGGAGCCTGAGACAGGTGATAGAACAAGGGATGCAGACTGAACAAGAGATGCTACTGTGTCCCAAAAACTCTGAAGTTTGGTGGCCTCTTTGGGGGTGGGTATGCTGTAGGGGGCAAGAGGCAGTAGACCACCTTCTGAGAATGGAGTTTGAGGAGTGGTTCAGATGTACTAAAGAATACATATTTCTTATTAAAAATTTTTTAATGTTATTTTTGAGAAAGAGAGACAAAGCATGAGCAGGGGAGGGGCAGAAAAAGAGGGAGGCACAGAATCTGAAGCAGGCTCCAGGCTCTAAGCTGTCAGCACAGAGCCCGACATGGGGCTTGAACTCACAGACCTGGAATCATGACCTGAGCTGAAGTCAGATGCTTAACTGACTGAGCCACCAAGGTGCCCCAATAATACATATTTTTTTTTACAAGAAATGTCTTGGAGACTGTGCCAAGGAGGCATGTCAGAAAGCTTCCAGGGTCTCATTCATGAGTGTATACATGTTTTGAAAGTACAAATCCTTCAACCATGTATGGTGGTTGAATTCAGTGTAAGTCCTTTGGAAGAGAGAAAGTGCTGGGGAAGCATATGTCAAGTTCTTGGCCCCCTGGCAGAGATGATCCAAAGTTCTGTTTTTTGGATAAGATTAAACACATATTTACATAAAGCAGTAGTGAGGGGAGCCTAAATTCCCACAAAAAATCAAGCATTGATCAAAACTGCCGGCTGGAGGTTCTGAGAGCCATCTTCAGGAGACAAAACTAGGCTGCACAGTTGGCTTAAAATATTTGACCATTGTAACACCAACCCTGAAATATGAATGGCTTAACATAATAAAAGTTTAATGTGGCCTGCAGGGATGGGGTTTCTCTGCTCCCTGTTGTTATTCAGAGATCCAGCTTTCTCTATCTTGTAATGTCAACATCTTCAACACAGGTCTCAAGGTTGTGAGGGAAGAGGAAGACAGTGTGAGGTAGACACACCTAATATTAATTATTTCAATTTGTAAGTGACACCTATCATTTCTGCTTACTTCCTATTGCCACAAAAACCCATCATGTGGCCTAATTTTGATGGAAGGACACTGGGAATGTAATCCCTGGCTGGGCAGTTGGTTCACAGCAAAACTTTATGCTATGGAAGAGAAACACAAATCTTTAGTGAAGAGCTGGCTGTCTCTGCCACAACCCAATGGAATTATCCCTGTTGATACACTTACTTGCTGCTGTGAGATTGAAGTTGACGTTATTATGAGTGATTAGAGATAGCTTGGAACAATTGAGCCTACATTTTAGGCCCAAACTCAGGTTTTGGCGGTTGATGCAGAAGTAGATATGGAGAGGCATATGGAATGGTTGGCAGCTACACCAAGAACAGCGTGGGTTGGAAACCTGTAAGCCTTACCTTAGATGGGGAAAAAGCTCCCAGTCAATCCGAATGGGCTCCAGGTTGGAATCAGCTGACTTATGGGCTGCACAGGACTCACTCCTCTGTGGTTTCTCCAAGACCCCCTGGAATAAATTCCCAGCAAGTTTTGCCCTATACTCCAAGGCAAATGGGGCTTCAGATAAATGTGAAAATAGAAAGACTCTGACAATCATTTCATGGGCAACATCTGACCCAAGTAGGGTGGCCACTATTGGGCATCTACCCAACATCCTCTTCTCAACCACATGTTTTTCTTAACAGATATGACTGCATTGGTCTGGGAGTGGAAGTGAGGGTATAGATGGTATTCTGGGGAGAGGCTGATTCATGAAGGGGTTGGAGCTATGCTATTGTCTTGGGGTCTCCCTACATCTGGTGTGAGTGGAGTCAGATGTTACCAAAGGCAGCATGCAACAATAATACTGGGATAGAGTCAGGATTGAAGGTTGAGAGGTCACAAGTTGGAAAATAAGAAAAAGCACTGGAGCCAAAGGATGAGGCAAAGTTGGAGACAGGTGTATAAACAATGAAGACTTTAGCCTGGAGAGTTGAAGACACGACAAGGTGGGATGTGAGGCCTGAGTGAAGGTCAGGCTAAGGCTGAGCAAGGATTATTAGTTTCAGTGTCCCACTTTGGGGCTTCTCTGAGTTTGGAGCAATGCCTTGCTGTGCAGCAAGTTTCAGGGGCTGACCACAGCAGTGTGGTATGTAATTGTATTGTAGGCTGGAGCCTGAGAAGACTCTGAAAACATCTATAAGCACCCAAATCCAATCCGGTCCACAACTATTGAATGACTTCTGTAGCAATAGATGAGAGGAGACAGTGGTGACTGACCAGTTTCTAAATACCCTGCCTGTTTGGGGTGGCATTCTGAAGATGGGTCCAGAAACCAAAGGGAGGCAGGTAGTTCTTCCAGCTCTGTAACAGCTTTAAGCACAGTCAAATAACCAAAACACAGCCAATCAGATGCTTCCACAGATGTCAAGAGATTATTTGTGATGGTTATATCAGAACCAAGAATTTGCTGGCACAAGGATAAGTGTTCCAAGGTGGCAATGTTAGTGACAGCATGTAGTAGTCTGGTGCAAAGGGAGGATCTTGGCTACACTTCATCTCCCTTGTGTAATGATGAGATCTCAATATTCTAGAAGATTCTGTGAGGTATATCCATCCCACATGGGGAAATTAGCTAGAATTATTTCTGGTGTGTGTAATCCAGACCTCTGACTGATATGATGTTTAGTCTGCTCAAGATGCATAAGATCCAGTTCTGGTGCTCATGGAACTTGCTGTCTAGCTTCTGCTTTGAATACTTTTTGGAACAAAGTGTGTGATGAAGAGCTAAATACAGTCTGGATGAGGAGAAAGACAAGTGACAAGTGATGAAGGGATTTAGGAACAGTTCAAGATGAAGTTAAAGAAATAGGCAAGAACTGAATATTTAGTGGTTTCTACAAAGGCCACCATCTACAGCAGCTCAGGACAGAGAGGTCAGGTCAAGGAGGTGATGAGTTGGGATCTCGGTTGGGTCTTGGAAGCTGGGAAGGTTCAGGGGAAGCAAGAGGGTTGCACCTGGAGACTGCCTGCTTCCTCAGTCACAGAGGTCATGCTGGTGGTCAGGAAGTAGTGACACCCAGGATCATTCTTTATGGTTATCTATTCCTTCCCATAGCATTCATGCACACAGCATCTTTTAGGCCTCACAATACCATTGTAAGCTGAGGGCAGGGCTTTTCATTATTCCCTCTTCCCAGATGAGGGAATAAAGATTCAGACTACTGAAATGATTTATCTAAAGTCGCAGAGCCATAGAGCCACAGCATGAGAAATAAGCATTCAATATGTTTCAACAACAGCTCTATTTACACACCTCCAGTATAGGTGTTCACTATTTCCCTCTTTGTCAGTTCAGACTTCTGGAAAGACCTTCCTTATGTTGAACTGAAATATGTGTCCTATTAACCCACTAGCAACATAGAACTGATCCATAGCAGAGTAAGGACTAGAACTCATGTCTCTTGACTCTCAGTCTAGGCCCTTTCAATTGTCCTGCACTACAAACTCTTCATGGTCTTGTCACTTCCCTTTTGCCCCTCCTTCTTTCTAGACTGTGGATAAGAGCTGGCCCTTGCCAGAGGAGGTAAATGGGAAAGATCAGAAGTTGGTAGGGCAGGCATGCAGTGGGAGCAAGGTGGCCAGCAGAGCGACCTGGCCTCTGGTTGGCTTCATTGCCCTGAAAACAATTTGCTTGTCTGGTGTGCTAATTTGCTTTATGTCTTCCCTTATTAATCACATTGTTTTGCACAGGCCTGTGAGCTTCAAATGTGTTTGTTATGACTTCAATTATGTGTGACTGACCATGGCCCCAGCAGTCTGGAAGCAGGATTTCCTTCTTCCCTTGCACTCCCAGATGCCAGGGGCCTCTCTGATAGCCCCAGCATGTTCCTCTTAGCAAGACTGTTGAAGGGAGTGAGGTTCCCACTTTCCTTACTCACAGGGCCTGAACCTTCATCCTGTGGGCAAATAGGCTCCTTTAGGTAAGTCTCAAAAGGAGGAATTAAAGGAACCTACATATCTCCTCTAAGATGTATACCTGCCCCTTCCAGTGCAGGAAGACAGCAGTGACAGACATGGAGGGGATGAAATGACCAATCCTGAGAAACATGAGAAAGCATCCCCCAAACACACTCTCACTTGTCAGCAAAATGATGAGGGTTTGAGTGGGAAATGGAGTGCCTTCCAATTGCAAAGAACTTAATAGGAACCAGCTCAAAATTCTGTGAGCCTACTGAAGGCCCTGTTCCTTTGTAAAAAGCCAGATGGGATCTATTATTTTAAAATGTCAACTAGATGGAGGATATGACAGGGAGAAGGATGAGATTCCTCTTCCTAAAAGCCTATATGAGGTTCAGCATGCTCAGGGGAAGGTACCCTCTTGGCTCCTTCCTGCCTTTCTGCAAGATGCCCACCAGAAATGTCCTGGTGCCAAGTGCCAGGTCAAGTCCCGACCTGGGTCTCCTCACTGAGGCAGGTCGGCAGCACATCTGGTTTCTATTAGCCATTATCCCCCACCATCTCCCCTCCACTTCTTCGTGTCTCATTGGTGACAGGCTATTGGAGGTGTCTTGACAAAAGTTTACTGAGGGATTCTCAGTCTCTGTTGTCCTTTTGCTTGGTGTGCCAGTTTTATTGGGACCTCTGGGGCCTTTCCATAGTCAGTATGCCAGTTCATCTATCAGTCAGTCTGTCCATCAACCATCAGTCTCTGTCAGCCAGCAAGACAGTCTGTCAATCAGACAGCAAAACTGTCTGTTTGTCAACCAGTCTTGGCCAGCTGGACAATCAGCTAGTCAATCTGCCTATCTGGCTGTCAGTGTTTTAGGAGGTGAGATGGGACACAGACCACAGGAAGGACACATACCACACCACATAACAGAGAAGGAGCAGGGCTACCCTTGTTAGCCTTGTGTGCTGTGAAGGCATAAATGCTAAGGAGGCAGCAGTGGAGAGGTGGTCAGAACCAGAGTAGAGCTAGAGGAAAAGCATTTGAAAGGATCAAGAGAGCTTTGACTGACTGGGATTTGTAGCCCTATCCTTTTAATTTTTTATTTTTATTTTTAAAAATTTTTTTTTCAACGTTTATTTATTTTTGGGACAGAGAGAGACAGAGCATGAACGGGGGAGGGGCAGAGAGAGAGGGAGACACAGAATCAGAAACAGGCTCCAGGCTCTGAGCCATCAGCCCAGAGCCTGATGCGGGGCTTGAACTCACGGACTGTAGCCCTATCCTTAACTCCAACCAAAGCAGCTCAGTGTTTGACCCTGAGTTTAGAGGTTAGGGGCTGAGAACTGAGGATTTGGTTGTGCTGTGGAGAGAACTCTACTCTCAGCTGTCTCTGATTAGCTGTGGATCTTGAACAAGTTCTCTGAGCCACAGCTCCCATCTGTACCACTGGGAAACAAGTAGGGGGCAGCAGTAGACCAGACAAGCCCTATAGGCCCTTCCAGCTCTGATGTGTCCTGGTTCTTTCTTGGGTTTGTGCCTGGGAGAAGGAAGGACTGACTTAGCCTCTCAACTAGGGCTTCTGGTCCGGGTCAGTTTTCTGGACACAGGCCCTCCAAATTGAGGATACCAATCTTAACAGAAAAATAGACAGACATACAGGCACACAGATGCATGTGCACAGATGTCTGGCTGGGGCACCCCTCAACTAAACAACAAACTGCAGTAGTTGATCTGTCTGAGGGTAGATTTATTGGAGACAGTTGTTCCTCGGTTGGAGTGTTATTGAAAAGGTAAGTCATTTCTGGAACTGGTAGAGGGACATGAAAGACTGGACAAAGGGGATTTGTCAAGAAGTTTGTGAGGGAGGAAGAAAGAGGCTTGTCAGGGAGAAAGGGAGAAGTGTTGGGACTCAAAATCTTGCCACTCCTTTCCAAGCCATCTTTTCTCTTTACCTCTGTATCCCTTCCCCACGCTGTTGCCTGGGAGCATATCCAGTCTAGAAGTTTCTCAAGCGCTGACCTCAAGGTCATAGGAAGGCCAGTCTGGAAGGGCCCTTAGGAGCTATACCCCAAGGACACTAAAGCCCAGGGAGGGGACAACACTTGCCCCTTACAATACAGTGTAAAAATCACAGCAATAGATACATGAATAAAATGCTGTGGGTGCACAGAGGGGGAGTCAGATATCTGGAAAGGGTTTACAGGGGTGCTGACAGTTGGCTTCAATCTTGAAGAATGAGTAGGAGAACAGCAGGTGTACAGGGAAAAGGATTCCAAGCAGAGAGAACCGCAATGTACACAGGCACAGAGCAGCAAATGTAAATGAGAGGAAATGGTAAATGTAGTCTAAAGACCTAGAGCAAAGGGGGAAAGGCAAAGGTAAATACTGCATTGAAACTAGATTTTGAAGGACCTTAAAGACCAGGTTGGGAATTTGAGTTTTATCCTGTAAGTATTGGGGACCTGTAGGTTTTTAACCAGGGAGACATCAGATTATTATTTTTAATAATAACGCATATCACACTAGATTTAATTAATTGAATCATTCTTGTTTGCACTGTCAAATGTCAGCAAGCCTGGTTCAAATTCTGGCTCCTTACAAGTGTGACCTTGTGCATGTTATGCAACTGTCAATGGCTCAGTTTCATCATTTGTAAAAACAGAGGCAATGATGGCACTTTTTCCATAGGGTTTTACTGAGGTAAAACATGTAAAGGGCTTGGGTCATAGTAAAGAGCCTGGGTCATAATAATCACTCAATAAATGTCAGCTAAAAGTAATGGTGGTGATCTTCCTTTCACGCAAGAGGATTTTTGAGGCTCAGAGAGGTTAGGTTACTTGCCCTGGACCACACAGCCAGTCTAAGGCAGAGAGGGGTTTCAAAGCCAAAGTGTGGGCTAATATTTGTGCCTTAAAATTATTTCTGGAATCCCCCATGAGGGATTGCCTAAAATGAAGGAGCTTGGAGCCCATGCTACCACCTGGGAGGCTGTTGCACTGCTCAGGCATGAAGATGCTGTCTGGAGCCCAGGAGAGCCGCTTTGCCTAGCCAGGTTGTCATTTCAGAGCCTCTGAGGAGCTGGCCTAGCCCAGTGAAGAGCTGTTCTTTCCATCAGTGGGACTGGGGAGGTTAATGGCATTCCCAGGAAGGGCCAGGGATTAGGGGGAGCCCGCACTGCAGAGCCAAATTCTTTCACCTCTAGTGAGTTTTCCAGAGTTTCCCCCACTGCCCCCCAGTGCCTGGCCCCAAGAAAAAAGAGGGGGGGATGGGCTGAGACACTCTCCCTCCCCAGACCCACAGACCTGGCTGGAGGAGAGTGTGGCCCCCCACTGGGTTGGCCCTTGTCCCGGCTGTGGCTGTTCCGGCACAAGCTGTGGGAAAGAAGGAAGGCCCCAGCATGCTTTCTGGGGTGCAGCAGGGGAGGACAAAGAGGAGGGGGCCAGGACCCTTCAGAGGCTGGACAATTAGAAGGCACATTCCAGGGGAATCCACATCTGGGATGAGCCTGAGCCAGGGCTAGCCTTGTAATCCATTGCAGATGTGATGGCCAGCAGCAGATGTGGGTAGGACCTCCCTCATGAGCGGCTGGCTGCAGCAGGCGGTGGGGAAAGGGGGGAGGAGGTTGGGGGTTGGGTCTTGCAAGGGCAGGGAGATGAGAAGCAGCTCCCAGACACTACCAGGCAGCTCCTCCTGAGACCCTGCTACCTGGCTGCAATTCCATGCACAGTACCCTGCTGTCGGCAGCAACCAGGTTGAGAGGCACAGCTAGCCCAGGAAGCCTGGCTCAACTAAGTGTTTCTGGGGGCATAGCTTGGGCCAGGAGGCCACCAGCCCCCTGGATGGGCTTTTTGCTCCCCCAAGAAAGCCTTATTTTTAGATGCCATTTGCTGGGCAGCAGTGGTTTCAATGGCCTCAAACCTGAGGAGGCAGGAATTTGGGACTCTGGGTCCAACTTGGACCAGCTCCAGCCTGTTTATCCTCCAGGGACTCTGGGGCTGGAATTGCCAGGAGGAAGTCTAAAGGACGTGTCGGTGCCAGGAACTGATTTTCCTGGACCCAAGTGGGCAGGGCTAGATAATGTCTAGTCCTCTGTGCCAGCCATGTGACCTGACAGTTGGCACCAGAACAGTGCCCTGCAGGAAGAAAGGAGGAACACAGCAAGGGCTCCCTTGTTGGTTGGTTTTGTGAAGGCCAGTCAGAGGCCTGGGGGTGGGGATGGAGGGAGTCTGTGGAATATGAGGCAGGATATTCTTGGTCTGAGTGGGGGTGTGTAATTGTTTCATCACCTGGTATGTTTGTCAGGGTACCTGCAGTCAGAGAATCATCATTTTAGAGTGGCAGAACGGGGGACTTCCCCTGGTCTATTCCACCCCCTTTGTGTCACCAAGGAGAGAATGGAGGCTCAGAAAGAAGCACAAATTTGCCCCAGGTTGGAGAGCCAGTGACAGAGCTGAGCCAACAAGGCAGGGCTCTTGATTCCCAGCTGAGTGCTGTTTCCCACAGCCAGAGGCTACTTGGTAGAATGAATGGATGAGTAAGTGAGTGGATGAGTGAATGGAAAGGCTTGGCTGCTAAGATGGAGTTGTGGCCTGGCCAAAGTTTTGTAGACACAGTGGGCATGTCCATTTCCAGCTTCTCAGTAATGTATTGTTTCCTTGAAATAGGAATCCATTTTGCCCTTTTTCTCTCAACTGTGTCTCCTCACAGGCTCCAAAGAAGGGGAAGGATTCACCCCAGGTCACCCACCAACCTAGGGCAGGGGCAGGATGGAAAGCCAGGTGTTCCTTGAGCCCCCACTCCTCACCTCTCTCTGCCAGAGCTGAAGATGACTTCCATCCATTTCACAGGCAAGGAAACCGGAGACAGGCCCAGAGGGGGCGCAAGACGGATTACAGGATGAGCTTTAAATCAGGCCTGGCAGGACACTGTGTGTAATGCATTCCTGTTGGCAGGAGCAGCATTTGTGGCCCCTGTGGGTCTAGGAAGCCCCCAGAGCTATGACACTCCAAACTAACGACAGGTGGCAGCAGAGGACCATGGTAGGCAGCCTAGGCCTTGTCTAGTAGGCTTGCCCAACCCCCTCCTCAGGCTCGAAGTTGGCTAGATTGGTACCCTGAGCGCATGTGGGGCCCTATGGCAGAGCGCCCAGGCCGAGGTGCCTGGGACACCAGAGGTGGGATACATGGGTGTTTACTGAAAATCGGCATCCTCAGCAAAGGTGAAAGGCAGGACAGAACATCTGAGAGGGAAGAAGTGGTGGTGGTGGTGGGACTGCTGGACAGAGCCTACAAGGGAAAGGGAACTGCAGGAACAGCAGAGAAAGAGAGAGAGACACAGAGAGAGAAATGGGCTGAGAGTTTACAGAAAAATAAAGATATACAGAGATCCCATGGGATATATCCACACACACATGCTGAAATCATGGAACTCTCCTGCTGGAACGATCCTTAGAAGCCACTTAGTTCAAACCTTCCATGTTGCATGTGAATATACTGAGACTCAGAGAAGATGTGATTTACTTGAGATCCCATAAGGAAATTTCTGGTAAGCAGACCCCAGCCTGGCTCCTTCCCTGATTCCTGGACTTCAGCTTTTTTGTCCAAAAGCCACCTTGGACAGTACACATGATAACTGCCCAGTATTTGCCACTGACTAGGGGAGACAGAAATGGAGACAGATACTCAGAAGGACAGAGAGGCAGTGCAAGAGGATAAAGGGGAGGGGAGTATGAAGGAGCAGAGGGAGTTCTCAGAGGCAGATGGGGCAAGATTGTCCTGGCATCAACAGCTTAGTCTCCTAATTGGCTTGCCTTCTAGGGTCCCACCTGAGGCCAGGAAGCCAGCCAACCCTCTGTATTGGACATTCTGTCTCCCTCAGTCCAAGTCTAGTCTACCCTAAAACAGAGACCAGTTACATCAAAAAGGGGCCCAGGTTGTATCCTAGAGCTGGAGAGAAGACCTTGATTTTCTTCTACTTCTGTTTTCTGAGAAATTTGAGATCACTGCCTAATTTTACCACATAGCATGGGCACATTGTTTTCTGATGAGGTCCCAAGCTCTGCCATCTCAGGCCTGCTGGTCCAAAATAGGACACCAGTGCTATGTCATCATCAACTCTAGTGACTGTATTTTTCAAATGAAAAATCAGGCCAGACTGTCTAATGCATCATCCACTCACAAAACAGAGTATTTTAAATTAAGCTTGTCCCATGGGGCGCCTGGGTGGCGCAGTCGGTTAAGCGTCCGACTTCAGCCAGGTCACGATCTCGCGGTCTGTGAGTTCGAGCCCCGCGTCGGGCTCTGGGCTGATGGCTCAGAGCCTGGAGCCTGTTTCCGATTCTGTGTCTCCCTCTCTCTCTGCCCCTCCCCTGTTCATGCTCTGTCTCTCTCTGTCCCAAAAATAAATAAACGTTGAAAAGAAAATTTATAAAAAAAAAAATAAAAAAATAAAAAAATAAATTAAGCTTGTCCCTGGAAATCTGAGCCATCTGGCTACTGTCCTGTTACTCCACCCATTGGTTTCCCCTTCACACACAGGCCTGGAGATGCTCCCAGCTGTTAGCCAGACCGGGGGGCTGAAAAATGAGGAAGGGGAAAGAGAGCTAATGTATACTGAGCTCTTGCCATGTGTCAGGCATTTTCTGTCCATTATCTCATTTACTTCCCATGACAACCGTATGAGGTAGGTACTCTTTTTATCTTCATTTCACAGATAAGGAAACAAGTTCAGACAGCTGGACTCACTAACTCAAAGTCACACAAGTATACCCAGCCAGGTACAGAGCAGGCTCCATGACTCTAATGCAAGAAGCTGACCCTTCTCTGCAAGAAGCAGAGAAAGCCCTTGTAAGGAGTGAGAACAACTATGGAACAGAAATGCCACCCTGAAAGCTACTGGGAACTTGGTATGTATCAACAGAGATGAAGAGACCAAAATGAAGTAGGTTATAGTCTTGCCTTCCCTGCCCTCTGAAATATGTGTCCAATTCTGGGCCCCATATGTTGAAGGTACACTGGTTCATGTCTACAGGGCAGTAAGGAGGTTGGTGAGTGATGTAGAACCCATGTTCATGAGTAAGAGTTGGAGGCACTGGGGCTATTAGGCCTGGAGGTGTGACTTCAGAGACTTAAGACCACACAAGGGGTATGTATGTTTTATGTGGCCCCCAGATAAGAGGTGGTAGTTATGGAGAGACAGATGTGAACTCAGTGAAAGGAAGAACTTTCTCAGAATCCAATCAATCCTGTCATAAAGCTGGCTGTCTTGAGAGAGAGTGAGCTCTCCACTACTGGTTGTGTGCAGACTTGGTCAAGCTGAACACTTGGTAGAAATGCTGCAGAGAAGACACAAGTTTGGATCAGAGGTTAGATTGGATGCCCCCTAAGTTTACTGCAGTCCTGAAACTCCATGAATCTGTGGTTCTGTGAGGGTTGGAATTGTCTAAGGCCATCGCCAGGGAGATTCCATAACTTCCTTCCACTACTTTCTCCAGTACTTCACATTTTTTAAAACCAGAAAGTCATTTCTTAAGTCCCACTTAAATTTCTTTTACTGGAATCATTCTTAATTCTGTATAGGACTGGCTGCTTAGAAGGGAAGGATTGGAGGAAGTGCAAAGCAGGGCCACCAGAGACCTAGAGGAGAATCATTCTCAAATAGCAAATGTTAAGTAGACAGATAGCCAACGATGAAGGTGGAGGGAGCATTCAGAAAACATTGCAGTTGAGATGTAAATGTACTTTTTCTTTGACTATATTATCTCTCCTGATTGATTTTGTGATTTACATTGTTAACACTTGTAAAGAGGTGGGGGTGGTGAGTTGCTCACATGTTCATTATTTGGAATATGACATTAACCAACCACTCAGTAATGCTGAACATTTTCCTGCTAGTCAGGAAATCCTTTCTTAGGGCTAATCTAGATGTCAATTACTGCATCACCAAACCATTGTTAAACATTATATTTGCATAATGATCTATTGAGTAAGAGATACAGATTGTCAAGTGCCTGGAAGATGCATGAGACTGATAATAGTCCTGGTAAAATGCATGAGACTGATGATAGTCTTGGTATATCCTAACAATGCCACTAGGATGTCCTGGACTAAGAAAGTTTTGACTGAAATGGGTGGATGGCCCATTTCTGCTGAATCAAATCTTATTTCTCTCCATTTTCTCAAATCTTTATTAGTTAGGTCAACATCAATTTACCAGAGATGTGTGCAGCACCCAGAGGATGCTAGCCTGAGGAGCTAGCCTCCCTTTCCTGGAGGCTCTGGCTAGCTATTAACATTTCTGTCCTCCATCACCTTAGAAATATGCTTCCTCCATCCTTGTGATCAACTATTCTCAAGAAAGTGCCCTGACTTTGGCATATTTGCCTGGAGTAGTTTATCTAACTGTGAGAAGCCTATGAAAGGCTGGGAAGAGATGTAAAGAAAACCTGCCCTTCTTCCTGCAGGTTGTGTGCATGTTTGGCTTACTGTGTGATTAAGGCCAGGTTATATTTTAGATCTGGATCTGTGGGTTTCTGTAAGAGATACTCCTGTTTTGGAGGAAGAAATGGGAGCTTGCTCTAGCGAGTGTTTATACAAATTCTAGCTATGGGAGAGTGTCTTAGGTCAGGTTCCTGAGAAGTGGAGCCTGAAACAGGGATCAGGGCATGTGACTGAGGTCACACCCTTCTAGAAAAGCCCAAAAGTGAGGCAGAAAATCAGGACAGGGAAGAGGTAGCCAAGAAAAATTAGTTTTTTTAGTAAAGTTTAGCACTGATGTGCTTTAGAGTGGATGTGGGAGCTCTGGAGTATGAATCACACCACAGAGTTATAGCATCTTCAGGAGAGGGACTAGGCTTTTGTATTCCTGTATCAGTCCCACCTTGCCCCCACCCCTGTGGGAAGCAAGTATAACCTCCCATGCAACTCTGGATTACGTGGCTTCCATCAGCCAATGGCAAGTCTCAGGTCTTTCCATTAGCCACAGCACTCAAAGCAGCTAGGATTGGTGTGCCAGCTGGAAAGGGGGGTCTGGCCCTGGCACCAATATTATCTACTATAGCAGTGCTGACATATTAGGTTTCTGAAGGCCTCTTCTTTCTATGAAGCACAAGGACTTCAGTTACCTGGCTCTGGCAAACATCTATGAGCTAGCTGTGTCTCAATGACCAGAGCTATTGGGGGGTCATAAATGGAAGGGTTATGAAGTTATCACTTATACAAGAATGAGATAGAAGTCCAAGTTTCTGAGTCAGGGAAGCCAAATGGCTGAAACAAGCAGGGAGCTGGGGGAGAGATATCAGGCAAAAGTGACTCTAGAATTGTGTCAGATCATCAGGAGTCCAGTGCTATCATTTCTAGTAGCAGGGTTTGGGGGTCCACCAAACTCATCAGCTTTTACACTGGGATTAAGCTGGGATTAATCCAGATGGATTGTTTTATGTTGCATATAGTTTTGTAAATTACAGGATTTCCTTTTCTTTCTCCTTGTTCATTTTCCTTGTGAAAAAATTGGTCAGTATCAATATGTTCAAGGGAGCCAAGGGAATCGTTTGGCATGCATCCTAGGGCTGCTATGTGGCCTGAGAATGATAGCAGCTACCATCTATTAAGCACTTAATACATACTAAGCACGTACTGAGCACTTACTTTCAGACATTATTAGCTCATTGAGTTCTCTTAGTAGGATTTGGGGTTGTACTGAATATGGGTGAGGGTGTTGAGAAAAGGAGATGTCAAAGATAACTCCTGGTTTCTGAATGAGTGGTAGTGCCATTATTTAAGATGAACAATAGAGAAAAAACTTCTCTGACCTCAGTTCTCTCTTCTCTAGACTGAAAAATTCTAGTTACTATAAATGTTTCCTTGTGAGGCCTATTTTGAAAATTCTGGAACTTCTTAGAGATGCATTAGGTCCTGACTGGGAAATTTCTAGATCACAGAAGACTTGCACATTTCTTTATCTCTATAGTCCCTCTTTACTGACATAGCTAGTGTGTCAAAACAACCGGGTTGCACTCAACCCATCTGACTTCTCAAATGGACATCAACCTGTAAATTGTTCTGAAACAAGACCAAGACTCTCTTCCTTTACCCCAAGTCCAGCAAAATACTAATCATGAGGACATATAGGAAGATGTACTGTTGCTACCTGTCCCTTCCTTAAAAAAAAAGTCACAAGAAAGCTCCATTTTGACAGTAAATAAACAAGCAAGCACTTTTTAAAGTTTCAAACACTGAAAAGTAATGTTTTCAGTGTTAAGCTAATCCATTTACGTGGATTATTTTATTTAATTCTAAAATCTGTGTGAAATAGGTACTTGTGTCCATTAGGATGCTTTTAGCTGAAAGTAAAAGAAACTATGATACAAACTGCCTTAAACAATTAGGAAAGTTGTCATCAAATAACAGGATGTCCAGAGGTAGAGCAGACCTAAAGCATGACAAAATCAATGATTCAACAATGTCCTCAGGGAACTAGGATCTTTTCATCTCTTGGTTCTGCCATCCTCAGGAAAACTTTTGCTTAAGGTAGTTCCAAACACCACTTCCAGGCATTACATCACCTGAAGGAAAAGAAAAACTCTCAGGGTACCTGGGTGGGTCACTTGGTTAAGTGTCTGACTTCAGCTGAGGTCATGATCTCACTGTTTGTGAGTTTGAGCCCCGTGTTGGCCTCTGTGCTGACAGCTTGGGGCCTGGAGCCCACTTCAGATTCTGTCTCTCTGTCTCTCTCTCTCTCTTTTCCTTCTGTGCTCATGATCTGTCTCTGTCTCAAAAATAAACATTAAAAAAAAAAAGAAACACTCTCTTTGTCTCCTTAGGGGGAAGGAAATCTTTCACAGAGTTCCCCAGATAGACTTCCCTTCATGTTCTGTTGGCCAGGATTGAGCCACATGTTCATTTCTTTTTTTTTTTCACATGTTCATTTCTGAACCAATTACTAGCAAGGAGAATGGAAAATACATGATTGGATTACCTTACTTATTTGAGGTGGAAGGAAGGACACTAAAATGCTACCATCTTCCCATTCTGTAGGAGACTGAGGCTCACTGAGATGAGGTAGCAGAGTAACTTGCCCAAAGTAACACATCCAGCAAGTGACAGAACTGAATTATAAATATAGTACTTCCCTATTTTGTGTATTTCTTGATGACTAAATACTTGTTAACTTCTAAGAGCTTACTGAGGTAATACAAAGAGTCCTTATTATCCAAGTATTCATTTTCCAAGTCGCTGCAGTCAGAAGGTTGGGTAGCAAAGCAAGAGACCATTAAGATATTCACTAGTGAACTAGCCAATCATAAGATTACTCTGGCATCCCTCCCAGATTAACAGTAGCACCTAGATCAGTCTTTCCTGATTGTTGGGTGTTATAAACATCAGAGAGTAAAGAAAAAATGCAATAGCAATCAGTTTGCAAAATGAAACTGCAAATATGAGAAAAGATTCAGGAGTTTGTGAAGCCAACAAAAGTGATATTGAAGAACTGCTGGAATCCCAGAAAAGCCATGGACACATGAAAGCCTGGCAGGAATATATAAGTTAACAAAGAAGAGCAAGTCATCAAGGATGAGAACAAGATCAGGGCACCTGGGTGGCTCGGTTGAGCGTCCGACTCTTGATTTCGGCTCGGGTTATGATCTCACGGTGGTGGGATGAGCCCCACAATGGGCTCTGCACTGACAGCACAGAAATTGCTTGGGATTCTCTTTCTCTCTCTCTCTCTCTGACCCTCCCCTGCTCATCTTCTCTCTCAAAATAAATAAATTAAAAGAAAGGATGAGAACAAGACTTCAAAGAATAATGATTTGACTCTCAAATTATTAAGAGATATCCTTGGGAAAACCAAAGTCCTTGGATTTTTTGTTATAAAATGATCTTTATGATCATGCTATGCAAAGCAAAATAAAAATGTTATGCCATGCTGTCACTTAGTTTTGTCAGAAAAATCACGCCATTAATCAACTAATGCTTGTGTGATTCTTTGCTTGACTTAAGAAATAGAACACAGCTGCAATTTCAGCCTAAATTTGTGAAAATGAGATAAACTGCTTGTCATAATTTTTGATTTTGTTTTCTGTGATGACTTCAAATAAACATTTTAAAAAAGTTTTAATTTAAATTCCAATTAGTTAACATACAGTGTAATATTAGTTTCAGGTGTACAATTTAGTGATTCAACACTTCTATATAATAGCCGGTGCTCATCATGACAAGTGCATTTCTAAATCCCCATCACTTTAAAAAAATGTGTTACTATGGAAGTTTAAGCAAATTCACTTTAAGTGGAATCCCCCCCCCAAGTATCAATTATCTGCAGATAGATCTACTATATAATATTAAGGTCACCCTGGGATCAAATCAGTCTCACTCAGCCACTCACTAGTTTTTTGGCTTTGGCCAAGTTTCTCAGATTTTCTAAGCCTTCATTTCTCATCTATAAAATGAGGAAGCTTCAAAAGGCTATTGTAAAGATTAAATTACCTACCCATATAAAGCAGTTACGTTAGTCCTTCACACATAGTACTTACTCAAGGAATGTTAGCTGTTGTTAAAGTGGCTATTGTGGAATGACAGCAAGAGCATGGGCTTCAGAGTCTATCAGACCCTGAGTTGATCATGACTCAGTCATTTCCTTACTATGTGACCTGGAACAAGCCATTTCCCCTCTGGGCTTCAGTGATCTTATCTAAAAACTGGACTGTGTAGGGGTGCTATGACAGTTAAATAAGATAACTGATGCCCAGTAGTCACTGCCACTTGACAAATAACAGTGTTTATTTATCTGTGCTGAATATTGTGTCCAGTGTTGTGTGCAATTGCATATATGTCTGTTGGGGAGACATGTATAATAAATGTAAGGCGAAGCATGTTTCCTGTCCTCAAAGGGCTTATATTTCATGAAGAAAGCCATTACTGTTCTATGTGCCAGCTACATGCCCTCTCTGGGCCTCAGTTTTACTTTCTATAGTAATAAGTCTCTAAGGTTTTCAAACTATGAGAATCTACATAGGCATGTGGATTTCTGAAACAACTATGGAGAAAGCCAAGACAACTTGGTTCCAAGCATGACATACCGGAGTTCACAAAGAGGTTCTTCAGGAATTCAGAGGAGGGAAAGGAATGTCATCCAATGGAATGAGTACTGGCTTTGGGGCCAGACAGACCTGGATTTAAATCCCAGCTCTTCTACTTGTTAATTGGATCTCCTTGAACCATGAACTTTTCCATTCTGAGCCTCAGTCTCCTCCTCTGTAAAATGGGACTTAAAATTCCCTACTTATTAGGATATGATGAGAAATAATCAAGCCCACACATTTTAAAGTGCTTCATATGCAGTAGATGTTTTCCTTAAGGAGACTTCCTGGAAACTTGGGAAACTGAACCAGGAGTTTTCAGGGAGAATAAAGCTATTGGAGAACTGGGTACAGTTGGGAAGAATGGCAGAGAATGGCCTTTTGGCAGATGCCTTTATTGGGAGGGCAAAATGCCAGGATCTGATAGGGCAAGCCCAGTGCCCTGAGGTCCATGAAGAAGCCATCCCCTTGCCAACCTCTGCCTGGGATTCTCATCAAGGCCTAGAGGGGGAAAAAAACAAAAATGAAATATATATTTATAACAACAATAATTATTATTCTTTCACCAATTTTCTCTTCCTCCGATGGAGTCTGGCAAGGACTACAGAGCAGGAAAACTGCTAAAGTTCAGAGTAATGGTGCCCCCAGGACAAATAAAGAGGGAACTTCAAACCAGCAGATGCTGCTGAAAACCCCAACACAGGAAATATCTGCAGAATGAATTGAGAATTTATGTGGGTTTGGGTTTTCAGGATTTATAAGTAAGTTCCATTAGCAGAGGAGGGAGATGAAGGAGAGAGAGCAGGACAGGGCAAGAGGAGTGGGGTGGGGGCAAAGGCCAGCTGTTCTCCCACCTCCCACCAGGCACAGAGGCAGATCTGGCATTAGTGGGTTGCTCCAGGGACAACAGTGGCCTCAGCAGGTTGAGCTGAGCTGGGGCAGATCCTAGTGTGCCCCATGGCCCTGATGTTACCCTCATGATGGTTTGACATCTGAGTGGAGGTAGACACATGGGCCTATGGGCAAATGTGCATGGGCAGGAAAGGGCAACTGATATTGATGGTGATAATTAGTAGGCTCACCATCATCAGGGCCTCATTGTGATTCAGGCTTTGAGCCTTCCCTAGGCCTTTCCCAACCTCAGGCATGTCAGAGTCAAGTAAGAAAAGGTATGTCCAGGGGCGCCTGAGTGGTTCAGTCAGTTAAGCATCCAATTCTTGATCTCAGCTCAGGTCATGATCTCACAGTTTGTGGGATTGAGTCCTGAGCTGGACTCTGCACTGACAGCATGGAGCCTGCTTGGGATTCTCTCTCTCCCTCTGTCTCTGCCCCTCCCCTGCTCACACTCTCTCTCTCTCTCTCTCTCTCTCTCTCTCTCTCTCTCTCTC
>NW_024420375.1:1390625-1425403 GCF_014898765.1 Herpailurus yagouaroundi | reverse complement strand
AGGACTCTGAAGGAATGAGTGAGGATGGCATTCCTGCAGACTCTTGGGAGGCTCCATGTGCTGAACCCACACATCTTCAGCTGCCTAATCCTTCTGGGACCTCAATTTTCCCACCTGTAAAATGGTGGGAAAATTTATACTACAGTACACAATGGGCTTGTTATTGAAGTGTTAGTAGTGGGGAGGTGGGGAAGCAGGGAAAGTGGGACACTAGGCTGCCAGACATTGGGCAGAGGGAGACTAGAGAGGGGTGCTTCCCCAAGCAAAGAAGCACCCTGGAGGTGTTGACAAAAGAATACCTTTTCCCACCACCTTTGGTATTGGCACTATGAGTTCAGACTGCATTCAGCCCACCCTGGGTGCAGGCCCTTCAAATATACCAAAGGACGCTAAAAGTCTTCCATTTCTGTTCTCTGCCCAAAGGGGGATTTGAGAGGAAAGCCATTCAGCTGCATTTAGAGGTTAGTGATGCTTGGAAAGTGTATGTTGAGCTAGCTTCTGGAAATGGAGACCCTTTGTTTCTTTACTGGAACAAAATCTTAGCCACAGGCAAAATGAAGAGATGCTCAGAGAAGGACCAGAGGAGAGTAGGATGGGGACTGGCATGAGGCAAGACTTCCCCAGGTATCCCTGGAGGAATACCATGAGATGGGCCTTACCATGGTCATTCAGGGCTTCCTGAATAGGAGGGAACTTTCTCAATCAGCTCACTTGTCCTCAGGGGGCTGGAAACATGGATATGCTTTGGAAGGGAGGGAGCACCCTATTTTTTAAGGTTTAAGCCATAGCCTGACAATCACGGTCATTGGGAATGCTATTGAAAGTATGTCTTCATTAAATTGGGGGTTGATACGAAAGTGAGGTACATTTAAGATGTCTTTCAGCCCAGGACACCTGGGTGTCTCAGTTGGTTGAGAGTGTAACTCTTGCTTTCATCCTAGTCATGATCTCACAGTTTGTGAGTTCAAACTCTATATTGGGCTCCACACTGACAGTACAGAGCCTGGTTGAAATTCTCTCTCTCTCTCTCTCTCTCTCTCTCTCTCTCTTCCTCCCCACTCCTTCTCTAAATAAATAAATAAATAAATAAATAAATAAATAAAATATGTCTTTCAGCCCAGTAGTCCTATGATTCACTGAGTTCAACTGTCATGTAACTTTGGATGACTTGTTTCCATTTCCAGGCATCTGTCTCCCCATCTGTAAAATGGAATTGAGTGGACTCTGGTCTCTAAGAGCCCTTATGTTTATGACATTCCTCTAGGCCATGACTTTAGTTTTTGGAGTGCAGGAGTGGAAAGGCTCATAGAGCAGAGACTACTGCCTTTCTTCTCACCAAGCCCTGACTCCAACTTGCTTCTATGAGTTTCCCTGTGGCCATCTCATTCTTTCTTCATAAAAGTGTGGAGCAGTAAATGTCCTCAGTTCGAGGCCAGGCTGCTGTTAGGGTCAGCCCAGAAAGAGTGAGGAAATGAACAGGTACTGGCAGGCCCCTTTCGGGGAGACAATCACCCTGAGGGGCCTAGAAATATAGTATTGGTGTTAAATCTTCTTTAAACATTTGGTAGTATTGACCAGTTAAACTATGTGGTACTATACTTTTCTTTGTTGAGAGGTTTTTGTTTTTTTGCTTGCTTGTTGTATATAAATTACTGATTCAATCTCTTTACTTGTTATAGGCCTATTGAGATTTTTTTATTTCTCTTTCAGTCAGTTTTGGTAATTTGTGTGTTTCTAGGAATTTACCCATTTCCTCTAGTTTATCTACTTTGTTAGTGTATAGTTGTTCATAGTATTCTCTTTAAATATATCATCCAACTGCCTTCTGGTCTCCATGGTTTCTGATAAGAAATAGAGTGATAATCTTATTGAGGATCTTTTGTATGTTACAAGTCACTTCTGTCTTGCTGCTTTCAAGATCTTTGCTTAGGCCTTTAACAGTTTGAAACTTGTTGAGCTTCTTAGATGTGTAGACTTGAGCATTTAATCAAGTTTGGGAGGTTTTTAGCCATTATTTCTTCAAATATTCTTTCTGTCCCTTTTTCTCTCTCTTCTCCTTATAGGATTCCAATAGTGTGTATACTTCTGTGTTTGATGGTGTCCCACAGGTCTCTTAGGCTCTGTTCACTTTTCTTCTTGTTTTATTCTTTTTCAGACTGGATAATTTCAATTGTCCTGACTCCAAGTTCACTAGTTCTTTTTTCTGCCAGTTTAAATCTGTTGTTGAACACCCCCTCCCCCACCCAGTGAATTTTTAAATTTCAGTTATACTTTTCAGGTGCTGAATTTTTATTGTTTTAAAATATAATTTCTATCTCTTTATTGTTATTCGCATTTTCTTCATACATAGTTTTTCTGGTTTCCTTTAGTTCTTTGACCATGGTTTCCATTAGTTCTTTGAGTATATTTTAGACAGTTGATTTAAAGTCTTTGTCTAGTAAGTCTAATATTTGAGCTTCCTTTTTTTTTCCTTTGAATGGACCATATCGTATTTTTCTTTGTATGCATTTGTGATATTTGTTGAAAAGTACACATTCAAATATTATAATGTTGTAACCCTGGAAATCAGATTCTCCTCTTCCCCAGGGTTTGCTGTTCTTGATTGTTAAAGGTTGTAGTCCTCCATTTATTTAGTACCTTTTCTAAGTTATTTTTGCAAAGATCATATTTGTTGTCATGTATGGCCACTGAAGTCTGTGTTCCTTTACCTTGTGTTCAGCTAGTGTTTTGACAGAAACTTCCTTGAAAAGCAGGAGCATTTTAATGTGGCTTTTTTTCTTGATTCAATGCTTGCTTGGCTGCTATTTACCTTTGACTTTTTTCTAGAGTTCTGACAAAGTTGACACTGATGGTTTCTGCATGCTTTTTGATGTTTCTGTGGAAGTATGGGTTTGTAGCTTCTTACTCTGCCATTTTGCCAATGTCACTTGGGTCCTTGCTTCTTGCCTGTAGGTACCAGACAGTGGGGACAGTGTTTCCAGCCCAGATATCTTTGGCCATAGGAAAAGCTATACCTTTTTGCTCTGTGCAGGGCAAAACCTCCATGTGTTGGAGCTAGTCTGAAACTGGGGTGGTTTTTCTGGCAGTAGGGTGGAATGGTTTAAAGGATTTGAGTCAGACTCCTAGAGAATTGTTGGAATGCAGAGCTGCCTTGAGAAAGGGATGGATGACATCATGATAATACTTGTAATGATAGCTACCATTTAGGGAGTGCTGACCACATGCCAGGTGCTGGCTTAAGTACTTTGCATGCACTATCTCATTTCTTTCTCATGGCAGACTACTAGGATCACCATCACTGAGGGCAGGGAGGGTAAGCTGCTGCCCAAAGTTACACAGTAGAACTGGGTTTGAACCTCAGGTATATTTGGCTTCAAGCCCTCTTAATGGTAATTAAATTCTTCCCTTTTGAATCTCATGAGATTTGCACTTCAAACTCAGAGACTATGGCCACCTACCCTATGGCCTCTTAGTAGAAGGAAGGGACATCTGTGGCTCACACTTACTTTAGTTGCTGCAATTTTCAATTCTGGAATTTATACTTTTATAACTTCTATATCTATTGATATTCTCATTCATACATCATTTTCTTGGTTTTCTTTAATTCTTTGTCCATGATTTTCCTTAGCTCTTTTAGCATATTTAAGGCTTGATTTAAAGTCTATGTGGCTCACTCTTGTCCTGGGCAGATTCCAGGAAGTTAGCAGCTAAGTGCCATGTTACCTTTCTCCTTTCATCTCCTGTCTCCCATAGCACCATATTTTAACATCACAAAAATGAAGATGATTGGAATTATTGAACTTGTCCTGCTTCCACTAAGGACAAACCAGAAGGGTGCCTGGTTGCCTCAGTTGATTGAGTGTCCAACCCTTGATTTTGGCTCAGGTCATGATCTCGTGGTTTGTGGGTTTTAGCCCTGCATGGGGCTGTGCACTGGTGGTACAGTGCTGCTTGGGATTCTTTCTCTCTCTGCCCCTCCCCTGCTCTCTCTATCTCTCTCTCTCAAAATAAACATAAATTTTTTTTTTAAAAAAAGGACAGAACCAGAAAAATCTAGTAGAAACTACAGTGGGTATTTATTTATTTATTTATTGAGAGTCTGAGTGGGGGAGGGGCAGAGGGAGAGAGAGAATCTTAAGCAGACTCCATGTCCAGCACAGAACCCAATGCAGGGCTCTATCTCATCATCATGAGATCATGACCTGCATGGAAATCAAGAGTCAGACACTTAACCAAGTCACCCAGGTGCCTCTGAAATGGTTGTTTTAATAATTAGTAATTGCTAGTGCCATGCACTGTGTTTATTATATATGTTATTTCAATTACTCCTCACAACAGCTCACAAGGTAGATGTAATAGTTTCCATCTTGAAGATGAGAAAACTAAAACTTATAAAAGTTAAAAAGTTAAAAAAGTCACACAGTTTATAAGCAACAGGATTTCATTCATCCATTCAACCACTATTGGGTACCTACCAAGTGCTAAGCATTATTGTAGACATTGGACAAATAGTAATGGAGGCAGTCAATCATGAAATAAATATAAAATATGATTTCAGGTAGTGATAAGTGCTTTGATGAAAAATAAAGGAAGGTTGTAGACTAAGGAGTACTTGTGAGTAGAGCTAAAGTAGGGTCTGATTTAGCTAGATGGTCAGAGCCAGCCTCTTGGAGGAGGTGGTCTTTGAGTAGAGATCAGAATGAAGGAAGGGAGGACACCATGTGAGGATATGGGGGAAGAACATCTTAAGGAGATGGAATTGCAAGGGCAAAGTCCTTGAGAAGGGAATGAGTTTGGCATGTACAAGGAATAGTAAGGAGGCAGAGTGATTAGAGTAGAGTGGGTGAAGTGGGGAGGGATGGGGGTGTAGTTAGATGACTACAGTGACTATGGCCACAGTGAATAGTTGGGGGTTGGTGTGATGAGAGGCCAAAGCAGGGTTTTGAACAGAAAGAATGGCATGATATGAATGGCATAACCATTTAAAATATATTCCCAGCTTCTCTGGAAAATGAAGCGTAAGAGGCAATAATAGAGGCAGAGAGAGTGAGGAGATGTGCAGCCACCCAGATAGACATAATGGGGGCTTTTGGCCCATGGTGGTAAGTGTTCCTGTTGTGCAAAGAGTCAGATTAGGAATTAAGTTTGGAATTGGAGCTATCAGGACTATTGATGAATTGGACAAGAGGATAAGAGAAAGAAAGGAGAATCCCCAGGCTTTGACCTGAACATCTGGGTAAATGGTGGTGTTGGACACTGAGATATAAAAGACTAAGGAGGGCAATTTAGGGCTTGGGTGCAAATTTGGGTGCTACTGTGAGTGATTCCATTGGTCTGGGTTCTTCCTGAAATATATTCACAGTACAGGTACTGGGGAAAGACACTAAAAAATTTCTGGCCTGTATTCTTGAAAGATGGACAGACATTGTCTTGGCTGTTGGGGTCTGACCTGTTCTGAGATTCAGCCAAGCCAGATGGCCCCTTGAAGTCCCTCATGGCTTGAGGATTATCTTCTGTGATCTATGACCTGGAGGTGGAAGTAGGAATTTTCTCTTTTAACTAACATTTTTCCTTTTCCACAGCCTGATCTCTTTTAGATCCAGTCTAATTTCTTACAGGCCTTGGGCTAATTTGCACAGCTGGGTTTTACATCTGGGTGATTGCCATCTGCACCAACTGCCTTGCTGGCTGCAGCCAGGATGAGACTGTAGCCCCAGGGCAGGCCACAAGCTCCTGGAACTGCCTTTTTGAGGGCACCCTGGGCTTGAGGATGGACTGGACCCCCTGAGCCAGATGCCTTCTCCAATCTGTTCTGTCCCTCCAGCTCCCAGTCAGGGAAATCCTGGGGCTCAGCTTCACATGGGCCTCATCCATAGCAGCATCCTGGGAGGTCAGGAAACAGCTCCAGAGATGCACACACGTGGGTGTACATACTCATGCTCGTGCGCGCACACACACACACACACAGGCTGAAATAATGAGACAGACATATAAGAAAGACAGCTAGAGACAGAGAGATAGAGACAGGAATAGAGAATCAGAGACACAGTGACAGAGAGAAAACTTTGGGAGGGAGATGAACAGAGACATTGTGAGAAGCAGTAAGAAGCAGAAACAGAGAAAATGAAACCAAGGTAAAGAAGGAAATATGTTGGGGTGCCTGGGTGGCTCAGTTGGTTAAGCAGCCAACTTCAGCTCAGGTCATGATCTTGTAGTTTGTGAGTTCTGGCCCCACATCAGGCTCTGTGCTGACAGCTCAGAGCCTGGAGCCTGCTTCAGATTCTGTGTTTCTCTCTCTGTTCCTCTCCCACTCACACTCTGTCTTTGTCTCTCTCAAATATAAATAAATATTTAAAAAAAGGAGGAAATATGCCAAAGCAGACAGAGTAAGATAGAAAGGCCCAAACAGACAGATAGACAACAAGGGGAAGAGAGTAGGAAACTTGTTGGAATGATGTGTTTGGAGGTCTGTGTCTAGTCTTTTTTTTTTTAAAGTTTATTTCTGAGACAGACAGAGACAGAGCATGAATGGGGGAGGATCAGAGAGAGGGAGACACAGAATCTAAAACAGGCTCCAGGTTCTGAGCTCTCAGCACAGAGCCCGATGCGGGGCTCCAACTCACGGACCATGAGATCATGACCTGAGCCGAAGTCGGCCGCTCAACCGACTGAGCCACCCAGGCGCCCCAAGGTCTGTGTCTAGTCTTAACACATTAGTATTAGCAATATTATAAGAATGAGAGGAATTTGACATTTTTGTATGCCAGAAACAGTTGACTATCAGCAACTTCATATGGTTCCATCTTAATGTCATTATTTCATCCCATGAAACCCTAATAGGTGGTGGGGGCATGATATAATCTTGAGCGTAGGCATGTCATGATCAGAACTGAGTTTGAAAAAGATAGCTCTTAAAGCCAGTGTGGATTTGAACAGGTAAGATTGGAGGCCAAGAGGTCAAGGAGAAAGATGCTGGACCAAGGGTCCAGGCCAGAGACACAGAGGTCTGAAGTTTGGCAGGGACAGGATGGTTAGAATGAGAAAGAGGGCATGATTAAAGGCATTTCCAATGAAGTATCAATAGAACTCAGTGACAGATGGGTATATAAGACAAAGAGGAATTGGGGTCAGTCCTTTTTAGTTTTCAGGGCTAAGCTCAGGCCCCATGACCTACCAGGAAGCCTCCTTTGGCCCTTGCACCCTGCCCAGGGCTCTCCCCCAATAAGCCTCTGAGCTCTCACACTCAACAGTGTTGGGGCAGAGTTTGCTCTGGACTCCTCAAGGGCTCCTTCACTAGGGGAACCCCTGCCTGGCACAGCAGTTACAGCCCCACACAGGCTCTGGAGCCTAAGCTTTTCCATTGAAATCCCAGATATATGTTCTGTGTGAGCTTGGGCAAGCTACTTACTTTCTCTGAGGTTCACATATCCTACCTGCCTCAGAAGCTAGTGTGAGCATTAAATAGGGTAAAACATGCAATGTGGTCAATAAATCATTGTTGATTGTTAATGTTCTATATCCACTTGGGTTGAAGCACATTAACTGCATCCAATTTCATTTGTGTACCCATCCTGCCCTCTCCAAGACTTAGCTCACAGTGGGCCACAGAAAGTACTGGATGATTGTCCAAAGCCTTTATTCAATTCCTTTCTATTCATCAAGTATCACAGAAGCAACTTACAGTGTCTCTGTTGGCCCCTTGGTACACACACAGATGACAAAGACCTGGTCCCAGCCTATGAAACATCCAATCTAATAATACTAATAAAATAACATTTATTGAGCTCTGTGTCTGTTCAAGTTTGATCAGGGAAACATAACTTCTGTGAGTGGTCTGAAATAAAGCATTTATTATGGGAGTTAGAATTTCTACCATCGTGGGAGCAGATGAATAAACCTATGGAAGGCTGTGGTCTCTGCATCTGGAGGTAGGACTGAAGTCACTGTAGGTGAGTAAAGCTGGCAGTCAGGAAGAAAAACTGAACATGAAATAGGAGAGAGGACAAATCAGAACTTACATCTTGTCTCTCACCACCTCCAGCTGAGACTGTGTGGGTGACCTGCAGAAGAAGCTTGGTGTCCTTCATCACAGAGCTGCATGTGCTCCTGGCCGAGGACTCAGTGAAACTCAAGGTCTGGGCAGCTGGAAGGTCCATGGGCCTGATAGTTGCCCCATGCCAGTGAGGTGAGCCAGCAGAGTGGTAAGAACATAGACCAGCTTCAAGAGCATCTCTTCATCAACCTGCAGAGTACAATGGCTGCTGCTGCATTTATGCTTTCCAACTCTTGTGTGATTTCCTCTTGCAGACAACACTTCACCTGGAACCATACAGAGAAGGGAACTCTGAGGAAGGAGGGTGGATTTCTGAATTACATAAAACAGGATTCTGGGTCTCTCTTACCTTCTCCTTACCCACAGACAGAAGAGAGTTTTGTCCCTTGATAATGTCTGTGACAGTGATGTTGTCAGTACCTGGTGTTTGGTGGAAATGATGGGGTGGTATGGGGAACAGAAGCTGAGGAACTAATCCCTGTAGAGGATGACTTGGTACATGTGGTCCCCAGTCCAGTTGAGACTGAGGTGGTTTTTATAATCCAGAAAATCAGTTCAATTCTCTATGTCCCTTATGTGCACAGTCCCACAATTCCTGACTCTCTGTGGGCTTTCTAGGCACCCCTCCTCTGGCCCCCCCAGTTAAGGATGACAAGGTTCCCATTAATTTTTTCAGTTAAAATAAGGTTTAAATTCATTTTGTTTAGAGAGTTAGAAAAAAGTTTCATGGCACCCCTTAAGATTCCCCCTGGGGTATCACTGGGCTGTCACCAATCCAAGGCCAGAATGGCAGAAAGGAAGGCAGAGAGGCAGTGTGAAGGAGGGTGTGGGTGGCAAGGCAGCCAGTTTTGAATTAGCCCTTGTTTGCTTTTACTTAGACCTCATTGAGACCACACTATAACCATGCCCTCCTCGAGGCCAAGAAAAAGAATGAGGAAAATAATATCCTTTGGGTGAGTGGGGCTGAGGGCTTCATTTACAGAAAGAGATGCATCTATGTCTACCTTGCCCCTCTGATTACAAATGATTTGCATTTCAAAACAAACCATCGGTCCCTCTTAGTGGGGCTGGGCAGGGGCAAATTCCAAAGCTGATACTGCTGCTGCTGGGCTGGGGCCTCAGCCTTTAGGAAGCCCTGGAGGGAGAGAGAGCAGGAGAGGTAGGGAGCATTGAGGCTGGGCCTGGGCCAGCTGTCCAGGTTTTCAATCCTGGTATGTGACCATGAGCAGATTCCTATACCTCTGGGTCTGTTTCTCCATCTGTAAAATGGGGATAACAATAACAGTGTCTGCTTCATATAATGATTGTGCAGATACATAGAAGGCCATCTGACACACTTTGCTATTCTTGTTGTTATTTTTTTTTTTAATTTTTTTTTCAACGTTTATTTTATTTTTGGGACAGAGACAGAGCATGAATGGGGGAGGGGCAGAAAGAGAGAGGGAGACACAGAATCAGAAACAGGCTCCAGGCTCTGAGCCATCAGCCATCAGCCCAGAGCCTGACGCGGGGCTCGAACTCCCGGACCGCGAGATCGTGACCTGGTTGAAGTCGGACGCTTAACCGACTGCGCCACCCAGGCGCCCCTCTTGTTGTTATTTTTAATAATAACATTATTATTACATGCACTTTGCCCTAAGCTGTTTTGTTTAATTCATGGCACAACTCTAAAAGTAGGTATAATTTATAGTTAAAGTAACTGAGGCTCAGAGAGGCAAGTGACTGGTCAAGATCACAGAGCAAGTGACAGAAGAAAGAATGATCCCAAGTGTGTTCGATTTCTCCTGCTACATCACAAAAAGTGAGAGATGCCTTAAGAGAGGTCCCAATAACTACAGAGTCTAGAAAAAGGTCACTGCCAGCTGTGGTGTTTAGGGGAGTCTTCATCAAGGAAATGGCATTTTGAGCTAGGTCTTGAAAATGGTTCAAATTTGAAGACAATGAGTATTAGAAGAGGGACAATGCAGGCTGTGGGGACAGTACAGGATGTACATGGGGAACAAGGAATTTTTCTGTTGGGCTGAAGTGCATAGGAGTCAGGCCTGGAGCATGTTGAGGCCAGATTGTGGAGAGCTTTGAACTCATTTATTTAGTCATTTATTCAGCCACTACTTGGTAAGTTCCTACTATGTGCTGGGCCCTTTCCTGATTGCTGTGAACATAGCAGTGAGCATAACAGACCAAAACCCAGGCTGATGTTGTTGGCAGAAAAGAATAAATCCTCATCAGGATCCTGGGCACCTTCTCCAGCCTGTAGGTATTGAAGGCTTGCAGCACACCAAAGCCCAGCAGGAGGACCTAGGCAGGCCCATGTTGAGGACTGTGTGCCCACAGTTGAGAGGTAAGAGTGGGTCTATGAGGAGGCTGCAGGCACTGAAGACTCTGGAGGCTGAGCTATTTGGAATGAAACAGTGAGAAATAGGGAAACATGGGAGGTTCTTGAGGGAAAAATAGCAGCACCAGAGCTGTGTTTTAAGGATACTACTCAGGAACCATGCACAGAATGGACTTCAAGTGGGAAGAGTATACACCAGGAGGCATGGAGAAAGGCAGTCATTCCAAGACTTAGGATCCCCTGTAGAACTGGCCTAGTGCCAAATTAAAATGTAAGCCTCCTGTTCAAAAATTATTAAGAATTTCAAGATAGTGACACCAGAGCATTAAACCAAGTACAAGGCCTTTCTGGGTATGGAGCGTTTCTGAGCACAGGGCTATGTAGGAGTGCTCAGATCACATGTCCATGAAACCAGCTATGCTCCCAGACTTTACTGGTGTCACCACTTGGGACCCACAGAGCCTCAGGGAAACCAAGATGCAGCATCCTCTACCCCCAGACACATCTGACATCCTCTCTTCCTTTCAATCTTGATGGCTCTAGCCACCACTTGGGACCAACCAACTCTCAAGGCAGATGTTTATTTCCAGGTACTCCAAGAATTGGCTGTCTTTTCTCATTCATTTATTCTTTTTTTAATCAAATATTTATTGGGGAATATAATGAAAATGCTATGGATCTTGGAATATGACAGACATTGGTTTAAAACTAAGCCTCCCCTCCTACTAGCTGGGCAAGACCTTTTAACCAGTGTGAATCTCAGATTCCTAAGTTATAAAATAAGGACAACAATACCTACCTATTTTTCAAGGCTGTCATAATGCTCTAGTTAGACAATGAGTGCAAATTGTACACTATAGTTTGCACATTACACAGTATGTACCCAATACATATTTGGTAGAAAGAACCATGAACCAGAAATCAGAAGTTATCTTCTGGATCTGCCATTTCTTAGATATGACCCTGGGAAAGTAATTTCAAGTCTGAGTTTTAATTTCCTCACTTGAAAAATGGGAACAATCATGCACATTTCATAGGGTGATTGTGACAAAAATACAGGCAAAATGTCTAGTAGAGTAGTTGGTACTCTTTCAGTGGAAATTCTCTCTCCACTTTTTAATACACCTTCACTCAGTTCCCCTCTCTGCCCATAGTGTGAGCCACAGTGATCCTGGTCACTCAAGGAACCCATCTTCCTCTGCATGGGCTTCTATTGCCAGGTTACTTCCTGGGCACCTTGGGCCCAGTCACTGACCCAGGAACAGAGTTCCTGAATCACAAAGTCTTGGGCATCTGGCTCTTTCATATCCCTGGGCCTCTCCCTGAGAAGCCCCATGGTGTTTGCTTCCTTTAAAACTTTTTCTGCACCTCAGGAGCCAGGTTTTTGCCCTGTTCCTTTTGAAGGATGTTATCTTTAACTCATCACAACACCAGACCTATCCGTGGAAGTAGGAGCTGCTTCTTTCTAGAGCTCCACATTATAAGCTGCCTCTACCTGGGAAGGCTCAAAGAGCATAAATTACCAATCCTCCCCCAACCCCCTTCCCTCAACTCCTTGGATTGCTTCCTGGGCAACTCATCATGTGCCTTTGGTTGGTGTGGCATGAGTGGTGGCAGTGTGCAGAATAGGCCTGCCTGCCAAATTCCAGGCCTAAGAGCCTGGTAAGTCTCACAGGTGATGATGCCAGGCCAGAGGATTAGATGTGGTTGGAAGGAAATATCAGGCAGGCAGAAAGCAGACATCAGGAAGACAGGAGAGTAAGGCTAGGGTGTCAGCTAAGGCTAGGGTATCAGCTTCCATAAGCAGAGTCAGGCTGAGCCTAATGCTGAGCAAGTTAGTAAGATTAAAAAGAAAACAGAAGCACAGAGGGGAACTCCAGTGTTGGAGCAGAGACAGTTGGCTCTCTGCACTGTTTGGTGAGCTCACAGGGGGTGTATTCTAAACCATTCATTAATTCAATATTTATTAAGCACTTGCTATATGCCAGGTACTGTTCTAGGTGTTGGGGATATAGCAGAGAACAGAAGACCCTGCCTTATATTCTAGTGGTCAGATAAAGGCAGTGCATCAATGAATATACAAATGGTATGGCGTGATATGGAGAAAGGAAAGGCAGTTAAGAGGAGTAAGGGTAGGATAGGGTGGTAGAGTTGCTATTTTATACCATGTGGCCAGGAAGAAAGCTTTTCCAACAAGATGACATTGAAGGACATGAAGGTATGCTATATCAAGTTCTATGGAAAGAATTTTCCAGCAGAGGGAAAAGCAAAGGCATAGAGATGGGCATGTGCTCAGTGGGTTTCTGCTTAGTGAGCAAGGTACAGTGGAATGCCCAATGAAGAAAGTAGTGGGAGATGAGTCAGATACATGGCCTGGGAACAGATCCTATAGGGTATTGTAAGTCATTTGGCTTTTGTTCTGAGGAGAATGGAGCCTTTGGAGGGTTTTGAGCAGGAAAGTGACATGACCTGACATCTTAACAGATATACAATGGCTATTGTGAGGTAAACAGATAGCATGGATGACAGGAGTGAATGAAGAGAAAGCAGTAAGGAGGCTTTTGGGATTGTCCCAGTGAGAGATGATGGTGGTTTGGACCAATGTGAAGCAAAGAAATAGTTTTAAAAATGATTGGATTCTGGATCTCTTTGGAAGGCAGAGATAACAGGATCTCCAGCTGAGGGGCAAGGACAATCCAGGAGGGTAATTCGGCCTATGTTAAGGGAGGGATGGAAGCACCAGGATTACAGAGAGAGATCCTTTCTAACCAGGCCTCCAGCCACACCATCCCCAACACACTATTTTGTACCTAGCAGCATAATCAAGTAGTTGGTGGAACAGGGCCCTTCATGGGCATAGTGTCTCAAGTCAACCTGTAAGGCACAATTGCAGATAGTCAAAATTACCTTGAAAATCTTTTCAGTTGCCCATGAAGTTGAAACCAATCACTGCCTCATGAGCTGAGCCCCATTTGAAGCTGTTAGGAGCCATATGGTAAGAAAGAAGTATTAAAGATGTCCACTGTACTTGGTGTAGTGAGATGCTAGTGAGAGGCTGGAAGCCTGTGACACAGATAATGACAGACCAGCAGAGCCACAAAATAAATGTCCACATGGTGCTACTTTACAAAGTCAGCTATCTGGGAGGCACAGAATCAAGTCATAGTCCCTTAGAGAACTCAAGGAGTGAATGCTAGTTCCTTGGACTCCAGCACACAAACATAATCTATTTAGTTCATGGAGACAGAGATTCTCATGACAGGGTGGCTAGAGGATTCCAAGGGACCACCCCCATCTACTATTTGAACTACCACAAAGTGGTCATTCAGCACTTGTTCACCTGCCTTCAAGGATGGAGCACTCACTATCTGCCTCCTCCTCAATTTTGAGCATGGGCAGCTTTTGTTTTTTAATATGAAATTTATTGTCAAATTGGTTTCCATACAACACCCAGTGCTCATCCCAACAGGTGCCCTCCTCAATACCCCTCACCCACCCTCTCCTCCCTCCCACCACCCATCAACCCTCAGTTTGTTCTCAGTTTTTATGAGTCTCTTATGTTTTGGCTCCCTCCCTCTCTAACCTTTTTTTTTTCCTTCCCCTCCCCCATGGTCTTCAGTTAAGTTTCTCAGGATTCACATAAGAGTGAAAACAGATGGTGTCTGTCTTTCTCTGTATGACTTATTTCACTTATCATAACACTCTCCAGTTCCATCCACGTTGCTACAAAAGGCCATATTTCATTCTTTCTCATTGCCACGTAGTATTCCATTGTGTATATAAACCACAATTTCTTTATTCACTCATCAGTTGATGGACATTTAGGCTTTTTCCATAATTTGACTATTGTTGAAAGTGCTGCTATAAACATTGGGGTACAAGTGTCCCTATGCATCAGCACTCCTGTACCCCTTGGGTAAATTCCTAGCAGTGCTATTGCTGGGTCATAGGGTAGATCTATTTTTAATATTTTGAGGAACCTCCACACTATTTTCCAGAGTGGCTGCACCAGTTTGCATTCCCACCAACAGTGCAAGAGGGTTCCTGTTTCTCCACATCCTCTCTAGCATGTATAGTCTCCTGATTTGTTCATTTTAGCCACTCTGACTGGCGTGAGGTGGTATCTGAGTGTGGTTTTGCTTTTGAGAAAATTATTTCTTGGATTGAACTGAGGAACTATTTCCTTTTGGCTTTCCCCCATGAATATCTACCCTCTGTGGCCACACAGACATTGTTTGTTCCCTCTGCTCCCTCTGATCATGACAGCCCTTCAGAACTCTGAGAATAGACATCATGTTCTCTTGTTTCCTCTGTTCCATGAAGCTCCAGCTCCTTCATCAGCTTCTTATGGGACCTCGAATTTAGCCCCTCACCAGTCCTTCTGCACTGTATCATGAATTCTGCCTTCCTGTTCCATTATGCAGACCTCCTCAAAGAATCATCCATAACAACCCAGTCTTCCCACATTGGATCCTGTGGGACTCCCACCTGAGCCCTTGCCAGCTACCTGACTTACCAACCTTTACCTATAAGCAGGGACCAGATCTTATCTAAAACCTGCCCTGCCACATGCTTTTGTGCCTGCCTTTCCAAGCAAGAGCTGCACTTGGAACCCCTGGATTTGGAGGCTGGGAGCTCTTTCCCAGCACTTGCTTACTAGACTGGTTCTCCCAAAGCTTTGAGTCCAAGTCAATGATGATGGCTGCTTTCCTGAAGCTGCCCCTCTAGCTTCTCCCTTTTCTTCTGACTCATCCGTCTTCATACTTCTCACTACCTCCACTAAATACTCTGTGTCTCATCCCCACACAGCTCCTCCCCCTCCCCCACTGGTGAGAGCAAGGCTCAAAGCACTCAGTTCTGGGGGCTCCCCCCATTCTCCCCATGAGGTCATAGCAAGCTTGATTGCATCCAGACGGTCTGCCACTGCTGCCTTTCAGCCCATAGCCCCTGGAGGAGCCCCAGCACCTTCTTGGCTTGGCTTATGCACTGGTCCAGATCCCAATTTCCTGCCATGACAATCAGAAGGAAGGGGCACCCTCCCAACCTGGAGAGTATGTCTCACTTCTCTACTTCCTGCCACCCCAAGATTGTGATGGATTCTTTTCCATCAGCCACGATCCCCTTAGAAGTAGATCTCCCTTTGCTGAAACCTCCTGATAGGGCAAGAGGGTGGAGTTAGGGGCAGGGGTGGGTGGTCAGTACAGGGGAGCAGACATGAGTTGAAGTTTCCTCAGGACCCTGTAGATCCTGGGACAAGGGAAGCTAGGGATAGCCAGAACCAGACCTGAGAGCAAGATTGACCTCTACATCTGGCTCATGGTGGTAAGAGGTCGGGGTCAAGTCTGGTGAGCATCTCTGTCTTCTCTGTCCCTCCTGTGGCATCAGAAGCCCTGCTTTCCACTCCAAAACCCAGGCAGCATGTGGCAAGCAGCTGGCTGGAGGTTTCTGTGGCTCACCAGCATCAGGCCTGAAAATGGATGAGCAGCCTTTGTGTGCAGTTGAGGGAGGTGGGCCCTAGTTCTAGCCCCATGGATGGGCTGCCTTCCCTTCTATAGGCTGTCTCTGGACCAAAGCTAAAGGGACTGCAGGAACTTCTGGGCTTGGGGCCCAGTGATCATTCTTTGATTCTTATTTAGTATATCTTTGCTGACTTTTACTAGCAGCATCAGACTCTTCTGACTCCTTCCTGGAAGACCAAGCAGGGAGTACAGGGCCTTAGGTAGTTGCTTCCCTAGCCCAGATAAGGTCTCCAGAAAGCTTCCCAGCTTTCTCCCAATACCAGCTTTGTCCCAAAATAAGAATAAGAATGATAATAATGATAAGATATTCTGCCTAATGAAGAATACCAATGAGGTAGGTATTATTATTCAATGCATTTTACAGATGAACAAATTAAAGCTCAGAGAGGAAAGTTACTTCTCACAGATGTAGGAAGTAGTGATGATAAGATTTAAATACAAATTTGTGACTCCAGGAAGTTGTTCTTATTCTGTTATTTCCATCCTCTCTGCATTCACAGTTCTCCTTGCCCCACTTCCCACTTCTTCATCTTCTTTTCCTCTTTCCCCTCCTCTTTCCTGCTTCTCACACCCATCCCAGTCTCTGCTTTGTGTCCTCCCTCCACCTCCCCCCACAGGCCCCCACCCCAAGCTGCATGTAAGCCAGCCAGCGGCCAGCTCACCCTCCTTGGCTGAAACGTGGAGCTCAGTTTCTCCAGACACACATTTTTACCAGACCAGATAAGGTTTCACCATTGGGGCAGTGAGCAATTTATTTCTGAGTCTGAAGTGGGGAAGGGAGGAGGGAAGTCCTAGAATTTAGCCTGCTGAAGCAAAAAGAAACTAGGAAGCGTGTGTCTGGTGTGTGTGTGTGTGTGTGTGTGTGTGTGTGTGTGTGTAGGAATGGGGGGAGGGAGAACCAGACCTGAGGATGCTGGAAAGCAATGGAAGCTTGCTGGCTCCTCTTCACTCCTAAGCAGAGAAACACAATTAAAGGGAATGGAATGTAGCAGAATTTAGGGCAGACACACTGGGCTGTCCCTACCTTTTGAATGATTGCAGTCCAGCTACCATGCTCATCACTGCTGAAAAATGCTCTCATAAAAGTTGTCAAGGACCTTCTAATCACCAAATCTGCTGAACACTTTCCCTTCCTTATACTTGACTTCACCACATTTGACACAGTTAATTACCCTCTCCTTTTGGCAATACTCTCTTTTCTTGGCTTTTCTGCCCCTGTACTCTCTAAATTTACTTCCTGCCTCTCTGATCCAATCCTGCTCAGTCTCCTTGACAGAATTTACCCTGCTTTACTCATTCCTCAAAGTTTCCCCAGACCCTAACACTAGCCTTCTTTTTTCTTTCTAATGTCATGCTTTTGCTCTAGGCCAGCTTATCCACTCCCATGGCTTCAGCGACTATCTCTTTGTCTATATCTCTCACATATCCAGGTTTCAGGATCTGCCACTACTTGACCACTATCTCACTCTGGATGGTTCATGAACACTTCAAATTCCACATGGCTAATCTATAACTCAGCTTGTCTCCAAACTATTTCTTCTCTTGTGATTTCTGTGCCAGTAACAGGCGTCACCAGCTGCCCAATTGTGCCAGCTAGAATCTGCTTTCATATCCCCCTCTGTGCCATGTTGACAACTAATTAACCACCTAGTCTCATTGCTCCTACATACTAAATAGACCAGAAAAACCCACTTCTCTTCATATTCCCACCCTGGTCCAAGCCTCCATCATCTCTCATCGGGACTACATCAACAGCCTTCTCAAATGTCTCTTTGCTTCCATTCTTGCTTTTCTATAATCCAGTATCCACCCAGTGGCCAGAATGATCTTATAAATTGCAGACAGATCATCTCCTTTCCCCTGTTTAACAACTTTCATTGTCTCCCCAGCAGCCTCTTGACATCTATTCCCACCTCCCTCCCAAGTAGCCATTCCACATTCTAGACTCCAACAATACTGAGCTTCTTTCTGCCCCTTCAGTAGCAAGCATCAGGTTCTTCTCAATGAGGCTGAAGCTGTAACTGAAGTGAGCACCAGCAGGGAAAAGTGACATCTAGCTATGGACATGTTGGAGCTGGACTCAAAGATGAGGTCTCTTAAGTGTCATTGGCTCATTCCTGAGTTCTTCAAGGTCTGAGCAGACAAGGAGTTCCTGCTGGGGCCTGAAGGAAGCCAAAGATGTCACTTACTTTTTGGGAGAGAGAAGTTGCAGGACCCAGGGTTTCCTCCAGCTTCTCAGGGTCCCAGATGATCTTGCACAAATCTAGCCCCCCAATACCAGCTGCTACAGAGATCACAGCCTGAGACTGGAAAAAACAAATGAAATAAATGGTTCTTTTGTAGAGAGCTGAGGAAGGCAGGCTGTGCCAAGTAGAGCAGGCCCTCAGTCAGGGGAGGCTCTGAAGGGAGGGGCTGGGGCAGGGGAGGTAGAGGGAGAAACAGAGAAAGTTGGGAAATATGAGAAAGACAGAGAAAGAGAGGGAAAGAGAGATAGAGACACCGATTGGGACCAAGGGAAAGAAGACAGAAACTGAAAAGCATAACAGAACCAAGAGTTGGAGAGAACTAGGAGGAGGTAAATATACAGAGAAAGATACAAGGAGATTGAAAGAGAAAAATAAAGAGGCATAAAAGGACAGGGACTGATGGAGAGAGAGAGAGAGAGAGAGAGAGAGAGAGAGAGATAAAGAATGGGAAATGAGAGGCTGAGTGCAAAACCCGTGAATAATAATAGATGGGCTCATATAAGAAAGTAAATACCTAAGTCAACAGAATTTGCTGGAAGGGTCCGCAGCTTGGACAACCCCCTACCTAATGCCAGGGGCCAAGCAATTGGCCTTGCCCATCCATCCTTGGGCAGCTCTTACTATTAGAAATTTCTTCCTTATTGTCAAATCAGGAGGGTAAGGCTGGACATGATGGGAACAGAGGGCAAACTATCTGGGCTGGGTTCAATCTGAGACATCCAAAGTAAGGAAAGTATAGGGCCAAATCCATCTGGGAGAATGAGTTCTGCCTTGAGGTGAAAGGGAATGTCAGGGGCAGTTGTGGAGCTGGAGTACAGGCCAGAGGTCTAGATGGCGTCAGGGGTGGAAGACAGGTGGAGTTAAACAGGGAATAGCTTCTAAGCAGTTGCTGAGAACAGCCTGAGGGTGTACATAGCTCAGCCTCCACAGTGCAGTGCATGAGTGAGGTTAGGGATGCTGGTTGCAATGGCTTCAAACAGCTGTGTGTATTGAACCCAATACTGCCTACTTTGCCCATTGGTTAGAACAGCAGGATGTGGAGAATGTTAGATTTAATGTTGGCTGACCTGGCTTTGAAAGGCAGCCCCACCACTTCATAGCTGTATAGATCTGGGCCTTAGTTTCCCTATCTATAAAATGGGGACAATACTCCTTACCTCAAATTGTTGTTGGGATGATTCCATATAATAATAGACTAAAAATACTAGCAAGGGCCTGGTTGAGCTTTACTGCTTGGACCATACAGAACACATCGACTTCCTCTGCTTCATGATGGCCCCTCAAAGGGCTAAGCACACTTCTCTGGCCTTTTCAGTCTTCTCTTCTCCAGTTCCTTCAATCATTCCTCAGAGGACATGTTGTCTCTTGACCTATGCATCTAATGGAAGAAGGTATTGCCAGGAAAATGTTGGGAGATGGGTAGTGGAAGAATTTGGGGAGGCAAAAGCACCAAATTTCAGAGGGCTTTTTAAAAACCCTATCCCCAAAAGAGACCATTTGGTCCAAACCACTTTCCTTTTGCTAAATTAGAATCTCCAAGAAAGCCATAAGGAAAACCTCATAGGTTAGGCCCTCCCCAAGCAGGCAGTTTATGGGGTAGAGTGTGAGGGGCCTAAGCTATACTTGCTGACCCATTCTCAAGAAAGAGCCACAGGACAGGGCACTCCCAAGAAAACCCCCATAGATGTGGAGCAACACTGCTTGGGAATTAAATCCCAAACCTAGCCCCATGGGATGCCAGGCCAGAAGGCATCTTTAGACAGATGGGCAGGGTTGGGAATGATGAAGGGTGAGGTAGGGTCGGAGGGGGAAGGAGGCTCAGCTCTGAGCTCAGGACCAGATTCTGGGACCTGCCAACAAAATGAGCCAGGAGCACAGAATGTTGACCTAGAAATGGCAAAACCAGGGCTCTCAAAGGAGGTGATGGTGGAGGAGTAGGAATGGACTATTTTGCAGCATTAATTTTGCAATCTCACCAACACCTTTGATGTGCCCTCATAGTGCCACTCTCCTTGCCAAGGTCCTTTTCATGTTTCAGCACGAGGAGCTCAAATGTTTCTGGGAGCTGGGGCCTAAAGGGAAGGAAAGAAAGGAGCTGAGTGGGGGAGCTGTTCTGAAGGGGCGGAGGGAGGCAGTGGGGAGAAAGGCAGGCTGGTGAAGCCCTCCCCCCAGCAGGCACTTCAATAATCTGATTTCCATAAAGAGAACTTTCCCGGCCATAAAGATTTTATTGAAACTCCCAGCAGCCTGATAAAAGCATAATTCCACTGACCACAATCTACCTAGGAATAGCTCCAGGATATTAGTCTGAAACTCAGCAAAGCTATCCCTTCTGGAAGGCTGCTCCACTCCCCTTCCCCCTTTCCCTTCTCCTCCCACATGTGGGAGGGGCTTTCCTTTGGCTTAACTGTGGACCATCCACAGTCCATGGGGAAAATGTCCAACCCTGAAAATAAGCCCAGCTCTACAGGCTTCAGAGAGAAAGGAGGCCCTGGACCAGGTAGTGCAGGAGTACTCTGACACTCCTCTCACAGCTCTAGGCTTGCCATGGCCTGTTCTAGACCTGCTGTTCCTCCATAGTACATAAGAACTTAAAAAGGTGCCTTCATTTCTGAAACCCTGATTGAAACCCAGTCTAGAGTTGGAGTCCCCAGAGAGCTAGCTGGAGACAGAACTTAAAAGAAAAACTCCAGACCTGGATCTGAAGCTTTGCTCTGTTGCCTACTGACTATGTAATCTTAGGCAAGTCACTTCTCTTCTCTGAGCTTCAGTTTCCCTATCTGTAAAATGGGGAAAAAGAATACTTATTCGAAGTGTTAAGGATAATGACAGAATATGAGACCCTATAGAAAATGCCTAGTGTGATGCTTGGCATAAAGTAGGCATTCAATATGCTACTCTTCACCACCTTACTACCCCCTACCCCATAAGACCCCTACCTTCTCTTCATAACCCTAGTTGCTTACCTATCTTCTTCAACCATAGTCGTTCCTACACCTCCAAGAAAGAGCCACAAGGTAGGGCATTCCCAAGAGACCCCCCCTGCCAAAAGTGGAGCAACATTGTCTTGGGGTCAAACCCAACCCTAGCCCAGGAAGATACAGAATGGAAAGGCTAAGTAGACAGATGGGCAGGGCAAGGGATGGTGAGGGACAGGGTGGAAGTGGGGTTGGAAGTCAGCTTTGTGCTTTCTTGTAGGAAGGAAAGTGTTTTCTTATAGTAGAGGGTAGGTACCAAGAAAACAGCCCATGGAAGCCTCCCTAATTCTATGGGTTAAATTGCTACTTTCTGACTAAACTAACTCCCTTTGTGGCTTTGGGAAAGTCCTTTTCTTTCTCTGAGTCTCAGTCACACTACCTGTCAAATGAGAGTGGCATTGAGATGAATTAGTCTAAATAACTTCCTGACTGACTCTACACAACTAAAAAGCTGTCCAAAATTCTGATTATTTGGGACAATATATTTATTTATTTAGTCAACAAATATTTATTGAGTATCTACTATACACTAGGAATTGTTCTAAGTGCTGGGAATAAAGCATTTGGAAAAATAGACAAAAGTTGTTGCTTCATAGAGCTCAATGAAATCAATAAATAGAATCAATCAATAAAATATGTTGTATGCACTGGTGTTAAGTCCAAGGAGAAAAATAAAAGTAGGAAAGAGGGATAGGGAATGTTGGAGAAGGTCAGTGGCTAAAAGCTTTAAAAAATAGTTAGGAAAGATGTCACCAAGGAAGCAGTATTTGATTAAAGATCTGAAGTGGATATAGAAGCACACTGTGCAGGTTCCTGGGAGATGAATATTCCAGGAAGAATGAACAGCCTGTGCAAATGTCCTGAGGTAAAAGTATGACTGGCTCTTAGAAGAACAGCTAGGAGATCAGTATGCTTGAGAAGAGGGAGAGAGTTGTAAGAGATGAAGTCAGAGATTTAACATGAGCCAGTTTGTGAATGGTCTTATAGGCCATTACAAGGATTTCAAATTTGTTCTGAGAGAAATGGGGATCTTGCGGGAAGGCTTTTCAGCAGAGGAGGGACATGGTCCAGCTTCTGCTTTAACAGGATCCCTCTGGCTTCAGTTTAGAGAATAGACTGATGGTGAGAGGAGACCCTGAGTAGAAGCAGCAAGACCAATCAAGAAGCAACTGCAATAATCCAGGCAAGAGGTGATGGTGAAATAGGCTGCAGTGAGTCTTAGGAAGAGAAATTGGCAGGGAAGTCAGTGGAGTAGCTACCAGAAAGGGGGAAGTTGTCATGGGGCTGTGTGTCAGAGAAGAGGACCAAGAAAGGATCAGAACTGCCCTGCCCTGCCCCAGATCATGCACAGATGACCTCACTGATTGGTGGGCCTGGAGATACTATCTTCTGAGGAGGACAGAGTCAGTTTACTCAAGTATTTACAGGGTGTTTCTGTGACCTGTTCTATACATGTCTCATCCTTGGTTAGGGCAGGAGTGGGAAGAATGACAGCCCTGCCCATCAGAGAGTCCCCCTGAGGGTGGGGATCAGAAGGATTTCCATGCTCTCCAGAGTGATGTGTAATTAACACCCCTTGGTTTACACTACCTGTATCTGACTGCTGCCTCTCTGGACTGCCCAAAGAGTATCCAATGTAAAAATGGCTAATTGTAAATATGTAGTTAGCAAAAGTAATAGTAGTTAGCTAATAGTAGTTAGCAAAAGAAGGTGAAATAGGATACCCAATAAAATAGTATAGAGATAAGAAGCCTCCCTTGTCCCAGCTCTGCCACTGATTTGTTATGTGACAGTGGTAAGGTTCCTAGCCCTCTCTAAGCACCAATTTTCTAGGCTGAGCAGTCAAAGATTTGGATGAAATTATCTCTATTTTTAAAAAATGTTAATGTTTATTTATTTTTGAGAGACAGAGAGAGACAGAGCACAAGTGGAAGAGGGGCAAAGAGAGAAACATACAATCCAAAGCAGGCTCCAGGCTCTGAGCTGTCAGCACAGATCCTGATTCAGGGCTTGAACCCATGGGCTGTGAGATCATGACTTGAGATGAAGTCAGATACTTAACCAATTGAGCCACCCAGATGCCCCGGATGAAATAATCTCTTGGGTAAGTCTCAGCAAAGAAGTTGTAGGTTGAGAGAATCTAAAACTGGACTGGAGCCTCCTTGAGGGTTGGTATCCCAGTACTCTGTACAGACCCCAGCACAGAGCTGGTCCTCAGCCACTGCTTGTTGAGTGGTTTTTCAGGTCTGTGGGATGATGCCTGAGATGGAAAGATCTCTCTAGAGACTTCCTAGTCTCAGTTTCTACTATTCCTCCTAGGGGATATGTTTATTGGGTTTTGCCTGATTAGTACTTATTATTCAACTCTTGTTAAGATAATCTATATATTCTTTAAGGAACAACTTTCTCCCATGCTTAGTCTGTGGTTCAGTTAGGGAATGACACCACTCCTGGCTCAAGGGAAAAGCACATGATTCAGGCCTGGCTCCAAACTCCCCTGGCCACAAAAATTAATTTAGAGATGGGCACAATGAGACTTAGTTCTGGGACTTTTGACAGAATTGTTGGGAAGAGATAATTTCTCTTTACATTGAATTTGGAGCTTTGAGGATGTTAACTTGAAACTGTTGGCTGCCATCTTGTAATCATAAAAGGAGAATGTACCAAAGAATTGCACTAATACGTAAGAGAGCAGAACTGAGAGGAAAGCAGATGAGTCTTAATGATTGAAAGAAGCTTTACATTCTGCTGTGTCTACACCCACACCTACTGATAAGCTTATCTATTTTGCAAGCTGATTAACATTTTTATTTTAAAAAAACACTGAAGCCTGATTGAGTTGGGTTTTAGTTATTTGCAAAGGAAGAATCCTGAATAATATACACCTTCCTCACTTTCCATATAGTCCAGTCACTAAGGTCCACTTGTCAGTTTGAAATAAGCCACAAATAGGGGCGCCTGGGTGGCGCAGTCGGTTAAGCGTCCGACTTCAGCCAGGTCACGATCTCGCAGTTTGTGAGTTCGAGCCCTGCGTCAGGCTCTGGGCTGATGGCTCGGAGCCTGGAGCCTGTTTCCGATTCTGTGTCTCCCTCTCTCTCTGCCCCTCCCCCGTTCATGCTCTGTCTCTGTCCCAAAAATAAATAAAAAACGTTGAAAAAAAATTTGAAATAAGCCACAAACTTTCATATCTCCATCTTTTGAACATACAGTTGCTTATGTTTAGAGCTTTCCCCCTGCTTTGTTCAAAGATGTCTGTCTATCCTATGAGAGTCAACCAGAGCAGGTCATCTAGAATGATAGAGTTAGGACTTCTGAAAATCTTCTCCTTCTTAAAAGCAAAAAAAACTCTAATGTAAATGGTCAAAATCAATTTTTCCAGGACTCTAGAAGCTAACCAAAGTTTGCTACAGTCTAAGGGGCATGATTTCAAAAAAAAAATCTGTTGATTGTTGGTAAGAACAGCAAGTTTTGTAAGGTTTGGACTTGCCCTACTTCCACCTATTTCTTCCCAGAAGCATGATGGCCTTGAAAACCAGCAGCCTAGCAGCAACCAGAGGGGGCAGACCAGGTTTGGAGATCCTCAAAAAGCCCAATTCCCAGAGAATTGTCATTACTGGAACTGTCTAGCTGCTCCTTGGAAAAGCATCTTTCACAGAGCTGTTATTTGACCTGGCTCAGAGTTCACTCAGTGGGGAAAGTCTTATTCCCTGAGCATTTGTTGAAAACAATCAGTAACAATTGTTTAATATCACAGCAGCAGTACCAATTGGAGCAAATAAGGGACTATCTGGTTAAGGAACTTAAAAGAAAAATCTGGGGAATGAGAAGTTCATGCAGGCTTTGAAATTCTCTGACATATCATATTCCTGGGATCTAGGAGGCTACTTGCATATGCATGCATCAAATACACCTGAAAAAGCCCTATGTTTTCACCTCTATCCGACATTGGGGCTTGCTAGAATGGCTGAGGTAGAATTGTAAACTGATGGAGCATTGAAGTAGTGCCCCAACACACACACACACACACACACACACACACACAGCCTTTTATCAGAAAGTGTAGGTTTATTGATTGATTTAAGGAAATCTCTGTCCAATTATTAGCTGACCACTAAGCTAACCAAGCATACATTTCAATAGCCACATATAACAGAGAATACATTTTATAGAAATAGTTAAGAAAAGTCACTGAATAGAAAAACAACAGTAACTAAAGCAAGCAATAACAAAAATAGAACCTGGGGAGGGGAAGAAACTAATGTTTAGAGTTGTCATATTATATTCTTTTATTATTATTTTTTAAATGTTTTAGCGTTTATTTATTTTTGAGAGATACAGAGACAGAGTGCAAGCAGGGGAAGGGCAGAGAGAGGGAGACAGAATCTGAAGCAGGCTCCAGGCTCTGAGCTCCAAGCGAGCTGTCAGCACAGAGCCAGATACGGGGCTCAAACTCACGAACCATGAGACCATGACCTGACCTGAAGTCGGATGCTTAACCAACTGAGCCACCCAGGCGCCCCATATTATATTCTTTTAAATGATCAGTTCTCAACAAAAAAAATATGAGGCATGCAAAGAAAGTATGGCCCATACACAAGAAAAAAAAATCAATAAAAGCTGTCCCTGAGGAAGCACAGAGATGGAACTTACTAGACAAATACTTTAAATCAACTATTACAAATATGTTCACAAAAAATCAACTATTGTAATGCATCACATTACAATAAGAGTAAAAAATATGATTATATCAGTAGATTGGGAAAAATGCACATTACCAATTCTTGATAAAAATTCTCTTGATAAAGAACATCTAAAAAACTTAGGTAACATCATAATTGATGGTGAGAAACTAGGTGCTTTCCCACTAACATCAGAAACAGACAAAGATGCCTGCTATCATCACTTCTAGTCACTAGAGGGCTTAGCTAATGCAAAAAGACAAAAAAGGTATACATATTGGAAAGGAAGAAATAAAAATATCTTTGTTCACAGATGACATGGCTGTCTATGTAAAAAATCAACAAACCTCCTGAAACAAGTAAGCAATTATAACAAGGTTGCTGAGTAGGTTGGTCAAAGATATGATTTTTTAAATATTTATTTGTTTTTGAGAGAAAGACAAGAGTGCGAGCAGGGTAAGGGCAAAGAGAGAGTGAGACACAGAATTTGAAGCAGGTTCTGAGCTCCGAGCTCCTAGCTCGAGCTGTCAGCATGGAGTTGTTAGCACAGAGCCCAACTCAGGACTCAAACTCATAAACTGTGAGATAATGACCTGAGCCAAAGTCAGATCCTTAGCTGATGGAGCCACCCAGGTGCCCCAAATATATGATTTTTTTTTAACAGAGGAAACCATGTCTAAACAATTAAAGGTCATCTAAATTGGAAAGGGAAAAGTTAAATTATTTCTGTTTCTAAATGATGATCTTATATGTAGAAAACCCTAAGGATTCCACAAAATACTGTTAGAAATAATAATTTCAGCAAAGTTTCAGGATATAAGCTCAATATAAAACGATCAATTATGTGTCTATACTTTAATAATGAATAATTAAAAAAGAAAATTAAGAGAACAACTCAAATTACGATGGCATCAAAAAGGATAAAATAGCTACAAATAACTTAACAAAAGGACCAAAAGACTTATACATTGAAAACTATAAAATACTGCTGAAGTAAATGAAAGAAGACACATAAAGTGAAAAGATACCCCATGTTCATAGATTAAAAGACATAATATCACTAAGATGACAATATTCTAAGAGATCTACAGATTTAATGCAATCCCTATCAAAATCCTAACAGTATTTTTTGTGCGGGAATAGGAAAATCATTTAAAATTCATATTCAATCTTAAGGGAGCCTGAACACTCTTCAGGAAGAACACAGTTGGAGTACTTACACTTTCTGATTCCATAACTTACTACAAAGCTACAGCAACAAACACAGAAGGATACTGGCATAAGGACAAACATATAGACCAATGGGATAGAATAGAAAGCCCTGAAATAAACCTTTGTGTATAGGGACAGATAATTTTTGACAGGATACAAAAACCATTCAATAGGGAAAGGACAGTCTTTTCAATAAACAGTGTTGGAAAGACTGGATATCCACATGCCAAAGTATGAAGGTGGACCCTTCCCTAACACCATACACAAAAATTAACTCAAAATTGATGAAAGACCTAACAGACATCTATATAGAATGCTCTATTCAACAACAGCTGCATATATGTTCTTCTTAAATGCACATGGAACATTATCCAGGGTAGACCACATGTTAGGACATAAAACAAGCCTCAGTAAATTTAAAAGGATTAAAATAATACAAAATGTGTCCTCTACTCAAAATCAAAATAAATTAAAAGTCAGTGAAACAAGAAAATTTGGGAAATTTGCAAATATGTGGAAATTAAACAGTGCAGTCTTAAATAATGGGTTAAGGAAGGAATAACAAGGGAAATAAGAAAACACATTGAGATGAATGAAAACAGAAACAAAACATACCAAAACTTATGGGATTCAGCTAAAGCAATACTCAGAGGGATATTTTATAGCTATAAATGCCTATATTTTAAAAAGAATGAAGATTTCAAACAATAACCTAAACTTCCACCTTAAAAAAAAAAATAGAAAAAGTAGAGCAAACTAATGCTCCAGCAGGGGAAGAAGGGAAATAATAAAGATTAGAGCAGAAATTAACCAAATAAAGAATAGAAAAACAATGGAGAAAGTCAACAAAATCAAGAATTGGCCCTTTAAAAATATCAACAGAATTGACAAATCATTAAATAGGCTGATCAAGAAAAAAAGAGAATAAACTGAAATCACTAAAATGAGAAATGAAAGTAAGGCAGAAATAAAAAGGACTCTAAGTACTATGAAGAATTGCATGCCAATAAATGAGATAAACAGATTTCCAGAGAGAAACTGTCGAAATTGATGCAAGAAAAATAAAAACATTTGACTAGACTATAACAAGTAGATTGAACTTGTCATTTTTTTTTAGATCCCACAGAGAAACATACCTCAGCATAATAAAGGCCATCTATGAAAAACCCACAGCTAACATCATCTTCAATGGGGAACAACTGAGAGCTTTTCCTCTATGGTCAGGAACAAGACACGATGTCCACTCTCACCACTTTTATTCAACACAGTACTGGAAGTCCTAGCCACAGCAACCTGACAACAGAAAGAAATAAAAGGCATTGAAATCAGTAAGGAAGAACTAAAACATTCACTATTTGCAGATGACATGATATTCTATATAGAAAACCTGAAAGATTCCACCGAAAAAAATGCTTAAAAAGATATATGAATTTAGTAAAGTTGCAGGATAAAAAAAATCAATGTACAGAAATCTGTTACATTTCTATACACCAATAATAAAGCAGCAGAAAGATAAGAAAACAATTCCATTTATAATTACACCAAAAATAATAACATACTTAGGAATAAATCTAACCAAAGAGGTGAAAGACCTGTACTGTGAAAACTGTAAGACACTGGTGAAAAAAAATTGAAGATGACACAAATAAATGGAAAGATATTCCATGCTCATGGATTGGAAGATCAAATATTGTTAACATGTCTATACTCCCCAAAGCAATCTACACATTCAGTGCAATCCCTATCAAAACAGCAACAGCATTTTTCACAGAACTAAAACAAACAATCTTAAAATTTGTATAGAATCACAGAAGACCCTGAAGAGCCAAAGCAATCTTGAAAAAGAAAAAGCAAAGCTGGCAGCATCACAATTCTGGACTTAAAGTTACATTACAAAGTTATATTGATCAAAACAGTATTGTACTGGCACAAAAATAGACACATAGATCAATGGAACAGAATAAGAAAATCCAGAAATTAACCATAATTATATGGTCAGTTACTCTTCAACAAAGCAGGAAAGAATATCCAATGGCAAGAAGACATTCTTTTCAACAAATGGTGTTGGAAAACTGGAGAGCAACATGAAAAGGAATGAAAGTGGATCACTTTCTTATACCATACACAAAAATAAATTCAAAATGGATTAAGACTTAAATGTGAGGCCTGAAACCATAAAATCCTTGGAGAGAGCACAGACAGTAACTTCTCTGACATTAGCCATAGCACACTTTTTTCTATATAGGTCCTCTGAGGCAAGGAAAACAAAAGCAAAAATAAACTATTGAGACTACATCAAAATCAAAACCTTTTGCACAAAGAAGGAAACAATCAACAAAACTCAAAAGCAGCCTATGGAATGGGAGAAAATATTTGCAAATGATGTATCCATCCAATAAAGGATTAGTATCCAAAATCTATAAAGAACTTATGCAACTCAACACCCTCAAAAAACAAATAGTTCAATTAAAAATGGGCAGAAGACATGAATAGATATTTTTCCAAAGAAGACTTACAGATGGCCAACAGACACATGAAAAGATGCTCCACATCACCCACCATCAGGGAAATAGAAATCAAAAATACAATGAGATATCACCTCACACTTGTCAGAGCAACTAAAAGCAACAACACAAGAAACAAGTGTTGGCAAGGATGTGGAGAAAGGGGAACCCTCTTGCACTGCTGGTGGGAATGTGAACTGGTGCAGACACTGTGGAAACCAGTATGGAGATTCCTCACAAAGTTAGATAATGAACTACCCTATGATCCAGGAATGGCACTACTGGATAATTTCCCAAAGAATACAAAACACTACTTCAAAGGGATACATACAGCCCTATGTTAATAGCAGCATTATTTACCACAGCCATATTATGGAAACAGCCCAAGTATCCCTCAATAGATGAGTGGATAAAGGAGATGATTATATATATATATATATATATATATATATATATATATATATATACACAATGGAATATTATTCAGCCATAAAAAGAATGAAATCTTGTCATTTGTAGTGATGTAGATGGAACTAGAGAGTATAAAGCTAAGTGAAATAAGTCAGTCAGAGAAAGACCAATACCATATTATTTCATCATATTTGGAATTTAAGAAACAAAAAAAAAAATGAGCGAAGGGCAAAAATAAGAGAAGAGAGAAAGAGAGAAAGAGAGAAAGAGAAAAGCAAACCAAAAATCAGACTCTTAACTATAGAGAACAAACTGATGGTTACCAGAGAGGAGGGAGGGTAGGGGTATGAATTAAATAGGTGATGGAGATTAAGGAGTGCACTTGTGATGAGCATCCAGTGATGTATGGAATTGTTGAATCACTATATTGTACACCTGAAACTAATATCACCCAGTATGTTAACTGTATAGGAATTAATTAAAATAAAAAGTTTTTAAGTATCCCACAGAGAAAAGCTCAGACTCAGGTGACTATACTGGTGAATTCTACCAAATCTTTGAAGAAAAAATTAATACTAAATCTTCACAATATCTTCTACAAAATAGAATAGTAGGGAACACTTCTCAGCTCATTCTATGAGGCCGGTATTAACTTGATACCCAAACTAAAAACATTACATGAAAACTACAGACCAAGAAACATAGACTCCATACTAGAATCTAGAATACTAGAAACTGAATCCAGCAACTTATAAAAAGGTTTATCCACCTTACCTAAGTAGAATTTATCCTAGAAATTCAAAGTTGCCTTAACATCCACAAGTCAATGTATACCATATGAACAGAATAAAAGACTAATAAAGTGAAATAATTTTAATGAATACAGAAATAGCTTCTGACAAAAATACAACAAGTTTTCATAATAAAACACTAAACTAGGAGTAAAAGGAAGCTTCCTCAACCTAATCAAGAGCTTCTACCAAAACCCCACAGCCAACACTCTCTAAGGTCAGAAATAAGACAAGGATGTCTGCTTTTACCACTTCTAGAAAACATTGTACTGGAGGTTCTCGCCCGTGGGGGGGGGGGGAATATATATATATATATATATATATATATATATATATACACATATATACATACATATATACATATATATACATATATATACATACATATATACATATATATATATATATGGAAAGGAAGAAGTAAAATTTGGTTATTAGTTCTAATAGTGTTATTTGTGTATGTGTGTTTCTTGGGATTTTCTGTATATAAGGTTATGTCATTTGTGAGTACAGATACTTTCAACTAATGTTTAACAACAGTGCCAAGACAATTCCTTGAAGGAAAAGGCTCGTCTTTTTAACAAATATCAGTGTGAAAACTGGATATCTGCAGGATAAATAATGAAGTTGGACCCCTAGTTCACACCATATTCAAAAATTAATCCAAAATACATTAGATGTAAGAAATAAAAGTATAAAAGTCTTAGAATAAAACAGTGACTTTGAATTAGGTTCTTATGGTTTCTTTTTTCTTTTTCTTTTTCTTTTATTTTAGAGAGAGATAGTATGTGAATGGGGGAGAGGGGCAGAGGGAGAGAGGGAATCCCAAGGAGGCTTCACAGTGAGTGTGACTTGATCCCAGGACCCTGGGATCATGATCTGAGCCAAAATCAAGAGTTAGACACTCAACCGACTGAGCGACCCAGGCACTCCCAGTTCTTATGGTTTCTTAGACGTGACACCAAAAACATAAGTGACAAGAAAAGAATAGATAAATCAGACTCATGAAAATTAAAAACTTTTGTGCTTCAAAGGATAACATCAATAAAATGAAATAATAAAAAAACACAACACAAATGGGAGAAAATATTTGCCAATCATATATCTGATAAAAGGACTTATATTCAGAATAAAGAACTCTTCCATTTCAACAATAAAATCACAAACAATTCAGCTAAAAAATTGGGAAATGATCTGAATAGATATGTCTCTAAGGAAGATAGACAACTGGCCAAGAATACATGAAAAGATGCTCAACATCATTGGCCATAAGAAAAATGTACATGAAAACCACAATGAGGTACCAGTTCACACATACCAGGATTACTATAATCAAAAAGACAACTAACAACAAGTGTTGGCAAGGATGTGGAGAAATTGGAACCATCCTACACTGCTGATGGAAATGTAAAATGGTATAGCTGGTCTAGAAAATAATCTGGCAGTTTCTCAAAAAATGAAACATAGAATTATTATATGATTTAAAAATTCCACTCTTATGTACATACCTAAGAAAAATGAAAACATGTACACAGAAAAACATGTAGATGAAGGTTCGTAGGTTTATTAATAATAGCCTAAAAGTGGAAAAAAAACTAAATGGCCATCAACTGATGAATGGATAAACAAAATGTGGTTTATCCGTATGATGGAACATTACTCAGCCAGGAAAAGGAGCAAAGTACTGTCAGATGCTACAACCCTGGATGAAACTTGAAAACATTATGTTAAATGGAGAAAACAGATACAAAATGCCACATATTATTACGTGATCCCATTTATATTAACTTTCCAGAAAAGGCAAATCCATAGAGATAGAAAGTAAATTCGTGGTTGTCAGAGGCATAGGGTGGGGAAGGTGGGAACTGGGAGTTACTCCTCATAGGTATAACATTTCTTTTGGGGTTGATGAAAATGCTCTAAAATTAGATAATGGTCGCACAACTCTGAAATACTAAAATCTACTGACTTGTGCACTTTCAAAAAGTGAATTTGATGATTTGTGAATTATATCTCCATAAGGATCTTATTTTAAAAAATGAGCCACTCAGGTTCATCCCTCTGTGAAATTGTCCTGAGTTTCACAACTAGGACAAGGGGACAGGACAGAGAATTGGAGAGGCCTGAGCTGTCATTATTGAGTGCCTCCTTTTGGAGGCATTGTGCTGGGCAGTTTACCTGAACTTGTTTTGAATCTAAGACTAATTCTGTCAAGAAGGAATGACCATATCCATTTTTACAGTTGGTAAAACTGAGGCACTTGCAGAAAGTGGTGGAAGCAGGATTTAAACCCAGATCTGTGCTCTATGTCCCCTTTCAGGGTCCTGACTATGGGGAATTCCTGCCAAAGGTGATCCTGTTCCTTTGATCCCTGTGTCCCTGGCCGTGGAGTGGAGAGGACAGTGGGGCCTGGTGAGAGCTCAGTCTCTGATGCCCTTTCCAACTGAGCTCTTTCTTTGATGCAGCGGGCTGGGATGGGGAGTGCAAATGAGCTCAGCCCTAGCTGCTGAAAACCTATCTTGAGCTCCAGACTTGCAGACTGGGTGTATTTTTATCACCGGTCACAGGGAATTTCCCGACCAGGGGATCAATACCAGTTCATTATTCATGGGGGAGGGGTGGAGTCTGGGACAGGCAGCTGGTGTTAGCTGTGATTGAGGACTCCTTCAGGCATTTCTTGCACCTGACAGTGCTCCCATCCTCCCTCTCCCTCACCCTAGCTCTGAGTACTGCCAGGTGCTTTACAAAGGTTACCTCATTTATACCTGTGATCTTAAGAGTAAGTAAGGTTCATCTAATGGTTTACTGAGGTACGGAAGGGTCAAGGGACTTGCCTAAGACCACACAACTAGTAAGTGTCAGGGCTGGGATTCAAATTGAGGCGGGAGAGGGCCATCAGTGGAGACCCCTCTAAGGAAGTAATTATGCCTTTCTAGACTCAGCTTCTCTCCTCCCTCCCCACTCCGGTCCAGCCTCTCCACCTATCTGAGCTCTCTGAGGACACTTTTCCAAGCAGTGACAGCTGACTCAGTAAGGTGGGCAACAATTCTCATTTGACAGATGAGGCACAGGGATGGAAAAACCCCAAAACAGCACATCAGTGGCCACAATCCAGCTCCTCTCCCTTTCAGCTAAGCATTTTCCCCACAGCACATAGGCAGACAAACCAGTTTTCCAGACCAGCCTAGAAAGTTTGGGATGAAGGCCTGTAATCACATCCTACCTGCAAGAACACAAGGCCCAGACAGGAGCCTAGGCCCCAGCAGCTTCCTAAACTAAGATGTCCTCACGGCCAACTACTCTGTCCCTGCCAATTACTCTGCCTTGCCCATTACCAGCTTATACCCAGCTGGGGCCTTGCAGAGGTGCAGAGGAGACCCTAGGGAGCATCAGTTTCCAGACAGGCACCAGGAGCAGCTCCAGATGCTGGCCTTCGGCCCTGAGTGTACTGTATTCCTGCCATATTGGGCTTCCCCGGCAGCCACAGGCACCTTGCTTCTCCTCCACTAGCCTTCTTCAGGACCTAGGCTGCTTCCTGGAGTCAGGAAGTCTGTGGAAGCCTCATCCTGTATCCCCAGAGACAGCTCAAATGACCATTAAGCTTTGAGCAGATGCAGGGGTAGGTGAGGGCCCAGGGCAGGAAGCACTTTGGTGTCTGCTAATTAGCTTCTATGGTCACCAGAGAGGTTCTGGGGCCTATAAGCGAAACAGCCGCATCAGTTCTCCATGGCTGCTCCTCTGCAGTCCACAACCTAAATGCTTTGGGACTGGTGGGCAAGCAGATGTCTAGAAAGCCCATACTACATGGCAGGAAAGGTGAGAAGGTGGGGGGGGGGGGTAGATGCTTTATGAGGGCCATGAGTCTGAGTTAGTGAAGGGGTCTCAGTGGTCATGACAAGGAATAAGCAGAGCCCAGGGTCTCAAAGCAGACAGGGCTGGGAAGCTCTTTCTGATCCTAGAATGTGCCTGCTGCCCCTCAGGCTCCCTGGCCCTCTCACATCTTCCAGGGAGGCCCTTCAGACTGGACTCCATGGGGCTGAGACCATATGC
>NW_024420375.1:1390124-1390525 GCF_014898765.1 Herpailurus yagouaroundi | reverse complement strand
TCCCCCAGCCCTATCCCTCACTCTGTCCATGACCCACTATCTTAGCTTAGAGATACCGATGTGCCAGAAAGCAAGGCCTGGGGAATTCACCTCTATTTTCCCAACCCTGGTGTCTGATGCTTAGTAAGTGCTTAATATTTTCAGATTGATGACTTCCTGATCTAAGCAGCTCCTCATAGACCAGCTGAGCTCTGGAGAACCCCGATGACTGGGTTGAGGTGGTCTGGCCCCTAGCTACAAACCCTGGACCTTGGCCCTTGAGGCTGCCCATATGTTCCTAGAGCCCTCACAAAGCTGTGTAGTGTTCAGGTCTCCCCTTGTTCCTGCCCCCTACCCCTATCTTTCCTTGCTCTGGCATCCAGGAGGCTGAAGATCAGGGATATTTCACATCAAACAGGGAT
>NW_024420375.1:1344844-1390024 GCF_014898765.1 Herpailurus yagouaroundi | reverse complement strand
CAGGTCTATCCAGAAAGACATCAGGAACTAGAAAACTCTTCAGGTAGGCCTTAGTCACAGAGAAGGACTGGCCTTTGAAATCTCTTTGACCCTTGGCTCCCAGACTACCACCCCACTTCTGGGTAATTAGAGTGCTGTCACTATTCTCAACCCCTGTCTCCCCATTGCCACTCAAAGGGATCACTTCCCAACCAGTCTCTCTCTTCATGTTCCTCCTTGGAGGCTTAAGTTCGTTAGGAAACTTCCCTGAGTCCTTTGCAGTCTTCAAGACTTTATATTATGGCTTTGGCTGGAGTCAGATCAGCACTACTGTCAGTGCCCACTACCTGCCTCATATCTAAGCTTGCTACGCCCTTCAGGCATTGCTTTGGTGTTTGTCAATCCTTGCCAGGGCTTCCTTGGCATCCATGTCAGTTTTCCCAGCCATTCTCCTCCTTTTGTACCCACCACCCTCAGGTCCAAGCCAAACTAGCCCATACCTGAGCTCTGTGGATGTGGCAAGATAAATTCTTACTAGATGACAAGCATTTTGATAGGCACTTTGATGGCCATTATCTCATTTGATCCTCACATCAACTTGTTGAGGTAGGGATTCACAGTCCCACTTTATATATAAGGAAATTGAGGCTCAAGGAAATACTCACTGAGTTAAGTGGTAAAATGAAGAGTGAAGCCAAGACACAATTTGGGCAGTTGAAATTAGATGAATTGGAGCCAGGGAAAAAGCCTGGAGGAGGGGCAATAACTGTGTGGGCTTGGAGATATCCTGTGCGAACCTCTGAGGGGGTTGGGGAATAATAGCTGGCATTTATTGGGCACTTACTATATGCTAGGCATTATGCTCAATGCTTCATATGCACTGTCTCCATGAATCCACACAAAAACTCTATGGCAGAGATACTATTGTTCCTACTTTATAGAAATTGAGAGAGGTGAAGTAACTTACCTAAAGCCATCCAGCAAATAAGTGGTGATCAGGACTTAGATGCCACCCATTGCACTTGCTCTTTCCACTTTTTGCAGAAAGGAATGGGTGACTGCCCTGAGGAGATCAGAGCCAAGATGGCTGACAGAATGCTAGGTTGAGAGAGCAGCCTGCAAAATGTGAAGTGCCATGCACCTGTGCTCCAGTTGGGGACAGAGGCCAAAGAGCCAGGAAGGTGAGTTTTGCTGGAAAAGGCAGAGAGGAATAGAAGAACCTCAGGCCAAGGTGTGCCCAGGGGTAGCCATAGGAGAAGGGTCAGACAAGGGGCTCTGCAAAATGGGGCCAGTTGGACAACCTAGGCACTCAGAACTGGCTAAATCAGGGGTTCCAATCTGAATGACTTTGAGAAGCCAAATATCAAGGGTCTGAGCCAGAAGCCAGCAGCCAGTCACTGTCATGGCACCTTGAAAGAAGTGAGGGTATAAGGCTCTTGTTGGGTAAGGAGTCAAGGATTCACTGGCCCATAGAGGTTGTACAGGAGGTGTGGGAGAGTATGTAGATGTCTGTCAGTGAGCACCATTTGAACCACCAGCCAGAGCTCACACACTTGTTCTGGGAAATAGCACACAGATGCCAATACCTCTGAGTCTAGGCCCACTGGGGAGGACTGCAAGGGGTGCCAGGAGTTAGGGTCAGCCAGGAGAACTGGGGATCTGACCTTGAACAGTGGCAGGACTTTGGCAGGCTGAAACATAGGGAGGCATTCCTGGCTGAGGGCACAGCAGGCACAAAGGCCTGGCACAAAGGCCTGGCACAGAGGCCACATCTGTAAATGCCTATTGAGTAGCATTCACACACCCAGCTTCTCCTTCTTTTGTAATGCTCAAGCTCCTTTATCATCACAACACTGAATTTTAATTGCTTACCCAACTGCCTCCATCACCCATCAGACTAGTAGCAGCCCAAGGGCAACACAATTTATTGAGAGCTGACTCTGCTGGTCACTGTACATACCTTGCTTTCCTCCATTGTCTGAAAGCTCCATGTTGTATCTCACCAAAATCTGTAGAGCTAGGAACCTAACTTGGGCCTGGGACCCAGCACACTCAGTGTAGATTCCAGTGGTAGGAACAAATGAGAAATAAGTGTAGGTTTTGGTGACTAACCTTGGTCACCAAGGTGGGACCCTGGGGTGGTATTCATGGGTAGGGTGGAGGGATGTGTGTGTGTGTGTGTGTGTGTGTGTGTGTGCGCGCGCGCGTGCACGGGCATATACATGTGCACATGTCTGCTAGTTCAGGTGGCTTGTGTGGAAGGAACAATGGAGCCCGGGACTGAATCTTCCTGAGTTTGCCAAGGATTAGATGGAGACACCATGAGCTCCACTCTGCTCCTTTCCCCTGGGATCCTTATGGTGAAACCCAGCACCCCATCCTATCTCACATCCTTCCAACTATTCTTCCTTCCTTAGCCCCAAATGAAATCTCATCAGCATATTAATAGGACATTATCATTTCTAATGAGGATCTAGAAAACATTTATGGAGCAGATTAAAGACAGCTCCACCCCATTAAGCAGCCCTGGGCTGTCTCTGGGGATCCTCATGTGTGTGTGGGGGGGGGACAGAGAGGCTTGGAGGAGAACTGTTTTTTCTGCTGTCCCACAGAGAGGGAAGGGGGAAAGAGTGCCACAGGGAGAGAAGCTGAGCTCAGACCCGCAGGCTCATTCTTCCCCCTTTTTTCTGGGTTCCAAGGTGAGAGTTGGACTGGCAGAGCATTGGCATTGCTGCTGTCCTAGTTCCAGAAGGCTCCTGAGGACAAAGAAGTCTAGGGCCTGGGGTTGACAGGCCTACTATACCAGCTAGGACCCTCATCTAGCCCCAGCCCTAATTTTACCCAGGCATGTGGGTAGCCAAGGCTAGCCACACTGCCACTGGCCTCTTCCTTTACACTTAAGGTAGACATAACTCAATGAACATCTATAAACAAGAACCCACACTGACTGGGCATCTGCTGTGTGCTAGGCACCATAGAGGGCACTTCCCCACATGAGATGCCGCTGAATCCGTTTTAAAAAATTGCACAAAGTAGACGTTGGCCTTCAGTCTGCCTCAGACATGAGAAGATGAGGTTCAGAAAGGGGAAACAACTTGCCCAAGGTCGCACAGCAACTCTGAGATTCTAATCTCAGTCTGTCTGATTCTAAAGCCCACATTCTCTCCTTTATGCCATGCAACTTAATTAGCACCTCCTCAGTGTAAATGACCTTGCTACATCTTGTGCTTCACTTCCTAACCTCCTACTTCTTCCCCAGAGGCAGGGTGGTATCATTGAAAACATGAGATGGTAGAGATAGAAAGATCTGAATTTCAACTCCAGCTCTGCCATGACCTAGCTGTGTGACCTTGGAAAATCTCACCTAACCTCTCGAATCTGTTTTCTCATCTGTAAAAAGAGGCTGGGGCTCCAAGGTCCTTGTGAAGATTCAGTGAAAAGTACTTGGTAAACATTGACCACTAGCACTCATCTCTATACCTTTTATTTTTCCATCTGTCAAATGGGGCTAATTTCACCCACCGTACCTACATCCATGGGCTGAGAGGGCTATGGCAGGATTAAGGAACACAGTGCAAGCAATAGAATGCTGCCCCAATGTAAGGGTTATTGCCAGCAGCATTCTTTGTCTTTAACTAAGCTGGTGAAAGTGTCCTATGTGCCATAGGCAGGTCGAACATGACACCTTAACAGAGCTGACCCAGGCTAGGACCCTAGACTCAAGAAAGAAGGAAGAGGTAGGGTTTTGACACATTCCTTGAAAATCATTTCTCAGTGCTTTGAAATCTTTGGTTCTTGGCTCCCCAAGCATGGAAAACTGACAGCAGGGACTTCTGCCTTGTGATAGTGTACCCCTTGCCACTACTTTCCCCTTCCAACACCACATAGCCACTGAGACCTCCTTGCTGTACCTCAGTCAAATGGCACACATTCCAACCTGAGGGCTTTTGTGTTTGCTGTTTCCTCCCATCCCCCATCCTCAAGCTGGTTCTCACAGTGCCTTTAGGTTTGTACTTAACTGGCCACCCTGTTTAAATTTTCACACATAGGTCTTCTACCCACTCCCAGCCCCCCAGCATTTCCGCCCCCCCTTACTTTCTCTCGAGTGCACTTAGCACCTTCAACGTGCCCTATAATTTACTTATTTGTCTCATGCATTGTGTATCACCTCCCATGGGAATGTGAGCTCCCTGAAGGCAGGGATCTTTGATGTGGACCTGGTAACAAATAAGTATTTATTGAATGAATGAAATAGTCCAGGGACTCTTCCAGTTTTAGGCCTGAATTTGTATTCTCTCTGCCCAGGCTGAACATCTTTTCTGGAAGGAAAATGTTGCTCTAGGTTTGGTTGTTCATTTATTCATTCATTTATTGTGTGTGTGTGTGTGTGTGTGTGTGTGCACGTGCACACATGTGCACAGGCCCAGCACTATCCTAGATGCTGGGGCTACAGCAGAAAACCAGCCACACATGGTCTTGCCCTTAAATGAGCTTTGATTTTGCAGGGTGTGAAGACAATAAACAAACAAGCTGATTGCTCAGTGCTATGCAGAACATGAAATGGTGGGATGGGACAGAGTGGACTGTGTAGTCAGGAAAAGCTTCTGATAAGAATGGCACTGGAACTGATGCCCTCGTGATGAGATGAGGCTATATTCAGGGGCAGAGCATTCTAGGTAAAGGGGCCAGCAAGAACAAATGCTTAGAGGCCAGAGTGCTGCCCATGAGTGAAGAGTCCTAGGCTCGATCTGCATCTCATGCATCACTTTTTGGGAAGGTGCTTTGGAAACCCAAAGTTTGTCCATTTGAAGACAAATGTGTATGGTGGGGACGAGTCATTGCAGAAGAGGTGGTGTGTGTCCGTGGGCAGATGGCAGGGTACAATCTGGGCAGCAGCTCACTCAGTTCCTGGGAAGAGAAAGGTATAGTGGAAAGAGGACAAAACTTGGAGTCCAGAGATCCTCGGTTCCAGTCCAGGCTGCACCACTGACTTATATGTAATGTAAATTTCATGTGTAACTTTGGCCAAGCCTGTTTGCCTCCCTAAGCCAGGGTTGCTATCAATGAAGTTGGGGGGGGGGGTTCCTCCTATTTGCCAGCCTCTTTTCTTTGCTTCCCACTCCAAGGAAATGGCATCTCCTTAGTCACAGCAGTACTGGCAGAGGTGGCAACAGGTGAGGTGGAATTTGAAGGCTTGGAAAGGGTGATGGCAAGGTCCTGTGCTGGCTTGTGCCGGAGTCCCCAGCCCACAGTGGGAAGGAGCCTCCTTCCTTCCAAGTGCCCCTCCATTGTCTTCTGAGCCAGCTCATTTCTTCCCTCGCTGGGGAGGTGCTTCTCCAGATGCTGGAGCACAGATGCTTCACTTCTCAGGTTCCCTGCTGGGCCCCACTGAGCCAAGTGCCTCAGCCTCTACCAGGACTGCTCCCTTCCCCGCCCTTCCCCCACCACCACCAGCTCCAGGCCCCCCTCCACCCCACATCGCTCTCCTTGCTCTTCTCTGAACTGCCTCCAGCTTGGCTGCATCGCTGCGATAATGAGGTGTCTGCGACTGAACACAGTGGGCAGGGCAGAACAGCAGGCCAGAGGCCTGGGAGACAGGCTGGAGCAAGCGCAGAGACTGCCCCAGATGGCCCTGGAATCCACTAGGTGCCCCCCACCCACCCTGCCAGCCCCAGTATCATCCCAGGCCCCACCGCTCAGTTCCCAGGGGCAAAGGTTTAGGATGAAGAGAGGCCCCAGTTGTAAAAAATCCAGCTCCATGATGATGCCAACGATGATAGGAAAAATCTTGGGTTTCAAAGGGATGCCCCTGTAATAACCCCTTATATCTGGACAACATGTTGGTGTTTACGGGCACTTTCACTCATTCTGCAAACATTTACTGAACACAAACTCACTGCCAGGCCCCATGCTGGTCAGGGGGAAATGAGGAACAATATAGGGAGTTCGCTGCCTAGTGGGGAGACAGACAATGAAATAGGCCACGATGGTAAAGGAGTCAGAGCCAGGACTGGGGCTTCAATAAGCCAGGAGACTGGGTGCCCAAGCCAGTCTTGGAGGGGGCAGGGGGGCAGTGGGAAGGTTTGTCAGAAGAGGGAAATTTTGGAGCCATTCTGATGAAAAAGCAGGAATTAGGCAGGCAAGGGGGAGTGAGGGTGGGAAAGGGGATGTCTTATGCACAGGGAACAGCCTGAGAAGTCCAGAAGACATCTTAATTAATCCTCAAAACAACCCTAGAAGGCAGGCATTCTAGTGTCCATTTTCCAGACAGCAAAACAAAGGCCCAGATACAATAATAATGCTTGCCTCTGGGGCAGGGTTCATTTGAAAAAAAAAAAACAAAACTGCCTTCTCATACATCAACTTATTTTTCTGCTCACAGTGACCCTATGATAAAGAAACTTAATGTGTACTTCACAGATAGGAAGACAGGCACAGAAGGAAAGAGGTTAGAGAAACAGGCTCTCAAACCCAAGTTTGCCTGATTTTCCCAAGTTGGAGATCAGCATTTGGGGCCTAGGGGGCTCTAAGGTTGCCATAAAGCTATACTCTTTGATCTTTCCTTCCACCATTGGGTATCCCTATCTTATGCTCTACCCCATACCATTACCCCTTCCCCAAGCTGATCTCCCATGTAGCTAGAGCAGAGTTTAGGCAAGAAACCACTTGTCCAGAGACCCCATTCAGTCAAAGAGGATAGCATGGAGTATTGGTATTTTCATGAACTATTCAGGAGCTGTGGCTGGCAAGATGGGGGCTGGGAAGAGAATAGGAGCAGGTGTTCCCACATGCCAAGCATGGCAGCTGCACAGGAAATGACCCGAGTCTGGACACTCTTCAGCTGCCTGGTCTCTCTCTCCCTCCACCTGGAGAGAAATCAGAGAAATCACAAGCTGGTGGCACAGTGGGGAGAGAACACTGGGTAAGGGAAGGTGGGAGGAAGAGCAGTTGGTAGAAATAGGTCACAATTCCTAAGTGCTGCACTTTAGCTCCTTTACTCCCCACAACACCTTTGTGCCATTATTGTTATTTTATAGATGGAGAAAGGGAGAGGTGAAGTAGCTTGCCTAGAGTTTATGATGGTCCAAGTCATTTGTATCCTCCCAAAATTCATATATTGAAGCCTTAACTCCTAATCAGATGGTATTAGGAAGTGAGGCCTTTGGTGGGTAATTAGGTTTAGATGACATCATGAGGGTAGGGTCTTCATGATGGCCTTGGTACCCTTATAAGTAGAGATCAGAGAATCTGTTCCTTCTGTGCTCTCACTTGCTCAATGCATTCCCTGTGACCCCACCAGGTGAGGCAGGCAGCAAAAAGATGGTCATCTATAATCCAGGAGGAGTGCTCTCACCAGACCCGGAATCTGCTGGTGACTTGACCTTGGATTTCCCAGCCCCCAGAACTGGGGGAAAATAAATGTTTTTTGTTTAACCCATCCAGTCTATGGTATTTTTTATAGCAGCCTGAATCGACTGCAATAAATAAATTAGAGTTCCAGGATTCAAAGCCAGGTTTGGGTACTCCAAAGTGAACACACACTTTCCACTGTTCCATTCCTTGGAATTCCTTGGGACTTAGGTCTCTGGGATTTTGGCCCCCAGGGGGACAACCTGCTCCTCTAACATTCCCTTTTCAGGGACCCCATGGCTGCTCAGGATCCCACTAGGTCTGAGATCCAACCCTCCCTCCATTAAAAATAACTCCTGAGAGGCAGGTCATGGGCTTCTAAAAATGCAATTACCAGGTGTGTAATTGCAAGTGGGAGTGAGAGAGTTTGGAGTTCTGGGCAGGTGGTGGTCCTCAACATCTTCCTCTGAGGCTTTTAGAGTATGGGGAAGTGTTTTAAGGTACTGTTAAAAATATAGCCACAGGAGTTGGGATTGCTAGTTCTAGCAAATACAGAACAGGATGCCCAGCTAAGCTTGAATTTCAAACAATGAATGTTTTTTAACCTAAGTATGTCCTTTTCAGTGTGTACTAAAACAGTATTTGTTGTTTGTCTAAAATTCTAATTTAACTCAAGTGTCCTTTCTGTATTTTATGTGGCAAACCTAACCGGAGTCAAAGCACCTGGCCTTCGGTACCGGGTCTGCCACTGCCTAGCTGTGTGACCTCAGGCAAGTTAGTAACCCCTCAGTGCCTTGATTTCCTCATCTGTACAGGATTGCTGAGAAGTTTATTTTTTTATTTGTTTGATGTTCATTTTTGAGAGAGAGAGAGAGAGAAAGAGAGAGGAGACAGAGAATCCCAAGCAGGCTCCACACTTTCAGCACAAAGCCTGATGTGGGGCTTGAACTCATGAACTGTGAGATCATGACCTAAGCCAAAATCAAGAGTCAGATGCTCAACAGACTGAGCTACCCAGGCACCCCAGGATTGTGGAGAAGCTTAAATGAAATGGTACAGACTGCAAAGCATGTTATAGTTGTTTTTAACTTTTTTTCCTCTTTCTTTAGAGATATCCCTGCCCCCCATGCTCCTTTTGCTCCTTACTTTTCTTGTTATGTGGTCCCCAGGCCATACACTGGGGCAGGGGAAGTCTGTTTCAGAGGACAGAGGAGGAGGAAGGGAGTCACACCTGTCTCCTATGTTCCCATACTGTGTTTATCACTGCTAGACATTCTTCTCACCTCATTGGGCCATCACAACCCAACAAGATATTCACTATCCTTCTTCTCCTTTTACAGATGGGGAAGTGAAGGCTTATAATGATGAATGCACTTGCCCAAGGTCACCCAACCAACTCTGGACCCTGGGCTTTTATGATCTTCATCCCTTAACTCTGCTTCCCCCACCTCCTACAACCTCCTCACTTGGTACCCAGGTTCTAGTTTACTGACGGGAAACCCCTGGTCAGGTTTGGGGAGCATAATGTAGGAAACAGCAGCCTAAGAGAGGAGGCCTGAGGCCTCTCTGGCTGTTGGACCACATGGGTCCAGCTAAAGCACCTTTGGGTCCTCTTTCTTCTGTATCCCTTCCAGGCCCAGACCATGCTGATAGCTCTATCCTGCAGAGAAATGTACTTCTCTCTGATATGCCCTGTTGCATGTCCACTATGCATACTAATCAGAGGCCAGTGCCTGCCAACAATTTACTTCAGTTATGGGGCTCACTCTAAGTTTATTTATCTTTTATATTTATACCTTGTGTGTGGAGATGGCTGACTTGGAGCAGGAGGAGGGCCTGGAAAAGAGGCCCAGCAGAAATGGAAGGAGGAAAGAAGCCACAGCCAGAAGTCAGAAGAGAATTCGGGGGTCATCTTTGCTATCCCTCTGCCCTCAGACAGGACTGCACCTAGAGGAGAAGAACACTCAAAAGGATAACTCTTCTAGAGTGCTCCTGGAAGCCTTGGGAGGTAGACCCAGCAGGGATTAGCAAGCCAATGTTTAAAAGGAGAAAATCAAGCCTCTGGGGGGTAATGTGATACATTGATTCTTCCAACCTGGATCCTTTGTAGACAATAAGGACCCAGGCTTCATCTTGCCTCCTTGTCCCATGTACTGAGGTGAAACTGAGGCCCAGGGAGGGGAAGGCACCTGGCCAAAGTCACACAATGAATTTGAAGTGGAACCAGGACCGACACCTGGGTCTGGGGACTGCCACTCCCGACACTCATGATTGCACCCATAAAAACCTGGCTAGGAGGAAGAGGTCTTCCCCCTCCCCAACCCACCATGTCCACCAAGGTAAGACGCCATAAACCACCTGAAAACTCTTCCTATAGGGTTCTCCACAAATTCTTGGCAATTGACTACTTACATCTCCCCAAGTTCTAGAGGAACTTACCACTTTCCCTCTGTTTCTCACTTTAAGGGAGATGGTTCCTCCAGCTCTACTGTCACATCAGGGCTTGACTCGTAGCAAGCACTCACTAAACATTTGTCTCAAGCAGATACAAATGAATAGGGCAACTTAGCAACCTCTTGTAAGGGTGAAGATGAATACACACCCACAGACCAAACAAGACCCCAGAGCAATGCTCACACACATCCACAGGGAGACATGTGCAAGAATGTTCATAGCAGCACTCTTTTGTTATAATAAAATATGCAGGGGCTCCTGGGTGGCTCACTCAGTTAAGCATCTGACTTCAGCTCAGGTCATGATCTCACAGTTGGCAGGTTCGAGCCCTGTGTTGGGCTCAGTGCTGACAGCTTGGAGCCTGGAGCCTGCTTTGGATTCCGTGTCTCCCTCTCTCTGCCCCTCCCCGCTCACGCTCTCTCTCTCTCTCTCTCTCTCTCTCTCAAAATTGAATAAATGTTAAAAAAATTATAAAAAATAATAAAATGTGCAAGCCTACCTAAATGTTCATGATCAGGAGAACAGATAAAATAAGTTATGGGGTATTTATACAATGGAATACCACATAGCAGTGAATACAAATAAAACTACAGCTGCATATGTTAACACACACATCAGACATGATGTGGAGTGATAAAGCAAGTCACTAAGCATACACAGAGTACCAGTGCAAAGCTTTCAACACATCAACATCAGGAGAGTGGCTGCCATGGAGAGGGTTAAGAATGGGAATAGGATCAGAGAGAGCACACAGAGAACTCCAATGATATCTGCGATACTTTATTTCTGAAGCTGAATCATGGGCAATGGGGGTTTTTGTATTATTCTCAAGACCTTTTTGCATATCTGAAATATTTCATTCTAAAAAACAAACAAATGGAAAGAAGAAATAGATGCATAAATAAGTGAATGGATGAAGGCTGTTCCCCTCCAGTCAGAGGACTGACTCTCCTGCCTTTCCTTTGTTTTGTGTGTGTCTCCCTCTTGCATTCATGTGAGCTTTGCAGGTCAACTAAGCTGGGCTGGAATCCTGGCTCTGCCCTTTGCTGCCTTGTGACCTGGGGACTCTATTACTCCCCTGCCTTACCCACCTCAAGAGGCTATTTGTGAGCATTCACTAAGATGATGGAATGTCTTCGAATTTTTCTAGTACAACCTCCCATTTTGCAGATAACCAAAGAAGGCCGAATGGGAACCTCGGCTCCTGCTGTGGAGCTAGGAAGAGAACTGCTCCTGACCCTGCCACCAATCAGACACTGTTGGGGAGGGAGGCCTCCCAGATGGTGATCAGGACTTTAAGACCACAGCTCTGGTGAGGGAGGAAGAGGCAGTGAAGTGCTAAGGCTGGGCCACAGAACTGGGGGTTCAACCTCATCTGAAGGGTCAGGCCCCAGTGGGAACCTCTGTTAGGCAGGGATCTGCCCCTACCAGGGGTCCCTGGCTCAAAGTTTTAGGGCTTGTGGCAAGAGTAGCTTACCCAGGGGTACCTGGGTGGCTCAGTCAGTTAAGCGTCCAACTTCAGCTCAGGTCATGATCTCACAGTTCACGAGTTCGAGCGCCACATCGGACTCTAGGCTGACAGCTCAGAGCCTGGAGCCTGCTTCTGATTCTGTGTCCCCCTCTCTCTGCCCCTCCCCTGCTCATGCTCTGTTTATCTGTTGGTCTCTCTCTCTCTCTCTCTCAAAAATAAATAAACAGTAAAAAAAAAAAAAAAAGAGTAGCCTACCCAGAGATATGGAGTGGAACTCAGACCTATGCATGGGGATGAGGAAGGGTAGAGGTGAGGAGTTGCTTCATGAGGACAGATTTATTTTTTTTTTAATTTTTGTTTATTATTTTGAGAGACAGAGACAGAGACAGAGCATGAGTGGGGGAGGGGCAGAGAGAGAGAGGGAGTCAGAATACAGGCTTCAGGCTCTGAGCTGTTAGCACAGAGCCCGATATGAGGGTTGAATTCACAAACCGCGAAATCATGACCTGAGCCGAAGTGGGACACTTAACTGACTGAGCCACCCAGACGACCTGAGGACAAATTTAGATCCAGCCAGAATTTCTGACAATCAAAGGCCACAGGAAAAAGGACAGACTGCCTTGAGAGAGAAGGAAGCAAACTGTCTATACTCCCCTGCTCTGGGACTCAGTGATCCTGATAGAGATTGTTGCACAGACTAAGGCAGAGAGAATTAAGGCTGATTATTCAGAAGGCAGTTATCTCAATGAAGAAGGAGCAAGGAATCAATGCCCACCCCAGAATAAGGTATCTATGAGACACTGTAGCACCCTGCTAGACACGGGGCTTGTTCCTCCCAGTCACCACGCTGTAATTGGAATATTACTGTCCCCATTTTCCAGATGAAGAAACTGAGGCCCACAGGGGCCCAGTGAAGCAAAGACCTAAATCCAAAGCCTGAGCTCTTCATGTCCCACAGGACCTTCGTGGTGCCTTGGCCCTCTCTCTTCTTGGCCTGGTCTTGGGCCGTGGTGGAACAGTGATGGCCTGTCCAATCAACTACTACCATGAGAGGGGGCTAGAGAGGCCACTGTGGAGGCTCTGCAGCCCAGATGGCCCCCTGGCCTCTGTTGTTCTTGGGTCCCAGCCGGGGACTCCTCGGGTGGGTGGTGGGGCCTTGGGGCTGGTGTCTGCTACAAGCCTAGGTCTCCTGCGGAGAACCCCTTCAAGGGCAGCCCTTGTCCCCAGTCTAATTATACAAACAATTTTTCTCAGCTTCTCCAAATAAACAGTGTGTAGTCTGCAGGCCATGGCATGCTGGGAAATCTGAAATGAGAAGCCGCTGCTAATGGGCTTCTTAGCTGCAGGGCTAAACGGATTGCTTAAAAGGCTGGCCCTGGCCAGCCTCTGCTACCTTCCTGTCCAGCCTCTTCCACACCATACTGTGAACCTACACCACCCATCTCTGAGTCCTCATCCTCGCTGATGCTCACCCACCTACAGCCCCCACATGACAGAATGCAGGTTGCATGAGAATCACATTTCTGAGCCCTGAAGACAGGGCTTGTGCAGCCAGGGTTCAAGGGAGTGGTTCTGCACCTAGAGGTAGACACATGTGTGCAAAGAGGGCTGTGCATATGTATGAGGAGCGTGTGTGTTTGCTGGGAGAGGTGTGTGTGTATGTCTACAAGTAGGGGTGTTTCTCAAGGTATAGCGGGGTCGCTAGGGGCTGAGTACTGTTGGCCTGGGGAACAGAAGTTCGCAGTGAGGTAAGCACACCGCGTATATATTGCAGGGTGGGGAACTGAAGGTGGGGATCAAGCAGACATAAAAAGCTACTACTAAGATCCCCTTCTCCAGCTCCATATGTGTTACCGGGCACTTGCACATCCATGGATCTTTCCAGCAAGCCTGTGAAGAAGGGCTCAAGCTCCTCAGAGGTCACACAGCTCAGAAGTGGAATCCACTTTCCTGACTCCCAGAGTCATTTATCTGACATCATTTACTTAAACCTGAAAGGTTGTGTTTTGCTGTCAGAAGGGCTTCTCTGCCAAGACCGTTACCTCCCTGAGGGAAGGGCCCATTTTGTTCATCACTGCATGGCAGAATGTCTACATTTGTGGGCTCTGAAGCCACACTGCCAAATTTAAACCCATTCCTGTCACTTGCTGTATAACCTCGAACAAGTCATTGAACCTTTCTGGGCGTTGTTTTCCTCGTCCATAAAATGAGGGTTTTATTGTACCAACTTCATTGGGTTGTGGCCAGATGGACTGAATTCATGTATATGAAACACTGAAAACAGTGCCTGGCACATGGGAAGCCCTTAGAGACGGCTGGCTGTTAGCATTATGATTACTTTCCTTTATTTGGCCTATTGTGGTCCGTGGACACTGTAGATGTGTAATATGCAGTTTGGGGAGTAAATGATAAACTCACAAATGTGATGTTACTGACTGGAGCCAATGGGTTAAGAAATTACCTCACTAGGTGACACTTTGGCCATTGAACAGGGTCTTTTACTACTCACTACTTCCTGAATCCCTTGAAAAGTCCATCCTTATCTGGTGTGTGTGTGTGTGTGTGTGTGTGTGTGTGTCTGAGGAGGAATGGGAGTAGGAGTGGGTTTGATGGGGCTTCTGGGACTCTCAAGCTTGGCTGTTTGTGACTCCCTAGGTATTGACTCCTCTGGGTCCCCATTCATGGGCCCTCCCTGTTCATTGCTGGCCAGCAGCATCCCTCGCCTCAGCTTGTGCCCAGGTATCAAAGCCCTGCATCCCCCACACCCCCGCAGCACCATTCAGCCCTCACTATAAATCATCAGAGAAATTCTCCCTCCAGGCTGAACTTTCCATGCTCTCCCCCTTAAAGGAGACTATTTGAGGAAAGGCTTATTTAAATCCATTCGGATGGTTTTGAGTTACCAGAGGGAACTGAAGAGGGAGAAAATGGAAGGGGAGAGAGGCAACACAGCAAGTAAGAGCCAGCTTGAGAGAGTGCACAGAGTAGGGGGAAAAAAGGAAATAAAAGTGCCTAGAGAGAATAATTCCTTTTCTGCTTTTCCCTTCGAACACTGGGAGACAGAAAATTGCCAATGATCTGGCCATACAAGTTTTTAAGTTTCTCTGTGAGCAAAGAGGACTACATGAGCTACAGGTTGTGTGAGGCCTTTGGGAGGACACCCAGGTGACCCAGATTTTGGCTAAGCTCTGCCTCAAACTCACTGTGTAACCTTGGATGAGTCTCTTTTCCCCTCTGGGCCTCAGTTTCCGGACATACAATGTAGGACACGGCTGGGGTTGCAGACAGGGGAACTAATGAGTGCCCATGAGGGGGGTAGTATTATTGTCCCCATTTTAATGGTGAGGAAACTGAGGCACAGAAAAGTAAGTTGCTCAAGGTTACACAATCTGAACCCAGCCTGGATCCAGAGGCTGTACACTTATGGACTAGACCACCTCCCACTCTGCTAGAATGTTCTTTTAAGTATCCTTCTAGCTATGTGACCTTGGACCAATTACTTCCCTCTCTCTGGGCCTCAGTCTACCCACGTGTAATGTCTGCTTCATTAACCTTCTTACTGGTAAGGAGCCAGTGCTGAAGATGCACTGTCAGCAACAAAGGGAAAATCAGACCTTAGAGACACAGATTTGGTGAGTACTGCCTCTGTGTCCATCCTGCTGTAATGGCTGGGGGCTTTGCATGCATTATCTCACAGACTCACCCAAAGTCTAAACCTGAGATAACTAAGGCACAAGGAAGGTAAGTAACTTGCCCGTGGGTCACCTCTAGGAAGGGCCGGAACCAGGTTCCCAATCCCTACCTTTGAGTGACCTGCACCTAAGGTACTGGACAGCCTGGGGTACATTAGACACTGGACAGCCCTGTCAGTACATTAGAATCACCTGGGGATCTCTTAAAACCTTGGCCCGGGCTCCACCCCAACAGAATGAAATCAGAATCTCTGGGGATTGACCTTTGTATTTTTGTAAATCTCCCTAAATGAGTCTAATGTGCAGCCCGGGTGGCCTAGAGAACAAGGATGAAAATATTATAATGATAGGGCAGGGGACCAAGTCCAGGCTGGGGTCAGGACAAGGGAGAGGGAGCAGGATGAATGGGCTCTGGAGGCTTAACATCCCATAATATCTCAGAGTTGGAGGAGAGCCCTTCAAACCAAACAGCCCGTTTTACAAGGGGAGCATGAGGTCTACATAGGAGAGAGCTCTTACCCAAGGGACAGAGGGACACATCTGGAATTTCATTCTCTTTCCCTGGCTCTTAATACAGAACCCATTCTGCTGCTGCCCTAGGGCAGGTGGGACCCATCCTTTACAGATTCCCTTGCTTCCATTTTGTAGATGATGAAACTGAGGCTCAGAGGTGAAGGCCCAGCTGCCCAAGAGCGACACAGGTAATAAGTGACAGAACCAGAACTCCAAGGCTGTCTTGGCTGGTTTTCTCTCCTGTGCTTGGGCCACTGGCCCGACTTCATCCTAGGCTGTGGTGAGGCTCAGCCTGGGATGGGCAAGGGAATGGTGTAGGGTTGAAGCGTGGAGCAGGGACCCTGAGGTGGCTCTTGCTTTATTCGCCCAAGCAAGACCTTCCAGGCTTGTCCTGCACCACCCGCCCAAGCCCACTGGAGCGGGTTCGAGCCCCAATGCGGTGGGAAGGAAGGCATTTAGGGGCCAGCAGCCCCCTCCGCTCCCCCTCCAGGCTCCTAGGGCCTGGAATTCTTTTAACAGGAGACAAAGCCTTTAATTCCAAGGATCAGATGAAAGGCTACAAATGCAAATGTACGGGCAGGGAAGCTGCTGGTGAGAATAGGCTGCCTTCAAAGTGTAAATGACTAAATGCTTCAGCCAGCCAGGGAGGAGGGGGTGAGAGCCTCGGCCCAGCCCTGCAGCGGGCCGCCCTGCTCCCTCAATTGCTTCAGTTCAGTAATTAACTGTTCCAAAGCAGCTCAGCCCCAGAGCCCCAGGCGTGGAAAGAGTCCCACAGACATGTGCTGGCAGCTAGACTCAGCCATGTGACCAAGCATTCACTTCATTTTTGTCAATGCCTCAGTTTCTTCATCTGTGAAATGGAATTGGTGGAACACATTCCCTGGTGATGAAGCTGGAAGGAGAAAATGGATCTGAACTGCTTGGCACAGAACAGGTGCTGAGGCAAGTTAGTGGTCTTCTTTCCCTCAGATGCCCATCGTTACCTTTCTTGCTTGATAGAGGCTCCATATGAACTCCTCAATTGTCTTCCTTCCAATCTCCCCTATCCCCTAAACTCCCTGCCATCACCTGCCTCAAAGGACTTCCTAGTTCCCTCCCCTGGACTATAAAGGATTGGCAGGGCACTGATGCCTCGCCTTCCAGAACTACAGTGCCCATTTTCCTGAGCTTTGCAGACTGGGGGAAGGAGGGGCAGAAGGCAAGGTGTTCGGGGGGAGGGACCAGCACCAGTGAAGACAGTAACTAGAAGTGTTTGGGGAAAGGATAACAGAATCAATGTGGAGGAAGCAGGAGACGCCACGGGTGGCAGTGGATGGGTGGGTGGGGGAGTGGGAACTGGAGGAGCAGACCCTGGAGCACGTTGAGGGCTGTGTAAGGAACCTAGCTTTATTGTAAGAGCAGGAGAAGCCAGCGGTGGGTGTTGAGCACGGACGTGGCACCATCCAATGTGCATTTTTGCACCACCCCTCTGGCAGCTAGCTGAATTATTTGTAGGAGGTCAGCAGTGGAAGCCGGGAGACCAGGGAAGGGGCTACCGGCCTTGGCAGGAGAGATGATAGCAGTGTGGACTCTGGAGGGGGCTGTGGAAGAGGAGAGCAATGCTCTTGCCTGGTAATACCTGGATATGAGGTTCTGGGCAGGGGGGAAGGAGAGGGCCAGTGTGCTGAATTTGGCTTAAGCCATTCTCCGTGTGTTCTCTGTGTTCTCCAGGTGTCTCTCACACAGACTCCCCCAGGGGTATTGGAAGTAGGAGACCGCAATTCTCATCCAGAACATGTAACTGAGGCCCAAAATCTCCACCTTGACTGACAGTTCTACCTTCTTTGCAATGGGCTGTTCAACAAAAGGTATTTATCTCCAGACTCGTTCTGCCACACTCCCTTCCCAAGGCAGCTTGGTGGGTTTTTCTCCTTTCTTCCTTCTCTCCTTCAGAAGGTCTTCCCTCCAAGGGAGCTGTCTCACTGAGACAAGAAGCCCACTGTGGGGTTGGACTGGGGCTGCAGACCTGTGTGACCTTAGGCAAATGACTGCCCCCTTCTGGTCCTTCAACTTTTCCTTTTCTGTAAGACTAGCATAAAGATGAAAGGAGATGGCAGGCTGCGGGTACACTGAGGCAAAAGTGCTGTGTAAGGACGTTTCTCCACCCAACATACCTGCTCTGAATTGGCTTCTCTGCAATTCTACCCCCAGCTCTTTCCTCAGCTCTTCCCCATATACCACACCCTACTCTGGCCCAAGCCTGGCCTCTTCTATTTCTTCCCTTTGATCCATTTTCCTGGCCAGCCTTCCCTATCAGGCACCTTCTCCCCATTTTCCAGATGGAGAAAGACACGTGAAGAAGCAAAGATATTGGTCTTGGCCCTAAGTCCCTCCAGAGCCAGGGAGCAGCCATCATAGGAGGTTGAAGCTACATTCCAATGCTCCTAGGATCACACTGCCCCCTAGGACTCATCCTGAACCCCGGTGGGGCCTCGGGTAACCAACCCTGATATGCAGGTAACAGAGTTTTATCCCTAAAGTGACTAGGACTTGACACAAAATGAAATCTCTTGCCCTATGGCAACATAGCAGGCATCTGATGGGGGACCCCCAAAGGCCAGAGCACAGGTCCTTCCCCCTGCCTTACCCATCCCCAACCAGTACCGTGTCTTTACACAGCATCTTTCAGGAACTTAAGCAGATGGTGATGAGGAGATAGGGACCTAGAGCCCAAGGAGCTCATGGATCCAGGAGTAAATAGCCAAGAGGATGCACAGCTTTGCTTTAGACTAGAGCAGGGGCAACTGTGACCCCAAAGGGCCTGGATTATAGTGGAACCAGTTAATAGGAGTGCGACAGGGGAAACCCTGAAGGAAAGCAGTACTTCAGCAATTGTCAAGACACAGGCAGCCCTGGTAACTGGCCTTATCTGAGTAGTCTGCCCTTCCAGTGCGGCATCACACAGAGTATAGAGGGATGAAGAGAGAGACTGTGAAATCCCGGTATAGGGCAGTGACAGGAGAGTCCCTTAGGACAAGAAATGGCAGATGTTTCCAGCGAGATGCCTCAGGGGAGCCCCTTAGCCTCTCTGAGCCCCAGTCTCCTTATCTGGCTGCCACGCTGCTACAAAGAGCCAGCCTGACACTGTCTGGCCCAGTGCCAGGGCATGAAGCAAGTACTCAGTACTTAGGGTTTTACCTTTCCTGTGCCTGCCTCCATCCATGCCGCACCCTCCAAGCCTAGGCAGCTGTAGGCAGTTTGTTGGCTGCTCTGCTTCCATTCAGTCGCTGGGTGGCTGCGTTTTTTCTTTTATGTGTTTTACTTTCTTTCCTGTTGTCAATCAAAACCCCTGCTGAAGCTGGAGTAGCTGGGCAGGCTAGGAATGCGTGTGCTTGGCAGGCCCAGCCTGGGAGGGCCCATGCCACTGCTCATCCACCCAATGAGACACATCTGCCAGAGTGGGGGTGGAGGGGGCAGGGGGTCCCACATCTGCTCCCCACATTGCCCATCTCGGCCCCTGCTGCTGCCCAGGAGGAAGAGGCAGTCCAGCCAAGAGACAAGAATGGAAAAAAGGAGAATGTGGTACTCTTAGTGGGGCAGAAAGGGCCCACAGCAGGAACATAGCGCAAGGGTGGGGTTCCACATTGCAGCAACCAAAGCTCCTTATCCAAAAGATGTTATCTGTGAAGATAGGCTGAGGGAGGGGAAAGAAGGCAGAGGAGAAAGATGGAGACTAAGGAGACAAGGGGACAATTAGTTGCCCAGAGCCCAGCAGAAAGAGCAGGAAGACCATGTGAGAAGCAGAGAGGGAGGGGGTGGAGGGGTGGGCAGAAACGAGGAATGAAAGAGAAAGCCCAGGGGTGGGAGGAAGGACAAAAAGCAAGGAAAAACTGTGCTGGAGTTTGGAAACTCCAGTTTTGTTTTTTGTGCCCTTGTGTCTTGGTGAATAGGACTGCTCCATAAACCTTGGGATTAACGGCTCTGTTGTCCTGGGATGGCCAGCACCTAATGGAAGCCACCTGGCTGGCTGTAGGCCCTAGCTCTGCCCCAGCCCTGGGCCCAGGGGCTCCCTCAGAAATGACTTTATTTGCAAATTTACAGTTGGGGAGCAATGCTGGGACCAGGGACCAGGATGGTTCCTGCTTGTCCTCCATGAAACCAAGTAGCAACCCCAGAAGACAAGCCTTACCTGCACATCACCCCTAGCCCCCACCACAGACCACCCACATGAGGATGTCCCCATTTTATCTCTGTGTGAATAGTTCAGAATGGCAGAGGGAACCCAGTGTCCCTGGAGAGCCCCTTGTTGGGGATCCTGTGGAGGGGACTCTGGATTCCAAGAGTAGTTCCCCTTTCTTGCCTCTAAGTCTGTTCTAGGACTATGCAATCCCATGGTCCTCTGCCAGCAGGGCCCAGCCCCAGTGGCCTGGCCTGCTCCAGCAGCCACCAGTTCTAGCCCATTTGTCCTCCTTGCTGTGGCCTGAAGCAGAGGCTACAGCAAGCTGGCAGGTAGGAGATGCGATTACCCTCATTTCACAAATGGCTTAAGAGAGGCAGAGGGAGAGAGGAAGTGTGCTGTTTAGGATCACACGGCAAGTCAGGCACAGGAACCAAGATGTGCAGGGGGAGAAATGAGTAATCAGGGATTTGTCTTGGGAACGGAGGAGAGAAGGAGTAGGTGAGCTGGCTGTAGGGGCTGTGCATGTGTGGTGGCACATTGGGGGGCCAGGAGAGGCTCCCTACCTAGAGACGGAGGGAGAAGAGATGAGGGAAGATCTGGTAGGAACTGGAAGAAAGAAAGAGGCAGGTCCTGAGTCTAGGAGAAGGGGCCAAGGGGACAGTGCTATCCACAGAGGACCACAGGTAAGCCTGGTGGGGGCCAGCAGCAGCCAGTCTATACCTGGAGTGTTCGATCTAACTAGCCACAGGCTCTTTGTCCTGTGAGGGAGAAGCGGGCCTGAGAAAAGGGGGGAGGTGTGGGACTGCACAGCTTTTCCCCACAGGAGTGCTCATGAACACACACACACACACACACACACACACACACACACACACAAACTCAACCATGAGGATCTAGGCTATTCTACACTGACTTGGCTCAACACAAGAAGATGGTTTCTAGCAATGCAGTATGAAACCTAGGATTCACAGAACCGTTGACATATATGGAAGCACCATGAAGGCCTTTGATGGATAAGAGGAGTGAGGTGAAAGGGCTTCCAAAGGTCACACTGAGAACCCAAGGGGACCTGGAGGATCTAAGGCCAGAACCTGCCTCTCCTACAGCTGGAGGGAGTGGGGAGCCCCAGGACTACATAAGAGGCCAGCAAGATGAGAGGAGGTGGGTCCAGCAGGGTGGTGAAGGAGGGCACTAGGGTTACTCACATTTATTAAGCATTTACTATATACCAGACATGTGCCACGTACTTCTCAGGATGTGCATTGACTTCTCACACAAATTGCGTGATGTAGGAATTAGAGTTAGCCCCATTGTTACTGAACAGGAAACAGGCTCAGAGAGGTGAAGGGACTCCCAGCTAGTAAATAGAAGACCCACGTTTGTCAGAGCCCAAGTTCAGGGCTTCAGTGCTACTGGGGACTGGACCCCCATGGTGGCCAGGAGAGGGAGGCAGGATGGATGGGTGGGGTCATTGGGCCAGCTCCTGATCAGTGCTGCCTTCATTTAGGGAGGAAAGCCTGGGTACCATCTTTCCTTCGGTCCTCTCCTGGAAGCAGGGCCTCTCTCTAGCTGGCCAGGTCTGCCCACCAGACTGTGAGGACAGGGGACTATCATTCCTTCTCCTCCAGAACAAAGATCTCTGACCTCACCCGTAGCACGGCTGGATATGGACTCATGGGAAGGTCCAGAGATACCGTAAGCGGTGTGCTGTACTCCCAGGTAGGCCCAACTCCAGCCTTCTACTTTGAGCTCTTCTGAGTGACACAGGACAAGTCCCTTCCCTGCTCTGGGCCTCAGTGCCCTCATCTGCCTTAGACAGGGTGTGCCTAGGTTGTCTGAGGGCTCTGCCAGCTCTGCCAGTCTAGGAATCTATGACATAAGCACATGGAAAGAGAACTGACAGTCTCAGGCAGGCCATGCCAAGTTCCAGATGAGGAGTGCTACAGCTCCTCAATGTGGACTTGGTGTTCACAGGAAGTGAGGTCGTGATGAGTAGGGTAGCCAGTGAGGACAGATGGGCATTCATTCATTCCTTTAAATGAGTGAGCATGTGCTAAACACCTGCTATATGCCAGGCACTCTGCTGGGTGCTAGTGATGTCACAGGGAGCCTCTGTCCTAAAGGACCCATAACCACCTGCCAGATCAGCTGCAATGCCTTGGGGAGCATTGGAGTGACAGATAGGCCTGCGCTGCCTGTTGCTGTCATGGAGTCTCTGTCACTCTCTTCCTCCTCCCCCTCCACCTTCTATTGGGCTGTGTTTTTCTCTTTTCTCTCTGTCTTTTCCCCTCCCCTATTCATATCTCTGTCTGCCCTCCCCTTTCCCAAGTCCCACTGATGGTGGGAATAGGGGGTGGGAATTCCCACTTAAGCTCTCCTGCCAGCCTTGATGAGAACATTTGGAAACCATGGGAGGGATTATATTAGGTAAGAATATTGTCCAAGCCCTGGCCTGGCAACCATGGCCCCAGGGTTATGCAGAGGGGCAGTTGACAAGCAGGGGCACCTATGGGATCCCAGGCTCCAATCAATGGGAAACTGATCCAATGCTAGAACTATTCCCCCCTCCCCAATCAAAAGGCAGGGTAGAGTTACAGCAGGGAAGACAGAGCCACAGGGAAGGCTGATGAGCCTAGAGTGGGAGACTGGGACCAGGGACATAGCTTTTGGACAGATGCCACCTGTTATTCTCATGCCTGGAATTCCAATGGGGACTGGAGTTGAGGTGTCTGAGATGAGATGAAAAGGCAGCCCTGGGAATGGAATCAATCAGGTGACCTGGATTCAAGGCTTCACATATGTAACCTTGCTGAGCCTCTGTTTCTTAAGTGTAAACAGAGATAATGCCAGTCACCCAGAGTGAGACCTAAGTGATAGTGCTTTACAAATGAGAGAGACGGCTGATGCTTTCCAGAGGGCAAGGACAGCAGGCCACAGTGCTAAGGAATGGGGTCATACATCGGGAGGGACTTCCTGACCAGGGGAAGGTAGTGGTGGGGAGAACTTTGTGAAGGTTAAGATTGAGAAGAGAAGTGTGCAGTGTGGGAGGGTCAGTGTGGCCTCTGTAGTGGGAAGAGCCTGTGCTGTAGGTACCTACTGGCCATCAGGGGCATCTGGCCCTGCAGGTGGGATCAGGGCATTATTCATTGTGCAGTCGTGCCCAGCACACCCTGCTGGATGCAGAGACAGCATCCCGGTGGTGGCCAGAGCAGACACTTTTGAGTCAGAGAACCCAGGGTTCACATCTTGGTTCAGTCCCTCCCTAGATGGCTGGCCTTGGACAAGTCAGTTATCCACAGCGTCCTCGGTGTCTTCATCCATAGAACTGGGCCCATCAGGCCTTGCTCATCAGGTTTGCATGGTTCTGGCAGACGTCAAACACATTAGTTTTCAAGTCCCTCATCTTTTTAATGTAGGCCTCGGTTTCCCCATTATCACAGAATGGAGGTTGGACTAAATGATGTATCAGTTCCCACCCAGCCCTAATGTGCAGAAACAAGCCTTGGTTATCATCTGTGATTTCTTACTGGTTGCAGTGGGTCAGTCACTAGCAAGAACTTGGGTGTTGGGGAATGAGGAAGGAGGGTATTTCAGGAGCAACAGGACAAAGGGCCCTTAGAAACAAGGCTGCCAGTTGGCTCTATCCCATATGACAGCCTCTTACAGCCCAGAGATAGCCCTTGAATGTGCCTGGGTGCCACCGCTGGAGACCCCATTTACAGAGTAAGCCTGGAGGCAGATGTGGGGCTGGGGCTGGGGAGCTTGGCTACAGCAGCTGGGAGCAGAGAAGCCTCAATCCCATGTGTTTCTCTTCCTCAGGAAGCACAAAGAAAGACTTAAAGGATTTAGACCTCAGGGGTAAAAAAGGGAAGAGAATTAGAACCCAAATCCACATCTGGCCTGACAGTATGTCTAACCCTAAGCTCTCTCCACACCGAAGTGTGGGGGACTGGGTGTGGAGCGGGGGTGGGGAAGGGGGGGGCGGGAAAGCAGCTGGTTGCTCCCTCCAAGCTGCCTTTCTGGTGACATCACCTACAACAGAGGCGTCCACGTGGGGCCGGGCTGACCACCCCCATCTGGATCCACCCAGGGTGAGGAAGGGGAAAGGATGGGGCTTCTGAAGGAAACCATGGGTTCCTGCTTTGACTCAGCGGGAAACCTCTTAGAGGTTCATTCTCTCCAGCTACAAAACAGAGCCCATCCTGCTCCCTTGCATGCAGAGTGATGCTGTGATTAAGCCTCCTCTGCAGGGAAAGGTGAGGGGCAGACATACGTACCCCCACTTGGAGTAGATGCTATGCACATTGATATTCCCAGTGTTAGTGTCACTGAGCCTGCCTGTGGGGGAGCCAATGGTAGACAGTCCCTCCATGTTCCCTCCAGCCATTCAGAGGCATTTCTGACAGAGCCTTGCAAAACTGGCACTGATGGGGGCCCTCACACCTTTGCCCTACAGGGGAAGTGATGGGGAAGGGTCACCCAGTGCAATAGGAGCAATGGTGGGATTTGCCCTCCTGTCTCCTGCCTCCCTGTCCAGGCACAGAACCTTTTCCCCTCCCTTCATTGCCTCCTGAAAAGCACAAGGGAATTGAGTCCTCAGAAATGAAGGAAAATTGCTCCTTTGCATTGGGGAAGGGGGGTGGCAGTTCTCAGTCCTCAAGCTTACAGTGTTTATCCCTGTCTCAGCCTGAATCTACCCTCCAGCTCCTAGAGCCTCAAGACCATCCAGACTAGGGTTGCCAGATAAAATACAGGACACTCAGTTAAATTTGCATTTGAGATAAACAGTGAATTTTTTTTAGTATATGTCCCAAATATTGTATGGGATATAGATGTACTAAATTTTTTTAAAGTGTTGTTTGACTGAAATTGAGATTTTAATTGGGTGTCCTGTATTTTTATTTGCTAAATTTGATAACCCTACTCTTGTCAAGCCACCTTAAGGAACAGGAGGAGATGGCTGTTTTAAGGTAGGGACTTCCCACTTTCAAATCCCCAGGCCTCAGCTGATCAGCTGAAACAGCTTGCTGGCTGAGAGAACATGTCTAATTTGGCCACTCATTGGTTTGCACCACCCTCTCCCTGCACCCTCCTGGGCCTGGTGCTGCCCTCATGAGCTGAGCCTGGTAATGAACAGGAACTCCTTCGTGTGGAACAGCACAAGCCCATGGGCTCTGCGTGGGCCATTTGCTGGCACCTCAGCTGACCCATCTCACCACCAGGCCTATGGCATTGAAAGAACTCTGTCTCTCAGGTTGGCCTCAGTGGAGAGGTCTAAAGGGGGATTGGGCAGCCATCCTCCAATCCTTCACTGATGAATTTGGAAAGCTTGGGGTGTGCATGGAGGCTGGGATGTGGGCAGAGAGCAGACTGCTGAGGCAGGCAAGAGACTGGGTGGCAAAGTCTCAACCCTCTACTTGGGAACTAAGGAAACTGGGCAAGAAGATTCCAGTGTGTGAAGGGAACAGAAGAAGGCTAAGCCCAGGACCTGAAGAAAAACTCAAGGATATATTCTCCAAAGTGAACATTTACTCTGAGACATTCTGTGGAAAAAGTTCTTTGAGGTCAGATTTATTTGGGAAATCGACATACACAAACACACACCCCCTTAGCGGATTTGCTTGTATGGTAGCTTCTTAAAGACTCAGAAGTCCTGCAGGAAAACAAACAAAAAAACTACTTACGTTGGCTTAACTTGGCATTTCCCATATTTATTTGACATCAAATCTCCTTTTATAATAATGTATCTTACCCTTCCTAGGCACTCATGCTTTCTGGGACACACTTGTATACCATATGTTCTGTGGGCTGTGCCTCTGTTACGATAGTGGCCACCTCAGTGTAGCCAGGTTCTCTGGGACCTGGAGGCTAAGCCTGCTGGATAACATCTTCCTGGTCCAGTGCCTAGGCTTCAGCTCAGCCCTGTACCCCCTGCCTTCCTTCATTTCACACGAACCAAAAGGAAAAAAATCTCAGGCTCTGTTTGTACTCATGATAATGCATGTTTATGTGCACGTGTTCATATGTATATCTATGTATAAGTACATGTAGAGACACCAATGGCATGCCCATGAGTCTGGGCTAATCCTGGGAGTCCAAGAATGTCAAATTTGGGGAGAGAGAAAGAGAGAGAAAGGAGTTTTGATAGATTTTCTTTCCTGGTCCACTTCCTTGGGTAACTCTAACTTCTTCCACCATTCCAGCCACCAAGAAACATTCCCTGAGTTAGCTAGTGACAAAGTCCATGTTAGTCACACCATCTGCCAAGTGTGGACAAAAGTCTCCAGAGTTCATAGCTGACAGACCTGTACCAATTGGGGAAAACATAGCAGAGAGGAGCAGAGGCAGAATTTTGGGCCCTGCTGTTTGGAAGGATTATAGAAATGGCAGCAAGGCTTCCACCAAAGGATCAATTCAGGGCTGAGTGTCAGCTCCATGAGGACAGGGACTATATGTGTCTTATGCCTGTGTTCCTAGTGCCTAACACAAGGCCTGCCATGTAATTGTGTGTGTGTGTGTGTGTGTGTGTGTGCATGTGTGTGTTTGTGGACACTCATGTGCGTGCACACAGGTAACAAATGTTTATTGAGTATTTACTATATGCCAGGCATTGTCCTAATGACTGTACATGTAACAACTTATTGAATCCTCACAGCCATCCTCTGAGGTAAGTACTATTATTATACCCATTTTGCAAATGTAGACATTAAAGTCCCAGAGGGTGAGTAACTCACCCCAGGTCACACAACCAATAAAAAGTACAACCAGGTTTCATCACAGGAGGTCTGACTCCAGAGCTCACTCTCTAAACCACTATTCCATACTTGGTGGTTCAATGAATAGTTAATTGTTGGACCAATGTTTGAATGCATGAAAGAAAGAATAAAGAAAGAAAGAAAAAGAAAAGAGAAAAGAAAGAAAGAAAAAAGAAAGAAACAAAGACAGGAAGAAGGAAAAGAAAGAGGGAGGTAGGGAGAGAGGAAGAAAGAAAGAAAGAAAAGAGAGAAAGAAAGAAAGAAGGAAAGACAGAAAAAAGAGAAAGAAAGAAATAAAGGAAAGAAAGAAGAAAGAAAGAAAGAAAGAAAGAAAGAAAGAAAGAAAGAAAGAAAGAAAAGAAAGAACCAGTGATGGTGGCCCCACAACTTTCGGGCTGCTTGATGTCCTGCCAGGGCCTCCCTTCAGAAGCAGTGTAACACAGGGAGCATGCCCAGCCAGCACCTCTTTCCTCCCTCCCTCCTTCTGCTCAGGCCTTTGCCACATTTTCCTGTCACCCTCCTCCCCCACTACGCCTCCCCAGCTACTCCCCAATCACCAGCTCCCTGGTTTGCCTGCTTGCCAAAGTCCCTGTCTCCTCTCCCTTGCATGCGTGTGTGCCTGCGTGTGTACCACAAAGCCCACAAGCTGTAAAACAAAGCAGGGTGCTGCCTCACTCACGTGCTGTGCCTTTGATGTCTCCTTCCTGGCAGCTGCAGGACACTGAGCCACCCTCTACAGGCTTGGGTCCCAGAGGGCGAGTGCCAATTGAGAAGTTCCATGCACAAAAGGCCCAGGCCAATAGGAGCAAGGGTTGTTGGAAACCCAGCAAGCAGGAGGCCTGGTAGGGAGGGCCACTCTGCTAGATGGACCTGGGGGTTTCTCACTTGGCAGCCTTACATCCAGGGTGTCTTTAGGAACTAGCTGCTAACATGATTCATGAATAATAACACTCATCCCTCACATTAGTATAGCAATCTAGGGGTGACAAAGTACTTTTGCACCCATTTGCCTAATCAATCTGCATCATGGCATAGTTGGCAAAATGCTTTGGAGTCATGATGCCTGGGTTTGAATCCTGCTTCTGCTGCTGGAACATAGGGAAAGTCACTTTTACCTTCAGAAGTTCAGTGCCTGCATCTTTAAAACAAGGACAAGAATAACAATCCCTGGCTCATAGTGATGCTGTGGCAGTAAATGAGCCAGTCTGTGTATCATACTCAGTGTGGTAGCTGCCATGCAGACATATACCATTTATTGATTCTCTACTACATGCTAGACATCATGAGAAGTTCTTTTATTCACACAGCCTTTTCCAGCCTTTTCAACATATCCCATGAAGTAGATGAGGAAAGTGAAGCATCTCCTCTCCCCTCAAGCTCCCTGAGCAGGAGCCTTCCTGTCTTTTGCTGTCACGCCCAAACGGACGTGGAAAGGAGGGTGTTCTTCAAAGACAATGGCTGGGGGTGGGAATTTGAGGCTGGATTCTGAGCAGAGGGACCCTGTCCCGTGTGTCCCTGGAATACAAGTTCCCCAGGCCAGCATACTTGCCTGCCTGCAGATACTGGTTATGTCTCATCCATGTCACCACTGGTCGGGCCTCATTTGTGCCACAAGTGCTTTTCCCATGACTCGTGTTGGCACCAGATCCCCAGGAGGGGGGCCCCTACTCACCATGCTTGGCTAAAGTACCAGGTGCCCTTGACTGGTATCACAGGGGCTGGAGAGCTTGTCTTCAAGTGGAAGGCCGTGGAAACCAGAGGAAGAGGAAGAAGCAAGGTGGGGGGGGGGGACTTCTTGGCCCCTAACCCTTGTTCCCATGGCCCTGGCTCCTCCTCCTCACCCTACCTCTTGGCATACACCAGCCCTGCCCAGAGCCAGCCATCACTTCTGAGCCCCATTGTCCCCACCAAAAGGGCTTAGAGCAGGGACCCCTGTGCTGCTGCTCCCTGAGGTCCTTCCACAGGCTGGGCCACAATTTTCAGATTTCTGGCAGGAGACCTTCTCAAAGGAGGAGGGAACACTGAGTGAGCTCTAACTATGCACTGGGGGCTGGACATGGGGGCTTCGGTTGTCCTGCTTTAATCCTCACAGCTCTGCAAGGCAGGTATTGTCAACATTTTACAGAGGACTCAGCTGAGGTTTGGAGAGGCAAGTGACCTGCTGAGGGTCTCATGGACAGTAACTGGTGGAGCTGATGTTGGACACGGGATCAGCTCCCAGGCAAACAGGCTCCCACAGCACACTGGTTCTTGGTGGGATGGGGAACCCAGCCAACTTCAGCTCTGCAGCGCTTGAGGAATAAGGCACTCTGGACTTTCAGATTTGTCTGGGAGGTGAGGTTTTATTCCCGTGAGTGTGCACTTAAGAAAAGAGACTAGTCCTGTCAATGAAAGTGTTTAGGAAACATATTCCCTATCTTCCCTGCCTTCTTCGACAGAGCATAATCAGGCTCTTTCTAAAGCTTTGGGGATATCATCATTAGCCCTCATCATTATTAGCACTGTGCCATTGTGATCTCCTTAGGCCTGTTTCCGCTGCATGAAATGGCCCCAGTTTGTTTGCAATCTTTGAGCTCTTGTACCTGGCTGGGGTTGTTTTGTGTTTTACTAGTTTTGCTGCCTACTCCCCTGCTGTCAGGCCATCAGCTCTCACTTCTTGACACTTTTAGTGTGCCTGCTTCCAGCAGCCCCTCTGCCTTCCTTTTGATTTACTGCTTCTAATTTGCTCTGGGCTTGGGAACCAGATAACTAGGCTTGTTAGAGTAAACAGGACCAGAAACTCTACAAAGGGTCCTCCTGCAGGTAGCCAGCCTGGGCTTTAGTGTAGACACCCAAGGGCCCTAGGGGCAGTCCCCAGGGCTCAGTCTGAAAGCCTGTGGCCCCCATTTCCATACTGTCAGGGCCTCTTTATCCGGACTTGTAAGATGGTTGACCTCTAGACCAGAGTGAGTCTGAGTCTGGCCCTTACTTGGCCCTAAACTCACTGGTCTCCCCCACCATCACCCTGGCCACACAACTGAGTGGCACACTCAAGACTGCTGAATCTTGCTGAGCAGCAGAGTTTTGTGATGGAGGGCTGCCCTTGCCTGGAGGCAGAGGGATGGGCAGGAGGGCCTCTAGTGACTCCAGGATTCCTCCCTTTGCTACCCTGTCTCCCAGAGGCCCTGCAGAGAATTCTGGGCTGAGGAGGCTCCCTCTTGGCCTTGTCCCTAGTCCTGGCCAAGGGCAGGAGGACTCACTCCAGCTTTCACCACAGCATGGAGGTCCACTGGAGGCCTCCAAGACTGGGTAGGCTGGGCCCATCTCTGCCTATATCCAGTCCTAGCCCTTTACACTCTTACAGTTGCCCCCCCACCCCAACTCTGGCAGGAAATGGGCTGAGCTGAGCTGGACTGGCTTTGCCATCTCAGCAGTCCAAGGGTCTGCCTCTCCCCTGGCCTGGGGGAGGGAGGTGCCACTGAGGGGGAAGCACTGAGGCAGATTTAGGACTTGGGTGGAGTTTGAAGCCCCCCAAAGTCATTTTTCAACCTGAAAACTGAACCAAGCTGGTCTGGAATTGTGGCTGGAGGATAAATGTGGACCCCATGGTGTCATTTTATGGTCAATTTTCAGAGTGTAACTGCACTTTAAGCACTAACGCTGAGTAGCAGGAAAAAACTTCTTAACCGTAAGATCTATTAAGAGTGCAGAGCTGGCTCCCAGGGGCGAAGTGGGAATGCATAGACATGAATCATTGAAAACAGGTCTAGCCCAGGCGCTAGGGAATAGCCCAGCCCAAGCTGGGCTGCAGGGAGGGTGGGGGTGGTAGTGGAAGAGAGAGGGTGCCTCCAGCTCCTTAGGCCCCGATGGTTGTGGCCCGTAGTCTCACTCCCCAGGGGCCTGAAGTCCTGCCTGAGTCCCAAACCCCACCCTCTCCTGGGTTGGCCGCTCCAAGCAGGAACTGGGAACAGACAACACCTGGTGTAGCAGCAGGCCTGAAACTCGTGGCAAGGCGGGAGGGCCGGGGCTGCTGAGCTGGACAGGACTGATGCCTCCGTTTCCCTGCTTGTCTTGTTCCATGTCAATCACCAGCCTAAGCAAGCTTTTCAACCAGACATGGCCAGCCCCCAGGGAAATGGGACGAGAGGCCAGGGCAGGTCTAGGTTATTTGGGGTTAAATACCTGCAGGGGGAAGCAGAGTCTGGGGGGGGGGGGGGGGGGGGGAGGCGGGAGGGTATGAAGATGGAGGCTGGTGATGGCAGATGGCAGATGGAAGGGGAAGCTGGGGACAAAGTGATCTACAAGATTCCTTCCAGCTGGAAAAATCTCTGGCTCCAAGGGATGCAGGAGTGAGGAGGCAAACTGCTAGACAGGACCTCCAACAAACCGGAGCCAAGTCTCCTCATTCTCAGGTCTCAGGATCATGGTTCGCCTACTGAAACACCTGTCAAGATCCGATCTAAGATTCAGGGCTAGGGTTTGCAAGCATGGGCACCGGAGGGCATCCATCAGGGCAAGGACAAAAAGTGACGCTCAGACCTGGCAGTGAAGAAATCTCAGCTGAGCCACGATTTGCTGTGTGATCTTAGGCAAGTTTCTTTCCCTCTCTGTGCTGAAATGCACTCTTTAAATTTTTTTTTTTTAACATTTATTCGTATTTTGAGAGACAGAGAGAGACAGAGCACAAATGGGGGAGGAGCAGAGAGAAAGGGAGACACAGAATCCAAAGCAGGCTCCAGGCTCTGAGCTGTCAGCACAGACCCCAACACGGGGCTCGAACTCACACACGTGAGATCATGACCTGAGCCGAAGTTGTACACTTAACTGACTGAGCCACCCAGGCGCCCCTGAAATGCACTCTTTTGTATCATGGTGTGTGGCAGGAGGGCCAGGTCTGGAATTTGAACCTGATCAATTCCTTTTACTCTTAGAGTATAAGTTTCTTGCCAGCCAGAACATTCCAGAATTTCTTGGTCTGGTATGCTCTTGGACAGGATTTCCTGGGGGTTAAAAATAGAAATAGAAAGAAAAAAAACACACTCACCAGGTGCCAGGGATTATTCTAAGTGTTTTTTACAAATATTAATTTACTTAATTTTCACAACAGCTCTGCAAGGTGAGTACTAATGTCTCCATTTTACAGATGAGGACACTGAGGCACAGAGAGATTGGCAGACGGACTCAAGCACCAAACTGACTCTAAAACCAGAGACATTTGCTTAGCCTTCTCTCTGGTTCATTTCTCTGGACGGGTGACCCTGCCTCCCTCACCCCCTTCCTAGGGCATCGTTCTCTTTAATGGCTTTCACATGCTGGGCTGGGTGAGGGCTTCCCCTGCCTGAGCCAGCTGGCCTCCTTGAGGTGCCCTTCACCTCCCTGTACTCCCTGCATTCCCTCCCCTTTTCTCTAGAGGAGCTGAGCCAGGCTCAGGTTTCTCCATTTTCAGGTGAAGGCTCCTGCCTTGGGCTGGGCTCACTGACTAGATCTTGCTGGCCCTGCACTTTCCATCCACCCTGGGTCTCTGGGCTCTGAATGGATATATGAGAAGTACTGCTTGGACTACTGAAAGGTTGGCCTCTTGCCCTTGGCCCCTTGTTCCAGAGAAGGTGCCCCAGTGCCACTGAGCAGGCCTGACGAGGCCCCATGGGTCTCTCTGGCCAGGTCTGGGGCAGAAGCATTGCTGAGGGCACTGGAAGAATCAAGGCTGAGGGCTAAGTGAAATGTCTTCATGGTTGTATGTGAAAACTGCCTCTCAAAATCATAATAGAGTACTAACTCTGCCCAGCATTGGACTAGGTTCCTCTTCAAGTTCTGTCTTTAGGAACCATAACATTTCAGAGTGTTACAGCTGGATACACTCTTAGAAAACACTGAGGCCAAGTCCTCTTGATTCCAGATGGGAAGGCTGAAGCCCAGAGGGAGCAAGGATATACTCAAAATTGCACAGCAAGATGCCCATGGAGGCAAGGTATAACCCAGGGTTCCTGAGTCTTCCAGGTGGCTGCCTTTTCCAGCTCAGCTCCCTGTGAGGCCTCTGGGGTCAGTTGTGTGCCACTCTCCTTGGGATGGCCCTGCTTGGGTCCCCACCCCTTACCATGCATTCCATCACCTCCTACACACCTGCACCCTGTCCTAGAGATGCAGGCCCTTGGGAGTGAAGTGGGAGGCACCCAGAAGCCCAGATGAAAAGCAGAGACCAGGATGGCAGGGACTAAAACTGTGCCACTGGGATTGGAGGGGCCATTCTGAAGCCTGGGTGTGCCCCAGTTTTTTCCTGCCTCAGAGTCTCACGCCGGCCCCCTGTAAACTCCCCTTGGAAAAAAAAGAGGCTGCGGGGAAAACCCCAGGCTCACTGTTTTGGTCTCTACCGATGCTTGAAGGTCTTGGAGGTCTCCAGCAAAGCCACTGGTCCATCCCCTGGGATCTCTGACACATCTTTCTCCTTCACGTGAGCAAAGTCCAATCTGGTTGCCCCCCTCCCACCTGGTTTTCCAGACCGTCCCGGCCACCAGGCGAGTTGAACACTGTGGCCACAAGGGGGCACCAGCGCTCCACGGTTGCGGTGGGCTTCCGAGGCCTGTCTTTTCCCCGGCCTGGGGTGGGAGCAGCAGGAGTTTGTGTTGGGTTCCCCCACTCCTGGCACCCTCCCATTTCCTCTTGGAAGTCTCCCTAATCCTCTTATGCCGAGGGTCACATCCCTGGGCCCAGTGACGAGGTGTTTCATTTCAATTGGCCCCCACTGCCCCTGGAGAACTCTGAGAAACGTGGGGAGGGAAGACGCCTGGGCCACAGCCCTGTTCTCTAGCTCCTTTGCAGACCCACTTTCCTCGCTGCTTTCTCCAGCTTGCCTCTTTTTGGGGGTGTCTCTCTCCAACCTGCTCACCCTCCACTCCTTTCCTGGCCTGACTTCTTGCTTCTCACAGCCCTTGTTCCAATCTCCTCTCCTGGTGTCTGTCCTTTCCTTTCTCCCTTATCAACTTTCAGCTTTCACTACCTCCTTCTCTCCCCTGGCCCTCTTCGTCTCTCTTCCCTTCTCCCGTGGCCTCCCCTCAGCTTTCTCCTCTGCTTTCTCTCTCCTGTCCCTTCTGCCCTTGCTCCACAGTGGCCTCTCAGGCTGGACGAATCCAGTGGGTCTTGGTCCCTGCCCTGGCCTTCACAGGCCAAGACTGGCAGTCAGGCAGGGGATGTCAGTCGCTGCTCGAATCTGAGAGTGGAGGAGGCTCTGGGTCAGAAACCCTCTCAGTTTACTTAGCAGATGCAGCCTCTGGGAGTGGAGGGAGATTTAGAATCCAGAGACTGGGGCCTGGTCTCAGGTCTGGCCGTGACTGGCTATGTGGCCTTTCCCATTTGCTCCCTGTGCTTCCTTTTGCCCCAGAAGACAATGCATGCCAAATCTCTGAGGACTCTCCCAGCTTGTGTTTTATTTAGTTATTTCTTTTTCAACAGAGACTGTCAATCCCAGGAAGCCTGAGCACTGCTTCTTCCAGATCTGTCTTCTCAGATTTGTCCTCATCATTCCCTTTTAGAATGCTAGGGACCCTTGGTGTGATGGACAAGGCCCTGCCAGTGTATGTGTGTTGCACCAGGAGAGGGACTGGGGTTGGCCATGGACCATAGTGTCAGCATGCTGAGGAACCTGTGTGGCATTATTTGTTCACTGACTTTGGAGGGCCTGGGTAGCTCCTGGGGGGAAATAATTATATAATGTCAGTGCTGGAAGAGGTTTGGGGCAGGGGTGAGTCAAACACCAATTATGCATTCCACATAGAACCCACTCTCTGCTGAGCTCTACCCCTGAGATACAAACCCAAGGCCCATGGCCTGCCCTCTATTTCTCAGCTTTCAGAAAAATCGAACCCCTACCTGTGGTATAAATAAAGAAACCAAGGTCCAAAGAGGGGCAAAGACTTGCCCAGGTACCTGCAGGAAGGTGATAGCAAGCCGAGGCTGGGCCCCAAGGCTCCGGCCTCCCAGATGTAGGCATTCAGAGGCTGTGAGGATGTGGGTGAAGACATGTATTGGGAAGATGAAGTGAAGGGAGGTGGTGTGTGTGTGGCAGAGCTGGAGCCAGGGTTTGAGGTGGGAGTGGGTAGGGATAGTTGCCTGCTCCCACCTCTTGTGATGGGCAGACACTCATCCTAGGAGTAAGGCAGACTTGGGGCTGGTGGCGGTCCCTACCACAGCTGGAGGGTAGCACCCCCACTGACAGTGTGATTTATCACATTCTCCCTTTCTCCCCTCAGCCCCCAATCTTCTTGCAGACCCCAGAGAGGGCCCAGCCTGACTTAGAGGCAATTCACCTGTTTTTGATTTGAGACTCAGGTGGACTTTTCTTTATTCTCATCAAAGAAGTGGTGAGGGGAAGGCAGGGCCCCATCCATCACCCCAGCCTCTCAGCAGCCTTGGGGAGGGGAAGCAGAGGGGGGAAGGGAGAGGCCCAGGATCTTGTAGTCTCCTTAATTCCCAGTGGGAACTGCCCAGACAGCCCAGCAGGGCATTACTGGCCTAGTCGTTTCGATTGTGGCCACAAACACTTAGGAGAAACTGCCTAGAGGTTCCTCCATCGGTAGGTCCTGTAGCCAATTTTTCTTTTCCAATCCCTGCTTCCTGGGTGATGGGGGGGGGGAGGGTTGGTGTCTGAAAGGGGTTTGGGTCCCAAACAAAAGCAGAACAAAGGTTTAGCACCCAGGGAAAGAGGGAGAGGGGTAAAGTAGAGAACCCATTTTGGTTTTATCACTTACTCTGTGCCAGACATTGTTCAGCATGTTACCTATGTCATTTCACCCTCCTGATGCTGCCCCATTCTCCAGATAAGGAAACTAAGGCTCAGAAAAACAAAGTGATGGAGCCAAGGTCGAATCCCAAGGGGGTTAGTAATAGGAGCCTGATGTAAGGTCACAGCCATTTGGATCCACAGAGAAGGCAGAGGAGGTAGGTAAGTTGTCTGGATGCTGGCCCAGCCAGGAAAGAGATGGGCTATAGCACTAGTGCCTATCTCACCCCCAGTATGTGTGTGCTGCAGCTCAGGGCCACTGCTAACCCCCACAGAGTCTTTGTGCAATTAGAAAAAGGCACCCCTTCTTCTGGGAATGACCCAGCCCCAGGGCAAGGCACATGGCCCAGTGCAAGGAGCAGGGCTGAATTTTAGCTCCCAGTGTTCACCTGTGCCAGGCCCCCTTGAGCAGGGCCCAGGCCACATGGTCATCCACTGTGGCCTTGCCTAGGCTGTCCTTTCTTTAGAGCGGGCTGAGCAAATCTCGGTCTGAGGGGAAGTGAGGATCCTGATAGGGCTTGGCAACAGCACGCCATGATGCCAGATCCTCTTCCTCCTTCTCCCCCTTCCCCTGAATGTTATCATCACCATCATCACTACCATCTTCCCAGGCATCCTCATGATACTACAATTACTGGTAACAGAAGCTCCATTGCAGTTCAATCTGTTTGGAATTCTTCCCCCAAAGCAACCCATTTTCTCCCTGCTGGACTCTTTCCTCCTCATTACACCTTTCTAGGTTTCCACCTCACAAAAGCGCATTCCCTGGGGAAATGTGTATGTGGCCTGGCTGGCCCCTAGCTGGCCTGGGGAGACCTGACAGAGATAGGGGAGCAGGGGCACTGCGTGGGCTCAGATATGCTGGCTTAGTTGCTGTGTGGCCTTGGGAAAACTGCTCATCTCTCTGGATGCAGCTATCTGCAATCACAAGAGGCAGTGTGGATGATATCCATGGTCATTTCCAGTCTGACCTCTCGGGGTGCTGGAATCTCTGAGTCCAGAAGTCCTGTTCCCCTCTGTGTACCAAACGATACAAACAAAGCGCCCTGCAGGTCCTTCTCTGGGGCTTACAGCCAGGCAGGACACCAAAGGCAAGCTGGGGGAGTGGAAAGCAAGTCCTAACTTGGCTGTTTCCTAACTATGTGACCTGGGAAGGATTACTTCACATTTCTGAGCTTCAGTTTCTTCAACTGAGCAATGAAGATGATTGCACTTCCCCTCCAAGGAAAGGCTGCTGTCAGGAGTCAGTAATATAACATATGGAACTGTGACCAGTATTGCACTAGGTACTTATTCATTCACTCAACAAACATTCACTGAGTACTTCCTAAGGGAGGTAGGATAGTGTAGTAAGAGTGCTGGCTCTGAAGCCAGACTGCCTGGGTTCAAAACACAGTTCTGCCTTTTATTACCTGTGTGACCCTGATCCAGTGACTTAACTGGAACACAGACACTGTGCTCCAGTTACCCCATCTCTAAAATGGGGCACCTACTTTATAAAGCTGTTGTAAGGATTAAGTGAGTTAATCCATGTAAAGCATTTACTGCTTGACATACAATGGGGGCTCCTTAAATGTCATGACACCATTCTAAATTCTGGGGTGTGGTGGGAATAATATGGACAAGGTCCTGCCTACACTGAGCGGTCAATAAATGTTGGTTCCTTTCTCTCTTCCTATTATTCTCCCCTGTGAGGGTGATGAAGAAGTGTCTTAGAAATCTTGAGCCAAAACTATCCTTTTGTTTCTTCCCCTCTTTCAACCAATCCACAAATATTAAACAAATATTCACACACGCAATATAAGACTCATTGAGAGCTTTGTGTAGCTGTAGAGATGAGTATGACTCAGGCTTTATTCACTACAAGTGCTCCGTCCATGAGGGAGACAGAGAGAGAGCAGTTGTTTCTCTCAGGGCCACAAGGGAAGACTTCCTAGGGCAGGGAGCTGTGTGTTCTGAGTTATGCTGAGGACAGAAGAAAAGGCATGAGCAAGAGCATGGGGGTGCTGAAAGAATGACCACTAGTCCAGTGTGGCTGGGGCCTCAGTGGGTATGGAGTGTATGCTTTACATCTTCTCTCTAAAGCACTGTTTACAGGGCCCCTACCCTTAGCCAGGCACTGTGCTTGGTGCCCTCTTACCTGCATGTCACATATGAGAAAACAGACTCAGAGTGGTGAAGGGCCATGCTCAGGGCCACCCACCTAGTGAATGGCAGAGTTGGGGTAGGCCCCCAAGTCTGTCCACATCTCTCAACACTTCTCTGCTGACTGTAGATAGGAAATCAGCCTGTATCCCGGTTTGTTCCAGATAGCTCCGTGTGTATTGAGGGGGACAGGTGCTGAGGAGGGGAATCCCTGAGGGTCTAAACACACTGCAATAAGCCTATGCCCCCCTGACCCATTGTAGGGACATCTGGGCAGAAGGAAGTAGCAAGGCCTACTTTATCCTGTCTCTCCTCGCCCAGGAACTCCCCATAAGGAAGACAGAGCCTCTCTCATGGGCCACCCCCCACCACACACACACACACACACACACACACACACACACACACACTGCCATCCTCCCCTGCTCCTAAAAATATCAAACCAGTGGAGCTGCAAGGGAAATGAATGTTTGGCAGCAGAGCAAGTGGCCTAGGAGTGGTGTCAGGCTCCGTAAATATTTACCCGCTGGATTAGAGCAGAAGTTGGAAATATTAGGCAGCTGAAAATGACTGTTTTAATAGCATGGCTGATAAATCCAAACTTGGGGGTTTTGTTTGGAAGTCTCAGCTTCTGGGAATTTCAGCACGTAAACTATGGGCCTGGGGTGGCCGGCACCAGAACAGAGGGGTGCGAGTGAGTGTGTGCTGGTGGGCGGGTCTGCCCAGAGGAGAGGGCAGGCAGGCCAGAGAAGGCCCCCCGCCTTAGGCTATAGCAATCTGGACTGAGGAGCATTAATTCATCTCCTCATTCATTCATCCATTCATCAGACCCTGCCAAAGGGAGGAATGACAAGCAAACATTTATTGGATACCAACCGTGTGCCAAGAGGGAAAGGAGGCTTTGCCTTTTAGTCCCACGTTTAATATTTACTGTAAGAGTTAAGTACTATTTTCATCCTATAAAAGCTAAGGCAAAACGTCTCAGAGTGGGAAGGTACGTTGCTCAAGGGCACAAGCTGGAAAGAACCAGAACAGGGCTAAGGGGCAAGGAAATACAAAAATGAATCCAATATAGCTTCTCCCTCAGAGAGCTCCCAGTCTAGGATGGATCCAAGATGTATATTCTGACAATTATAATTCCAGAGAGAAAATGGGTAGTGCCTTAAGAGAGGATGAGATAAAGTGCCATTGGGGTTCTGAGGAGGGAAGTTTCTTTCAGCTAAGGAGGCAGAGAAGAGGGAAGCATCATGGTGAGTCGAACCAGGATAGCATCCTATAGTAAGTGGCGGTTAAGCTGGGCCCTAACTGGTGGGTAGGATTTGCATAGCTGAAAGTAAGAAGGATAGGTGTTCCAGGCAGTGGGAATAGCATGAATAAAGGTATGCAGGAGGACTATTGAGTTTGGTTGAAGCACAGAGTATATAAAGACAAGGAGTGAGGAATAAGTTCCAGAAGGTAGATGGGACAGATTGTGAAGGACTTCCTGCTACCAAACTGTAACCCATCAGAGCTGAGGGAACCAAGGGTCCCAGCACTCAGACCACTGCTGGACTTGCCATTTTTACCTTTGGCCCTTAGGAAAAAGCAAAGAAAACAGTTTCCCTGTACCGACCTCCAGTTCATCTCATCCCCTTGTGAGACAAAGCCCTGAGTGTCACCCAGTCCGGTGTGTGTGCAGTTGTGCTTCCCTTCCACAGAGCTTGCATTTTGGCAGCTTCCAGCTCAAGCCAGCTCCCCATTCCACCCTGCGGCCAAGATTCCAGCTGCCTGGTCGCTAGGGATGAGGACCAGGTAGCCCTGAGAGGGCAAATTCAGTTGGTGACAGGACAGTAAAGCTAGTTCAGGTGCGTGGGCAGTCCTGAATCTGAGTAAGGGGCACCACAGGAAGGCTGTGACAGGCAGCTGGGCCCCCTGGACACTGGGATGGGAAAAGGTGACAGGGGCAGTGGGGGTAGAAGGAAGCACTGCTTTGGTGCCCAGCAGACCTGGATATGAATCCTGCTTTTGATGGGTGACCTTGGGAAAGTCACTTTACTTTTCTGTCACACAGAAACTGCATTTGTCACACAGGGGGTAGGAGGTGTTAGGTAAGGACTCAATGAGATGATGCATGGAAAGCACCCAGCATGCTCTTTGATACATGATAAGCACTCAGCAAATGTCAACCACACCATCACAAATAAGTGAACAGTTGTGTATATCAACAAGGAAGGGTTTTATATGTAAGGGAAAACTTCCAGAGAGGAGAGTTAATTTCTGGACATGTCTTCCCTCAAGGGCTTAGAATAGAGAGCCGTTGCCCCGCTAAGACAAGAGAATGATCCCAAGAGCCTGTGGGTTTCCTTGTCCTGTCTAAACTGTCAATTGCACAATTCAGTGGGGGAAAAATCAATTTTAAGTTGGGGGAATTGGGGTGTCAGGACTTCTAATCTCTGCTTCAGGGTCTCAACATCAGGCCCAGCCTGTATTCTCACTCCACCCTTCCTCTTCTCCCCTTTCCCGGGTCCTTTGGCAGTCCTGCCACATGGGAATAAACAGGCTTGTGCTACATTCTGTGGGGTGGGAGAGACAGAGGGAATGTCAACAAAGAGGAGGTGACAAGCAGGGCTGTGTGCAAGGAGCAGGGAGAGGGGGACCCCAGCCAGCCTAGGGAAAAGTGTGACTGAAATGGAAGAAGCTGTTCCTTGGGGCTCTGTCCTCCCCAGTCCCCAGCAAGAATGGGGGGAGGGAGGGGAAGTGGGCCCACAGGGGCTTGAAGCCATCCCCAAATTTGGTAATTTGGCCTCTCCGTGTGGTTTTCCTGCTCCAGAAAATGTTAATTTATTAGAATTTGAAAAATGATTGAACCAGAGCTGGGGACTCAGCAGCTGGTGCAAGGGAGAGAGAAATCTCTTTTTGTTCTGCAGGGAATTGGGCTGCAGCCCCCACCCCCACCCTGCTCCCTCGCTGGGCCATCCTTCTCCCAGAGTGTCGAATGTCGACAAGGCTCCTCCCAGGAGTGGCATGCCTTTCTCAGGGGCTGAACTGGCCAGCATTTATCAAAAGCCTGGAAGCTTCTGAGGGAAAGAGGTGTGCAGGGAGGTATGTGAGCCAGCCGGGCTGGGGGCAGGGCCCTGATGATTCTCAGCAGCCTCTGGGGTCACTGTGGGGGCTGCAGCGGAGTGCCTGAGCTAGGAAGGGAGACATGGAGCAGGGCAGCTCCTTGTAAGTAGTGTGGGAGTCTCCCGCTCTCTTCCTGTGTCCTGTCAAGCTGTGTCCCCCACCTGCCTGGCTGTCCCCCTCACCTCTATTGTTCAGCCTGACAAAGGATGATTATGGAAAAACAGCCTGCACCCAGCAGGCAGGCTCAGCAAATCAACAAATCCCCAAATCTGCTGCTGCTACTGCTGCTGCTGCTGCTGCTGCTGCTGCCACCTCAGCTGCCAGGCTGGGCTCTACTGGGCCCAGGACCCTGGTCCTCATTCTGCACCCAGCCATCGGCATGAAGCACTGTCTGCTGTGTCTCCTGGGGACAGTTCCACTTCTGATCTCCAGGGGCACGGACTTCCATTCTGCAGTGCCTCGGCCCCACATAGGATTGCTCTAACATGGCCGCTTCTTCCCAGACATTATGGCCACCCTCGCCACACCTCCTGCCCCACCCCCACCCCCACTTCTCTTGCTCCTTCACTCATTAGCAAGCACTGTTGACGCCCACTATGTGCAGGGTACTGGGGTACATACTAGGACACACAAGGTGAGTGAGGCACAGGCCCTCCTCAAAGGAGGCTCTAGAAGGGGTAACAGACATACATAGAGAGAAGGGGAAAAGTGCCTTCAAAGGGGTATGGACAACTCAGATCACTACCTTTGTCACCCCCCTTCACTCACTGTTTTCATCTGCATCAGCCTCACATCTTCCTCCTTCCCCTTCACATCCACCTCTCCCCCTGCACCCCTTTTCCTGGCTCCCCTTCTCCTCCTCCTCTTCCTATCCACTTATACTGTACCCACCAGCATCAACCCCAACCCTATAATCCTCATCATTGTCACACCCATCAGCACTATTTTCAATTCCTCATCCCTGCAAATCTGTTCTTGCCCTCCATGAATTTACAGCCTGAAAACTGACAAGCCAACAGGACACAATGATTAAGACACAAAAATAAAATCCCCTCACATGAATGTGTAGGAAAGTATTTATGCCATAGTCTTCAGTTCAAGCAACCTCTTGTGGGCTTATGGAATCTCTCACATCTGGTTGGAGCTTTGCAATGAAATTCAGATTGGTTTCTGGCCTACAAAAATGTTCTTCATCCTGACTCTCTTCCCAGTGGGTCAGCATTAGCCCTTCTAGAGGCTGGAAGCCAGTAAGCCAAAGAAATCCAGCCTGGGGACTAAGGGTGGTGTCTGTTTGCATTTCAGCTGGAACCTGCCAGCAGCTAACCAGTTTGGAATTCTCAGCATTCCTGCTGGGCCTGGGCTCAGCTCAGGTGCCCCCCATCCTGGCCTGGCAGACAGTAGACACGTGCCTGAGGCTGCCTTCCATGGAGGCAGAGAAATTTCTAGACAAGTAAGGAGAGGCTTGAGTGTGACACTAGAAGGCTAGAAGCCAGGATGGCCTTGCTGGCTTCTCCCGAGTCTCCTGATGTGCCATGAATAAAGTCTGCAGAACTCAATCATGCTCTGAGGTTTTCTTTGTGCTAAGGAGGAGGGGGTGTGAGGAAAGTGTTCTCACTAAACAAGTGGCCAAGTGAGGGCAGACCCTCCCGTTGCTGGCACCAGGCTGTCCTCATGCTCAGGCCCATGCCCTGCCCACTGAAGAACCTCTCCTTGCCCTGGGGCTGATGGGCCTGGCACGTTCCTATTACCCCACCCTTCCTCTTTTGAGTCTTCAGGTCTGCTTGGGCTCTTCTGCTTGAATGCTTTCCCTGCTGCTCTGTGCCAGCTCACTTCCTGTTACTCTTGTTGAACCTGAGAGTGCCTGCTCCATAATGTTCCAACCCAGCTAATGTTCCAACCCAGCAGTTTTCCAAGTAGGTTTACAGAGCAGCAGCACCAGCAGCCCCTGGGATCTTATTTGCCGTGCAAAGTCTAGGCTCAGCCCCAGACCTTCTGAATCTAAAACATTGGGGTAGGACCCAGCAATTCATGCTTTAACAAGCTCTCCTGGTAATTTTGCGGCACCCTAGAGCTTGAGAATCAGTAGTATTAAGAGGGCAGTGGACTCAGGACAACTGGGATTCAAATCCCAGCTCTGCTATTACTAGCTGTGTAACCTAGCTTAGGTCAGCACACCTCGTTCATCCTCAGTTTCCTCATCTGTAAAATGGAGATCATAGTGCCTGGCTGCCTGAAAATAGCATTGATTTTGATTCAACACAAGGAAAAGACAAGTTGGTGAACAGTTAGAACTGAAGCTTCTGGTCCCAGAGTTACCCAAGAGGAGGCCAGGTGAGGACACTGTGCAGTGAGTGTATGGTATGTTTAGCTGGGAGTCCTGTGTGGCTGGAACTCAGAGTGTCCACCGTATGTCCTGGTCCCTTGGTTACCCCTGCCAAATGTATCATGTGTCACACATTTCAACCCCTCAGGTTTTGGACTGGTTGTTTTTTCCACCTGGAATTACTTATCCTAAGGGCCCATGCAAATTATTCCTTCCCCAGGAAGCTTTCTGAATCCGTTAGGAATTGCATTCAATACAAGGGACTGAAATCTTCCACCCCTCCCCAAATCTGGGTTAAACCCATGAGAGTTTATAGTCTCACATGCTTCTAGCATGCCCAAAGACTTGGCAGTTCAGGGAAGGTACAGTGACACAATGAAGTCATCAAGCTCCTTCTGGCTTTCTGCTGTAACATCCTACCATCAGCTTCATTTTCCAGGACCTGTTAAGGTTCAAGATAGCTGCTGGAGCTCCAGTCATCACATCACCATTGTAGAGAACAGTAAAGGGCAAGGCACACATCCTAGCCAAGTCAGCTGTCTTTTAAGCAGCTTCTCCAGAAGCCCCACATGACATTTCATTTTATATTTCATTGGTCAGAATTTAATCACATGTAACACGAGAGGCCAGAAAGTGTAGTCTTTTGGCTAGGCATTGCCATCATGGATAAAATAGAGGCTTTGTCCCTAGGGACGAGGGGGAGTGTGGATACTGGATGGTAATTCCCAGAGCAGTCTCTGTAATAGCTTCCCTGTCTCCTCCCTGAAATGCTGATTATTAGTTGCACTCTATTCCTGCATTCCTTCCTCCCTTCCAGCATTTATCACTCTGCATTGAACCCTAGCATCTAGCTTCTATAGGTCTACCTGGTAGGAAGGCCTCTCTCGGCTGCTTCATTCAGCCCAGTTGGAAAGAAAGGCTTGAATGGCAGTTCCAGTGAGGAAGTGGAAACATGAGAGCACAGAGCCCCTCAAAGAGTGTTGGCTTTGGAGTCAGCCTTGAGTTCAAGTTGTACCCCTCCTATGCAGTGACTCTGTGCCCTCAGCCATTAGTAACAATGACCTTTGAGCCCTTGCCATGTGTCCACCAGGTTGTTTACACATATCATCTCATTTATTCCTCAGCGAGGTATTATTCTTATCTCCATTGTAGAGTTGAGAAAACAGGAGGTTATATAGGTTAAACAATAATCCAAGTTCCCCCGGCTACTAAGAGGTAGAGCCAAGCTTCAAATCAGACAGTCTGAGTGAGAACCCAAGCTCTTATCCACTGTATTGCATAGTGCTGCATAGTTAAAATCTTGCCATGCCTCAGGCTCCTTCTCCGTGAAGTGGGCATAATCATCCCTGTTTCATGGGCACGTCTCAGGGATTTAATGCCATCACGCATATGGACAGGACTTCCATTTTGCCTGGCATAAGAAATGCTCATTCTTTTCTCCTCCTACTTCTGAAAAGACCCCAGGGCTAGTCAGCCTGCGCTTCCTTGGGAAATCAGAGTTGCTATCTTCCTGTTGAAGTCCTCTTGAGCCAAGGACCTACCATCCCTGTACCAGGATAGAGCCATTGTCACACACACCTTCCACCCGGGGACAACCCACACTGAGTGGTTTCTGCCTCCAAGAGGAGCTGCCCCTGGTGGAGGGATGTAGGAACCCCCAGCTCAGAGAAGTTGGTGGGGTTGATGTTTCATTTTAGGTTAGAGGCCGGAGAAGGATTGTGGCCTGTCCCAGGTCACACAGTGGGTCAGTGGCAGGGCAGGGGTTCAAAGCAGACATGGACAGTGCTCTGGACATTTCTTTTCCCCTCTGAGGGCCATCCATTTCCTGAAAGCCTCAGATTGTCTGGTCCCAAAGGAGCCCTCAACTGGGACATGATGATATCTCAATCCTACTTGAGTTTTACATTTCCCTTACCTCTGCTCTGCTACTCACGTGGCTGCTCTGCCTCCCTGCTATCATGCTGATCACGCTGAAGTGGGATCACTCCCCCACTGGACCAGGAGCCCTGGGAGGGCAGGGGCTGTGTCCGATGGAGTTCTGCATTCACAGGGCCCAGCTGTGGGCTGGTCCCACAATAGGTGCTTGGCACATGTTTGATGACAGAATGAAGAAAGAACAAATGAGTGACAGCATGCACCCCTTCTCTTCACCTGGGCCCTAGGGGGCTGTGTGGGTGGTAAGAGCCCAGGACTGCTCTTTTTTAAAAAAAGTGCTTTTCCCTGGAGCCACAAGAAAAGGGAAAAGAGAAAGCGACATTACAGGAAAGCCAATTCCCCATGGCATTACTAGCCCAAGTTTTGCTACAGGAGAGAGGCGAGTGGCAAAACAGGTGTGTGAGCAGATAATACAATCTTCTTCCCTAACACCCACATCAGTGATCCGGGGAGTAGGCAGCCAGAAGATTAAAGCCCTTGTGTCTCCTAACAGTGCCAATCAATATTTATTATAACAAGAGGCAAAGATTGCTATCAGCAAGAGAGACAG